>NC_092120.1:23327198-23631068 GCF_045679555.1 Salvelinus alpinus
TCCGCAGATCAAAACTAGGGCTGGGAAACCCATCACACCACGAGTGCAGGGGAAGGAGGAGAAGAGAGGGAGAGAGTAGAGAAATGAGGCATAGGGAGTACCTCTTTGCTGTGATGTAACCTAAGCCGGAGGACGGAGAGGACTCGTCGTGTCCACAGAGCGTCACTCCTTTTGTTTGCGGAGCTTTGACTTTTAATTGAAAGATAACAAGCAGGTGCATCTGCCTCCATAAGAGCCTCCCTGCTTTGTGCTGATTCGACAAAATATCCTCAGTGTTTTGGGCCAAGAAACCTAATGAGCTCTCTTCCTGTCCCTTCAGCGGTAACACCCACACCAAACATGCACACACAGAGGCGCATGTTTGTGTGTACAGTTCAATTCTGTCTGCTGGTTAAACACACATGCTTCCTGATTAGTTTACATTTCACAGCAGGAGAGGGATATTCAGCATTTAGACCTGAGTCATCAGAGACTCAAGCAAGCAGAACAGTGAATACTCCCTACCCAAGATATGTCAATCAGGTAATGTCCATTGAGGAAAAATTCACAAAATGAACACTTGTAAAAAATGTAATCTACCCCACCTTCAGTATAACTACTAAACGCTATTATCAGGATTTGAACACCACAATGGCCACTTACATTTTTCAAAGTCCTCAGCTCTTACATACACTTATTATCCAATAAGCTGCTCCAGCATAGTCCTTTTCTCATTGTCAATAAACCAAGTCTTTATTAATACGTATTACCCATGACTGATCTTCATGTACAGTAGGGTCTCACACATCAAAACAGTCAGCTTGACTACCTGTCCTTTGTTTTAAAATCCATTCACCCTCAGTTTGAAAACATGGGCCTAAAAGGAATATTAAGGACAAATATGTGAATTGTCCAGACACGGCAGATGTTATGTCCCACATTATTTAATCAGTGGCAATTAGATTATACTACGGACGAAAAGGCACGCTGGCAGAGCATGCCAAATTTAACTCATTCAAACATATCAGATCATACTGTACGGACAGAGATCTCATGTAACCTCTGCTAGATAACTGTCCATTGCAACTTGATCTCACAAGAAACAGTAACATTGTCCAAATCGCAACAGCCCGAGAAACTGTTACACTCACGATTTGTAAAACCAGTAGTATTTACACGAAAGCGCGAGTGGTTAGGACGAAGTTAAGTTTAGGCATGTTAACATGCGGTTAAGTTTATACACTACTGCAAGTAGCCTATACGCAGCCAAGACAGAAAGATAAACATGGTCAGAGACCAACTGTCACGTTCCTGACCTGTTTTATGTTATTTTTGTATGTGTTTAGTTGGTCAGGGCGTGAGTTGGGGTGGGCATTCTATGTTTTGTGTTTCTATGTTTAGGTCACTTGTAATTAGCCTTATATGGTTCTCAATCAGAGACAGGTGTTTGACGTTTTCCTCTGATTGAGAACCATATATAGGTTGGCTGTTTCACACTGTTTGTTTGTGGGTGATTGTCTCCTGTGTTTGTGTCTGCGCACCACACGGGATTGTTTCGGTGTTATTTCGTTTGATGTAGTCTGTTTCCTGCTCGTGAGTTCTTCGTGTCTTTTATTGTAAGTTCCATGTTCAGGTTTCGTCTACGTTGTCCGTTTGTTATTTTGTATTTCTGAAGTCTAGTTCGTGTCAGAGTTCGTCTGTTTTTTTCAATAAATCATTATGTCATCACACCTCGCTGCGCATTGGTCTACCGATCCTTCTCTCCTCTCCTCGTCCGAGGAGGAGGAAGACGACACCCGTTACAGAATCACCCACCAACCGAGGACCAAGCGGCGGGGGAGAGCTCAACAGAGCAATCAGGACTCGTGGACTTGGGAACAGATCTTGGAAGGAAAAGGACACTGGGCGCACATTGGGGAATATCGCCGTGCTCGTGAGGAAATGGAGGCAGCGAGAGCCCAACAGCGGTGGTATGAGGAGGCAGCACGTAAGAGAGGCTGGAAGCCCGTGAGTAACACCCAAAAATTTCTTGGGGGGGGGCTAAAGGGGAGTGTGGCGAAGCCGGGTTGGATACCTGAGCCAACTCCCCGGGCTTGCCGTGGAGTAAGAGGGCGTCGTACTGGTCAGACACCGTGTTATGCGGTAAAGCGCACGGTGTCCCCAGTACGCGTGCTTAGCCCAGTGCGGGCTATTCCACCTTGCCGCACTGGGAGGGCTAGGTTGGGCATCGAGCCGGATGCCATGAAGCCGGCCCAACGTATCTGGCCTCCAGTACGTCTCCTCGGGCCGGTGTACATGGCACCAGCCTTACAGGTGGTGTCCCCGGTTCGCCTGCATAGCCCAGTGCGGGCTATTCCACCTCGCCGCACTGGCAGGGCTACGGGGACCATTCAACCTGGTAAGGTTGGGGAGGCTCGGTGCTCAAGAGCACGTGTCCTCCTTCACGGTCCGGTATATCCGGCGCCACCTTCCCACCCCAGTCCAGTACCACCAGTGCCTACACCACGCACCAGGCTTCCAGTGCATCTCCAGAGCCCTGTTCCTCCTCCACGCACTCTCCCTATGGTGCGTGTCTCCAGCCCAGTGCCTCCAGTTCCGGCACCACGCACCAAGCCTCCTGTGCGTCTCCAGAGCCCTGTACGCACTGTTCCTTCTCCCCGCACTCGCCCTGAAGTGCGTGCCCTCAGCCCGGTACCTCCAGTTCCGGTACCACGCACCAGGCCTAGAGTGCGCCTCGAGAGTCCAGTGTGCCCTGTTGTTGTTCCCCGCACTCGCCCTGAGGTGCGTGTCCTTAGCCCGGTACCTCCAGTTCCGGTACCACGCACCAGGCCTATAGTGCGTCTCAGCCGGCCAGAGTCTGCCGTCTGCCCAGCGGCGCCTGAACTGCCCGTCTGCCCAGCGGCGCCTGAACTGCCCGTCTGCCCAGCGGCGCCTGAACTGCCCGTCTGCCCAGCGGCGCCTGAACTGCCCGTCTGCCCAGCGGCGCCTGAACTGCCCGTCTGCCCAGCGGCGCCTGAACTGCCCGTCTGCCCAGCGGCGCCTGAACTGCCCGTCTGCCCAGCGGCGCCTGAACTGCCCGTCTGCCATACGCCGTCTGAACTGTCCGTCTGCCATGAGCCTACAGAGCCGTCTGCCAGACAGGAGCCGCTAGAGCCGTCCGCCAGACAGGAGCCGCTAGAGCCTTCCGCCAGACCGGATCAGCCAGAGCCTTCCGCCAGACCGGATCAGCCAGAGCCTTCCGCCAGACCGGATCAGCCAGAGCCTTCCGCCAGACCGGATCAGCCAGAGCCTTCCGCCAGACCGGATCAGCCAGAGCCTTCCGCCAGACCGGATCAGCCAGAGCCTTCAGCCAGCCATGACCGTCCAGAGCCGTCAGCGAGCCATGACCGTCCAGAGCCGTCAGCGAGCCATGACCGTCCAGAGCCGTCAGCGAGCCATGACCGTCCAGAGCCGTCAGCGAGCCATGACCGTCCAGAGCCGTCAGCGAGCCATGACCGTCCAGAGCCGTCAGCGAGCCATGACCGTCCAGAGCCGTCAGCGAGCCATGACCGTCCAGAGCCGTCAGCGAGCCATGACCGTCCAGAGCCGTCAGCGAGCCATGACCGTCCAGAGCCGTCAGCGAGCCATGACCGTCCAGAGCCGTCAGCGAGCCATGACCGTCCAGAGCCTTCCGCCAGCCAAGAGCGTCCAGAGCCAGCCAGCCAGGATCCGCCAGTCATTCTGGTGTTGCCCCTCATTCTGGTGTTGCCCCTCATTCTGGTGTTGCCCCTCATTCTGGTGTTGCCCCTCATTCCGGTGCTGCTCCTTATCCTGATGATGCCCCTTAATTTAGGTGGGGTTATTTGGAGGGTGGGCATTGTGAGGGGGATAAAAAAGTGGGGATGTATTATGGTGGGATGGGAACCACGCCCAGAGCCTGAGCCACCACCGTGGACAGATGCCCACCCAGACCCTCCCCTAGACTTTTGGTGGTGCGTCCGGAGTTCGCACCTTGAGGGGGGGGTTCTGTCACGTTCCTGACCTGTTTTATGTTATTTTTGTATGTGTTTAGTTGGTCAGGGCGTGAGTTGGGGTGGGCATTCTATGTTTTGTGTTTCTATGTTTAGGTCACTTGTAATTAGCCTTATATGGTTCTCAATCAGAGACAGGTGTTTGACGTTTTCCTCTGATTGAGAACCATATATAGGTTGGCTGTTTCACACTGTTTGTTTGTGGGTGATTGTCTCCTGTGTTTGTGTCTGCGCACCACACGGGATTGTTTCGGTGTTATTTCGTTTGATGTAGTCTGTTTCCTGCTCGTGAGTTCTTCGTGTCTTTTATTGTAAGTTCCATGTTCAGGTTTCGTCTACGTTGTCCGTTTGTTATTTTGTATTTCTGAAGTCTAGTTCGTGTCAGAGTTCGTCTGTTTTTTTCAATAAATCATTATGTCATCACACCTCGCTGCGCATTGGTCTACCGATCCTTCTCTCCTCTCCTCGTCCGAGGAGGAGGAAGACGACACCCGTTACACCAACTAAGGCAGCACTGCCTCCTCAAGAGTCTCAGCCTGCCTGGCAGGGCTGGTCTAACAAAGCCAAAGCCCCTGGATGGGTGGAATTTCTCAAAGCTGCTAATGAGGACCTTGATGACCTCGTACCTAGCCGGTGGGAATTCCGGTGGGGTGCCTTCACCCAGGTAGCGGCAGTGCTGGCAACACTAGCTGCAGTAACCCATGGGGAGAGGCTCACACTCGAACAATCAGAGAGGGGGCAAATTATTGTGGCCCTGGTGGCATAAAATAATTAAAAGTTCTGACTGCACAGAGATGCTTGGGGAAATGGTCACAGCAGGGGACCAGCATGTGTGTGTTTCAGGGTAGGGGGATGTATCTGAGCTCCATTAGCTAAGACTTGACATTGGTTAATCAAATCTCCCCATTCTTGCAAAACTGTTGCATGCCTTCTCAAACAGCTACAACTGTATATGCATTTGCATATCAAGTCTTCTCTTGAGTTTGTATGTGTGTGTGTGTGTATCCCACATCTGTTGCTATGGGGTAATGATGTTAGGATCAATACAGGATGAATCACAATAATTCTTTGCAAAAATAATAATTGCTTGACAAAAATTTATTTTTTGTAATGCCAATCCTGGTTATAGGTGAAAATCCTTCCAATGAACATCTTACATTATTATGTGTATTATTTGTTAATTGTGGAAATAAATTAAGATATGCAAGCCTTTTTTTTATATATATACAGTACCTGTCAAAATTTTGGACAGACCTACTCACTCAAGGGTTTTTCTTTATTTTTACTATTTTCTACATTGTAGAATAATAATGAAGACATCAAAACTATGAAATAACACATATGGAATCATGTAGTAACCAAAAAAGTGTTAAACAAATCCAAATATATTAAATCGTTTTGATTCTTCAAAGTAGCAACCCTTTGCATTGAATATAGTTTTGTACACGCTTGGCATTCTCTCAACCAGCTTCATGAGGAATGATTTTCCAACAGTCTTGAAGGAGTTCCCACATATGCTGAGCACTTGTTGGCTGCTTTTCCTTCACTCTGTGGTCCAACTCATCCCAAACCATCTCAATTGGATTGAGGTCAGGTGATTGTGGAGGCCAGGTCATCTGATGCAGCACTCCATCACTCTCCATCTTGGTCAAATTGCCCTTACACAGCCTGGAGGTGTGTTGGGTCATTGTCCTGTTGAAAAACAAATGATAATCCCACTAAGCGCAAACCAGATGGGATGGCGTATCGCTGCAGAATGCTGTGGTAGCCATGCTGGTTAAGTGTGACAGTGTTACCAGCAAAGCACCCCCACACCTCCTCCTCCATGTTTCACGGTGGGAACCACAGGTGCGGAGATCATCCGTTCACCTACTCTGCGTCTCACAAAGACTTGGCGGTTGGAAACAAACTCATCAGACCAAAGGACATATTTCCACCGGTCTAATGTCCGTTGGTCGTGTTTCTTGGCCCAAGCAAGTCTCTTCTTATTATTATTGGTGTCCTTTAGTAGTGGTTTCTTGCAGCAATTCGACCATGAAATCTTTGTACAATATGATCTTGTTGCCATCTAATGCACATTCAAATGTTATAAATAAACACTGCAGAGCTTTCCATGTCCTCTGCCGTGCTCGGATTGTATTACTGCTGATTATATCTGGAAATGTGCATGTACACCCTGGCCCATCTACTGTTGCTAGCCACAATTCTGATTTGTGCTCTGATATGTGCTTCACTGATTTATGTTCGTTAACACTAGAAGCTTATTACTTAAAATTGATCAATTGAAAGTGTAGGTTCACAGTTCCATTCCAGATGTGTTGGTCATCACTGAGACATGGTTAAGAAAGAGTGTATTGAACACTGATGTTAACCTTTCTGGTTATAACGTTTTTCAGCAAGACATATCTTCCAAAGGTGGTGGAGCAGCAATCTTTACCAAGGAACACCTTCAGTGCTCGGTTGTCTCCACCAAGTCTGTCCCCAAACCATTTGATTTGCTGGTTTTACACATTCAATTTCAAATAACTCTTTGTTGACTGTTGCTGGGTTTTATCAGCCACCGTCAGCACTGACCTGTAAGCTCTCTCCTGGCCCCTTACACTAAGTCTGAATTTGTCCGGCTAGGTGACCTAAACTGGGATGCTTCAGTGTCAGCCATTGTTGCCATTAATGCTAGTTAGTGCTAGTTTGACCACCAGAGCGCATCTTTGATTTTAAGAAATGTAGCTTAATTAATTTGATTCATATTATAGTGTTTCTATTCCAAGAAAAACTAAAAACTAAACCCTCAGGGTTTCCGTTAGGAAAATATGGCGCTGTACAATAGTGGGAGTAGGCTACAGTACTACGAGCAAAATTATCCTAACATTTCTACACCCTAATTGTAGTCTAACCAATACCCAAACGGAGATCCAGTCCACATGCTTGTCTCAGAGTAGCACGAAACGGTGCTGAAATAGTTGACCACACGCGGGTAAGCTATTGCATATCTCAATATGCTTTAAATTCCACAATGTCACAAATACACACACAATTCTTAAAACTCTGAGAAGGGTAATAGGAGGTGATCTGCACTCTATATTAAACTGACATTCTTATTGCTATATTCCACACGTTACTGTGTGTGTTTTGATCCCCCGCACACACACTTGCTGTCACTTGCACACACTCTGAATGCTGGGCTATGAAAAGCCAACTGGCATTTACTCCCAAGGTGCTGACCGGTTGCTTCCTCTATAACTACTGTTTATATTATTTACCCTGCTGGTCATCTATGAATGTTTGATCAGCTTGAAAAATTATATAGCCTTTATGGCCATAGGGAGTTTTTCCTAGCCACCGTGCTTCTACACCTGCATTGCTTGCTGTTTGGGGTTTAGGCTGGGTTTCTGTACAGCACTTCGAGATATTAGCTGATGTACGAAGGGCTATATAAAATAAACTTGATTGATTGATTGATGGTACTCGTATAATCTCCAACCAGTTCAGATTTATGTATAACTTTTGTACGACTGAAACCTCTAGTGAGAGGTCTAATGTTTTAATATTTAATCATTTATGCCCTCCGATTTCATATTCATTATATAAATAGGACCATGTGCACCTTCATCAGATGAACAGCAACATGTCAGCTAAAGATTGTGGACTACAGGAAAAAGACTACCGAGCATGCCCCCATTCTCATCGATGGGGATGCAGTGGAGCAGGTTGAGAGCTAAGTTCCTTGGTGTCCACATCACCAACAAACTAACATGGGCCAAGCACACCAAGACAGATGTGAAGAGGGAACAACAAAACCTATTCCCCCCCAGGAGACTGAAAAGATTTGGCATGGGTCCTCAGATCCTCAAAAGGTTCTACAGCTGCACCATCGAGAGCATACTGACTGGTTGCATCACTGCCTGGTATGGCAACTGCTCGGCCTCCGACTGCAAGGCACTACAGAGGGTAGTGCGAACGGCCCAGTACATCACTGGGGCCAAGCGTCCTGCCATCCAGGACCTCTATACCAGGTGGTGTCAGAGGAAGGCCCTAAAAATTGTGAAAGACTCCAGCCTCCCTAGTCATAGACTGTGCTCTCTGCTACTGCACGGCAAGCTTTACCGGAGCGTCTAGTTCCAAGATGCTTCTAAACAGCTTCTATCCCCCAAGCCATAAGACTCCTGAACATCTAATCAAATGGCTACCCAGACTATTTGCATTGCCCCCCCCTCCCCTATTTTACACCGCTGCTACTCTCTGTTATCATCTATGCATAGTCACTTTAATAACTCTACCCCTGTATACAGTCTCGCTATTGTTATTTTACTGCTACTCTTTAATTACTTGTTACTTTTATTTCTTATTCTTATCCTTATTTTTTTAAACTGCATTGTTGGTTAGGGGCTCGTAAGTAAGCATTTCACGGTAAGGTCTACACTCGGCGCATGTGACTAATAAAATGTGATTTAAAGTGATTTAATTAATTAATGCATTTGAACATTTTTAATATTGTGATAGTGATTTGTATCCAATGATGATTATTATTATATAAAATCCCTTTAGATATTCTTCTGGAGGCATTTTGTTTTTCACAAGCGTAGCAGGCTGTAAATTCTGCAAACAAGCCAACCTAACTAAGAAATACATTTAGTTGGTGTCACGCTCGTCTGAATGAATGGACCAAGGCACCGCGTACTTAGAGTTCCACCTGTTTAATAAATATGAAACTCAACAAAAACAATACATAAGAAAACGAAACGTTCTAGGATGATAACAGTCAGCTACACAAAAACAAGATCCTACAAACAACAGGTGGGAAAAAGCTGCCTAAATATGATCCCCAATCAGAGACAACGATAGACAGCTGCCTCTGATTGGGAATCATACCAGGCCAACAAAGAAATAGAAAACATAGATTGCCCACCCTAGTCACACTCTGACCTAACCAAATAGAGAATAAAAAGGATCTCTAAGGTCAGGGCGGGACAGTTGGTTGCGATGGTGAATAATCCAATAACAATTGGTAGGATACATAAAAGGAAACATCAAAGAGTTTACCGGAATCTCTAAATGAAATTACTGGCAGATCAATAAAATGTCCTTGTACAGTAGATCTAATTAAATATCTAAAGGGCTTTTATACAATTATAATGCAGGGTTAATAATAAATTAATATATTTGTAGTGGTTGATGCACTGATGGTTGAAGCAATTGGCAAAGGCAATCAATATGACTCTAATCACAGTCAGAAGACAGTTGAATATACTTGAGTGGACATATGGAAAGGCTCTGTAAGACATTTTATATATATATATAATCTCAGCAAAGATAGAAACATCCTCTCACTGTCAACTGCGTTTTCAGCAAACTTAACGTGTAAATATTTGTATGAACATAACAAGATTCAACAACTGAGACATAAACTGAACAGGTTCCACAGACATGTGACTAACAGAAATGGAATAATGTGTCCCTGAACAAAGGGGGGGTCGAAATCAAAAGTAACAGTCAGTATCTGGTGTGGCCACCAGCTGCATTAAGTACTGCAGTGCATCTCCTCCTCATGGACTGCACCAGATTTGCCCATTCTTGCTGTGAGATGTTACCCCACTCTTCCACCAAGGCACCTGCAATTTCCCGGACATTTCTGGGGGGAATGGCCCTAGCCCTCACCCGATCCAACAGGTCCCAGACGTGCTCAATGGGATTGAGATCCGGGATCTTCGCTGGCCATGGCAGAACACTGACATTCCTGTCTTGCATGAAATCACACACAGAACAAGCAGTATGACTGGTGGCATTGTAATGCTGGAGGGTCATGTCAGGATGAGCCTGCAGGAAGGTTACCACATGAGTGAGGAGGATGTCTTCCCTGTAATGCACAGCATTGAGATTGCCTGCAATGACAACAAGCTCAGTCCGATGATGCTGTGACACACTGCCCCAGACCATGACGGACCCTCCACCTCCAAATCGATCCCGCTCCAGAGTACAAGCCTCGGTGTAACACTCATTCTTTCGACAATAAACGCGAATCCGACCATCACCCCTGGTGAGACAAAACCGCGACTCGTCAGTGAAGAGCACTTTTTGCCAGTCCTGTCTGGTCCAGCGACGGTGGGTTTGTGCCCATAGGCAACATTGTTGCCCGTGATGTCTGGTAAGTACCTGCCTTACAACAGGCCTACAAGCACTCAGTCCAGTCTCTCTCTGCCTATTGCGGACAGTCTGAGCACTGATGGAGGGATTTTGCGTTCCTGGTGTAACTCGGACAGTTGTTGTTGCCATCCTGTACCTGTCCCGCAGGTGTGATGTTTGGATGTACTGATCCTGTGCAGGTGTTGTTACACGTGATCTGCCACCGCGATGATGATCAGCTGTCCGTCCTGTCTCCCTGTAGCACTGTCTTAGGCGTCTCACAGTACGGACATTGCAATTTATCTCATTCCTCCTCATGCATCCTACCAGCTTGCCTAAGGCACGTTCACGCAGATGAGCAGGGACACTGGGCATCTTTCTTTTGGGGTTTTTCAGAGTCAGTAGAAAGGCCTCTCTAGTGTCCTAAGTTTTCATAACTGTGACCTTTAATGCCTACCGTCTGTAAGCTGTTAGTGTCTTAACGACCGTCCCACAGGTGCATGTTCATTAATTGTTTATGGTTCATTGAACAAGCATAGGAAACAGTGTTTAAACCCTTTACAATGAAGATCTGTGAAGTTATTTGGATTTTTACGAATTATTTTTGAAAGACAGGGTCCTGAAAAAGGGAAGTTTTTTTTTGCTGAGTTTGTATTACACTACTGTTAAAAAGTTTGGGGTCACTTAGAAATGTACTTGTTTTTGAAAGAAAAACAATTTTTTTGCCCCTTTAAAATAACATCAAATTGATCAGAAATACAGTATAGACATTGTTAATGTAGTAAATGACTATTGTAGCTGGAAACAACAGATTTTTTATGTAATATCTACAGAGGCCCATTATCAGCAACCATCATTCCTGTGTTAGCACGTTGTGTTAGCTAATCCAAGTTTATCATTTTAAAAGGCTAATTGATGATTAGAAAACCCTTTTGCAATTATGTTAGTACAGCTGAAAACTGTTCTTCTTATTAAAGAAGAAATAAAACTGGCCTTTAGACTCGTTGAGTATCTGGAGCATCAGCATTTGTGGGTTCGATTAGAGGCTCAAAATGGCCAGAAACAAAGAACTTTTTTAGGAAACTCGTCAGTATATTCTTGTTCTGAGAAATAAAGGCTATTCCATGCAGTCTCAACGTCAACAGTGAAGAGGCGACTCCGGGATGCTGGCCTTCAAGGCCAGTTCCTCTGTCCAGTGTCTGTGTTCTTTTGCCGATCTTAATCTTTTCTTTTTATTGGCCAGTCTGAGATATGGCTTTTTCTTTGCAACTCTGCCTGGAAGGCCAGCATGCCGAAGTCGCTTCTTCACTGTTAACGTTGAGACTGGTGTTTTGCGGGTACTATTTAATGAAGCTGCCAGTTGAGGACTTGTGAGGCGTCCGTTTCTCAAACTAGACACTCTAATGTACTTGTCCTCTTGCTCAGTTGTGCGCTGGGGCCTCCCACTCCTTTTTCTGTTCTAGTTAGAGCCAGTTTGCGCTGTTCTGTGACGGGAGTAGTACACAGCGTTGTACGAGACCTTCAGTTTCTTGGCAACTTGTTTAACATTAACAACATTAACAATGTGTGTTTTCTTGTTTTGCACTGTTCTTTAGTTTCAACCCATTATTTTATTAACGAAAGCATAAATATGTTGATGAAGAAATACTGTGCAGTATATACTTCATCCGACATTTTGCAGTTGCATGAGGTTTGGAGTTAGAAATGTAAAACTTTAGAGTACTTAAAACATTCCAAGTTGGGGGGATTATTTTTTACACCTAGCCAAGCTATCCTTTTGTAAAGGTTGAAGAGTCTATTGTCCTGCTAATAGCACCATGTCCAGGATCTCTATTAATTTAAGTGAGCAGATTAGGGCTTTCAGGAGGAACGGAAAATTGCGTGTCAATTCATAAACCATGTACATTTACATTTACATTTAAGTCATTTAGCAGACGCTCTTATCCAGAGCGACTTACAAATTGGTGCATTCACCTTATGATATCCAGTGGAACAACCACTTTACAATAGTGCATCTAACTCTTTTAAGGGGGGGGGGGGGTTAGAAGGATTACTTTATCCTATCCTAGGTATTCCTTAAAGAGGTGGGGTTTCAGGTATACCATGGAATGGTACATCGAACATCTCTTCCCAACTATTTAGCTGTGATAAAGTGATAAACCTTATTGATTTATCAAGACCAGTCCCCATGCTGGTCTCACAGCAGCGCGAAACAGTGCTGAAATAGTTGACCACATGCAGCTATTATAACAATTGGATGACTTTGGGTGTTCCAGTAAGCAACAATTTGTTTACCTTCATTAGCCTACTTTATTCCAATATTTCTGTCATTCAGTGATATTTATTCCCATAGTTATTCATTAACGAAAGCATAACGAGGTTGATTAAGAAATATTGTACACTATAGGCTTTATCTGACATTTTGCGGTTGCATGAAGTTGCCCACACGCACTTTAAACATTGGGATAATAAAGCATTTAAAGCATATTAAAGATAGATGCTGCCTGCATATGTTTATTAGGCTACTGTGCAGTCTGACAAGTAAACATAGCCTACAGTACATGGTAAAGTGCCTAATTCCTTACATAAGGGAGAGCCGGTCATGTCCAGATTTTCTTGGTGACCTCAAGTACTCATTAAATCTGTCTTTAATGCTTTTTTTGGGTTGCATCAGTCATGGACAAAAACTTCTGAGACACAGTATTAATGATAAACACCCGGAGGTTCACTGGTAAGCCACATTTGCCTCGGGATCCATCCCAGTTGGTATTCTGTCCACTCGTGGTATCTCTCTTCGGGTGCACATCCTTGGAATAGCAGAACAGCATAACGGTCCGGACGGCCCTTGTTGTGCCTGGTGATCAGTTTGTCAAGTTCTGTTGTCAGAAGAGGAATGGAAATGTCAGGGTGAAGCGACGACCTGACGAACCCGCCACGTATGTTGACTGATTGCCAACTATTTTGCAATCTATATGGCTCTCCGCCAATAATTACACTTAGAGGATTGGAAGATTCTAAATTAATATCTAAAGGACATTTTTCGTTAGGGCAAATCTGGAAAATTACATGGGCAAGAGAAGGTGGTAATATTTTTCCTTTTAGAGACTATAATACATGGTGTCCAGGTCAGGATAACCAAAACATTTCTTTATTAAAGACTATCAGAAAGAATATTGGTACTTATTTATTTTTATCCAAAGCCATGAATGAGTGTCACTCAGCTTTATGTAGGTGCTGATGCTATATGACTGCGCCATCAACTTGATTATTTAGCAGACATCACAATTCAGTCAATACATATTTTAAGAATATCATGGAATATAATTGAACATTTTCTTTTCTAAATTGAATCACCTTCTTCATCCTCATCGTTCAGTTCATTGAAATTCAATTTTGAAGTGCACAATTATCAGTTTCTATTTGGTTTATATCGCCCATTCGTTGTCAGTTAGAGACACATCAGTGCCTTGCGACACAAAAGCATAATCAGTGCTCTAACTCCCCCTTGCGGTGGTCTGGAGCAATGAAGCAGTGACGCAGGGTAACGTACTAAACCACAAATTACCTCCTATGTCCTGCTGCATAATCTCAAAACTTTTAATTCAGGAACCACTGTACTCAGAGGACCGTTATTAGCATGTTTTAACTACTCCTATAAAAATGGTAGATTATCAGACACTCAACAAGGTCTGATTTCATTATTACTGAACAGGACCCAAGTTGTAAAGATAAAGATCCAATCAATTTAAGGTCCTTTACACTTCAGTGCTGGGATGCAAAAATTCTAGTAAAATGCATAGTACATAGATTTAAAAAGGTATTCTCGGATATTATTAATCCTAATCAGACAGGTTTCTTATATGGACGATACATTGGAGATAATATATGACAAGTACTGGAAACAATAGAACACTATGAAAAATCTGTGAGACCAGGCCTGGTATTCATAGCTGACTTTGAAAGGGCTTTTGATAAAGTACAACTGAAATGTATATATACTGTAAATGCCTGGAAAATTTGAATTTTTGGAGAATCTCTTCTACAATGGTTTAGAGTTATATGTAATAAACCTAGGTGGATTTTTTTTTAAATGGCTTCTTCTCAGAAAGTTTTAAACTATCAAGAGGAGTAAAACAAGGTTGTCCACTATCGGTATATCTATTTATTATGGCAATCGAAATGTTAGCTATTAAAATCAGATCCAACAATAATATCAAGGGGCTAGAAATCCAGTGCTTAAAAACAAAGGTGTCATTGTACGCTGATGATTCATGTTTTCTTTAAATCCACAATTTGGATCCCTCCATAGCCTCATATAGGATCTCGATAATTTTTCTAACCTCTCTGGATCATGACCAAATTATGATCTTAAGTCTACTTGGACCACCAAAAAATAAAACATTTTACATTACTGTGTAGTTTACCAATAAAATGGTCTGACGGTGAAGTGGACATACTCGGTATTCATATCACAAAGGAAAGAAATGATCTCCCTACAATACATTTGAATCGAAAGTTAGCAGAAAACATAAGATCTCGCTACCATGGAAAAGGAAAATTCCTGTCTATTTGTGGGAAAATTATCCTGATGAACTCTTTAGTCATATTCCAGTTTACCTATTTGCTTATGGCCTTGAATACATCTAGCAACTTGTTTTTTAAATTATACAAGCAACAAAATATTTAATTTTATTTGGAATGGCAAGCCAGACAAAATTAAATGGGCCTATTTATATAATGAATATGAATTCGGAGAGCAGAAATTAAATATGAATGCATTAGACCGCTCACTAAAGGCTTCAGTCATAAAAAGTTATACTTAAATCCAAACTGGTTCTCTAGCAGATTAGTAAGAATGTCTCACCCAATGTTCAAGAATGGCCATTTTCCCTTTATTCAGATTACAACCTCTCACTTTCAGTTATTTGAAAATGAAATCCACTCGAAAATATAGTTATTTTTAAAACAAGCCATAGAAAGTTGTTTGCAATTTCAGTTTAATCCACGAGAAAATACATAAAAAAATATTATGGTTAAACTCAAATATACTAATATACAGATGTACAATATTTTGGGGGGTTTTCAAACGGTATAATCATTGTAAATGATGTCATAAATAGGACTGGTGGTGTTATATCACAGATGCAGCTAACAAAAATGTATGAAAATGTTTGCTCTAATTTGCAGCTTTACCACAAAAATGGATGAGGCAAGTGAAAACGGGATTAAGTAAGGAACATGTCTGTTGGCCCTGCATTAAAGACCAAAATTGGTTAAAGAAAATTGTGATGAATAAAAAGGTATACCAGTTTCATTTAATAACCCAAAAATTGACAGCTGTGCGGCATAGATTGCAAAATAGTTAGGAAGAGATTTTCGATGTACCGATTCCATGGCACATTGTTTATGAACTGATACACAAAAATGGTGCTGGTTTCAAAACTTAGAATTTAAATTATACAAAATTCTTGCAACGAATAGAATGTTTATGTATATATATAGAAATATATATATATAAATGGGGGATGCAACCATCCCAGCTCTGCAGATTTTGCTTCGAAGAGACATAATCATTAGGGCTCCCAAGTGGCGCAGCAGTCTAAGGCACTGCATCGCAGTGCTAGAGGCATCACTACAGACCCTTGTTCGATCCAGGGCTGTATCACAACCGGCCTTGATCGGGAGTCCCATAGGGCGGTGCACAATTGGCCCAGGATCGTCCGGGTTAGGGGAGGGTTTGGCCGGGGTAGGCCGTCATTGTAAATAGGAATTTGTTTTTAACTGACTTGCCAAGTTAAATAAAGGTTAAATAAAATCTAATTAGACAATTTGTTTTGATACAGTCCATATGTCGCTTGTTTTTGGTTGCAGGTTCGGGAATGTCTGAAGAATTGTAACATTTACCTGGTGCTAACTCTGCAAATAGCACTGCTGGGTGATTGAAAAAGTCGTAGTCAATCGATCAATAATACAGTGCATTCGGAAAGTATTCAGACCCCTTGACCACATTGTTACATTACAGCCAAATTCTAAATGCATTAAAACTTTTTTTTTCCCTCATCAATCTACGCACACTACCCCATAATGACAAAACAAAGACAAGTTTTAGACATTTTTGCAAATGTATTTAAAATAAAAAATGTATTCAGACCCTTTACTCAGTACTTTTTTGAAACACCTATGGCAGCGATTACAGCCTAGAGTCTTGTTGGGTATTTCTCCCATTCTTCTCTGCAGATCCTTTCAAGATCTGTCCGGTTGGATGGGAAGTGTCGCTGCACAGCTATTTTCAGGTCTCTACAGAGATGTTCGATTGGGTTCAAGTCCGGGCTCTGGCTGGGCCACTCAAGGACATTCAGAGACTTGTCCCGAAGCCACTCCTACGTTGTCTTGGTTGTGTGCTTATGGTCGATGTCCTGTTGGAAGGTGAACCTTTTCCCCAGTCTGAGCTGGTTTTCATCAAGGATCTTTCTGTACTTTGCTCCGTTCATCTTTCCCTCGATCCCGACTAGTCTCCTAGTCCCTGTCGCTGAAAAGCATCACCACAGCATGATGCTGCCTCCACCATTCTTCACCGTAGGGATGGTGCCAGGTTTGCTCCAAATGTGACGCTTGGCATTCAGGCCAAAGAGTTCAATCTTGGTTTCATCAGACCAGATAATATTGTTTCTCATGGTCTGAGAGTCCTTTGGTGGGTTTTGGGAAACTCCAAGCGGGTTGTCAAGTGCCTTTTACTGAGGAGTGGCTTCCGTCTGGCCACTCTACCATAAATGCCTGTTTGGTGGAGTGCTGCAGAGATGGTTGTATGTCAGTAAGGTTCCCCCATCTCCACAGAGGAAATCTGGAGATCTGTCAGTGTGACCATCAGGTTCTTGGTCACCTCCCTGACCAAGGCCCTTCTCCCTCGATTGCTCAGTTTAGTGGTTGCAAACTTCTTCCATTTAAGAATGATGGAGGTCACTGTGTTCTTGGGAACCTTCAATGCTGCAGAAATTGTTTGGTACCCTTCCCCAAATCTGTGTGTCTCGGAGCTCTATGAACAATTCCTTCGACCTCATGGCTTGGTTTTTGCTCTGACATGCACTGTCAACTGTGGGAACTGTGGGATCTTATATAGACCGGTGTGTACCTTTCCAAATCATGTTCAATCAATTTAATTTACCACAGGTGGACTCCAATCAAGTAGAAACATCTCAAGGATGATCAATGGAAACAGGATGCACCTGAGCTCAATTTCGAGTCTCATAGCAAAAGGTCTGAATACGTATGTACACGTCTCCTTCCTGAGCGGTATGACGGCTATTTCTGGTTTTGTTTGTAATAAATTTGCTAAAATAATTTCAAACCTGGTTTTACTTTGTTATTATAGGGTATTGTGTGTAGATTGATGAGGAAAATGTTTGATTTAATCAATTTAGAATAAGGCTGTAACGTAACAAAATGTGGAAAAAGGGAAGGGGTCTGAATACTTTCCGAATGCACCGTATAAACCGAACAAAAATATATACGCAACATGCAATATTCTCAAAGAATATAACTTGTACCCCATAAGGAGCCAAAATACAAGCTTGTTTTATCTCAAATTACCTCAACAAGACCTTCACTTGAACGAGATGGCGGAGCGCTCACTTCCGTATTCACACCCCTGAGTCAATACTTTGTAGAAGCACATTTGAGAGTGATTACAGATGTGAGTCTTTCTGGCAAGTCGCTAAGAGCTTCCGTATCTGGATTGTACAACATTTGGCCATTATTCTTTTCAAAATTCCTCAAGCTCTGTCAAATTAGTTGTTGATCGTTGCTAGACAACCATTTTCAGTACTGGCCATACATTGAAGTAGATTTAAGTCAAAACTGTAACTCAGCCACAAAGGAACATTCACTGTCTTCTTGGTAAGCAACTCCAGTGTAGCCTTGCCCTTGTGTTTTCGGTTATTGTTTACATACTGTTCCTCATTTCATACGCTGTATTCTAGTATTGTATTCATATCTCCAACAGTGCAGTAATATCTAACAATTCACAACAAGACCCATTCCTCCTGACAGAGCTGGTGTAACTGAGTCAGGTTTGTAGGCCTCCTTGCTCGCACATGCTTTTTCAGTTCTGCCCACAGATGTTCTATAGGATTGAGGTCAGGGCTTTTGGAAGGCCACTCCAATACCTTGACTTTGTTGTCCATAAGCAATTTTGCCACAACTTTGGAAGTATGCTTGAGGCCATTAGGAAGACCCATTTGCAACCAAGCTTTAACTTCCTGACTGATGTCTTGAGATGTTGCTTCAATATATCCACATCATTTTCCCTCGTCATGATGCCATCTATTTTTGTTTCATCAGACCAGAGGACATTTCTCCAAAAAGTACGATCTTTGTCCCCATTTGCAGTTGCAAACCGTAGTCTGGCTTTTTTATGGCGGTTTTGGAGCAGTGGCTTCTTCCTTGCTGAGCGGCCTTTCAGGTTATGTCGAGACAGGACTCTTTTTACTGTGGATATAGATACTTTTGTACCTGTTTCCTCCAGCATATTCACAAGGTCCTTTGCTGTTGTTCTCGGATTGATTTGCACTTTTCGCACCAAAGTACATTCATCTCTAGGAGACAGAACACGTCTCCTTCCTGAGCGGTATGACGGCTGCATGGTCCCATGGTGTTTATACTTGCATACTATTGTTTGTACAGATGAACATGGTACCTTCTGGCGTTTGGAAATTGCTCCCAAGGATGAACCAGACTTGTGGAGGTCTTTTTTTCTGAGGTCTTGGCTGATTTCTTTTGATTTTCCCATGATGTCAAGCAAAGAGGCACTGAGTTTGAAGGTAGGCCTTGAAATACATCCACAGGTACACCTCCAATTGACTTAAATTATGTCAATTAGCCTATCAGAAGCTTCTAAAGCCATGACATAATTTTCTGGAATATTCCAAGCTGTTTAAAGGCACAGTCAACTTAGTGTATGTAAACTTCTGACCCAATGGAATTGTGATACAGTGAATTATAAGTGAAATGATCTGTAAACAATTGTTGGAAAAGATTATTGTGTCATGAACAAAGTAGATGTCATAACCAACATGCCAAACTATAGTTTGTTAACAAGAAATGTGTGTAGTGGTTGAAAAATGAGTTTTAATGACTCCAACCTAAGTATATGTAAACTTCCGACTTCAACTGTAGTCAGGCAGTTGGGGATGGGTTTTTAGCAATTGCGGGTGGGTGTGGGTGAACAAATAGCTGACCCGCACACGACTAGTCTGTACTTATGGTTATTATTTTCTTCTAACTTTCAATTAAAACAATTTTATACACTCTCACTTTTACCGTGGGATATCATTACAAAGGAGTGTGGTGTGGTGAACCTTTGTCTTTAATAAACCTTTCTGAAGATATCTTGCTGGACAGACCTGTGGTGGCTGAACCCTACCCATTGGCACCTACAGTAATAGCTCTCTACTAGCGTCTGTCCTACATGGTCCTCCCAGATCAGTCCTTTAGTATTTTTCATCCTTTATGTTGGAAACAAGCAGAAATAACAACTTCTGGCTTATTATGGGAAACCTTTGACCCTTCTGCTAGTAGCTGAGAGCTAATCTGGCACTGATGGCGCATAGAGGTGACATAGATTCACACTGGAATGCAGTGCTGAAAGCTTGTGTGTGTGTGTGTGTTTGCGTGTGTGCATGTGTGCGTGTGTGCGTGTGTGTGGTCTTTGAACGTCACCTGTGTGTGCTTGTTACATGGAAGATAGTGATAGTGACTGTGCTATGTTGTCTATCAAGCACAACATAAAGCAACAACATCCATCAAGAATAATTGTGTGCACACTAGCTCTCAGTCGACTCACATGAACTCGAGGTTACCATGAGTTACAGTATGTAATAAATCCACAGGGTCGGCACAAGTACAGGTTACTAATAATACATGGAGTAGTTTATGTTTTTTAACATTGTCAGAAAACATGGCATCATGATTCCCATCCGTGAGTTTCTGAGAGGAACCCAGAGGAATTGAGGATGAGGAGAAACAAACACACAAGGAGGAAGGTAGGGAGGGGGAACAGAGAGCAAAGAGAGACGTCACCACCTCACACACAAACCTCTCCTGGATTTAGTTCTACTGCCTTGTGAGAATGTGTTCTAAGTCAACTTACCTGGTAAAATAAAAAACTTTAGGGGGATTCTGGAACAAAGGAAATACAATAATCTTCCCTAACCATTTACGTTATCTGAATTTTTGAATTTCCCACATCCTAGCCAATGATCATGTCTGATCCATGGGTGGTCCAGTTGCAGTATCTTGTCCAGGCTAGACAGGGATGTTCTCATCCTGATGTCCGGCTCCACCAGCATTCCCTGGAGAGAAGGAACCGTCAATGTGGAGCTTCTCACGTCCCGTTATAATCCTTCCTTGAGTTTCTTCAATACCATTCAATATCTTCTGTATGTACTGTACTCTATTCCTCTGCTTAGGCCCATAGATTGGATTGTGAATCCAATCATATACTTTGGAGCTCAGGTTACGTAGAGGGTAGTTACAGAACAGTGTGGCTTGAGTTACTCATGATGGACAGGAAGTACATTCCTACATAATGAGAAAATTCTATTTCAAAATGAATTGTAACATTTCTCAGATGGAATGAAGATATCTTAAGTTTTATCCTCGGGACGATGTGGTAAGTAACTGAATAAACTTCAAAAGACCAAAAAAGCTGTCCATAAAATTACTATATTTAATTGGAAATGTATGCTTGGGATTCCTCTGGTCTACCTGTCATATCTTAGAGTCACATCGAATATCTGTGAAGTTGATCATGAAAGCCGTGCAGTCTTAATGTTCCAACTGCCTTGGAACAGTATAAGAGAGTTTGTCTCTTTGATATGCCTCTATACATGTAGCATCACTGTACCCCATTTAATCAACATTAAACCCAGAGACCAGTAGTACCCTGGTCCTCCAACCTTGAGTTTGACAAGCCAATCACAGCAGACATCAGCCCCTAAACGACAAAGCCAGTCATTGAGGGTGATTCTGCTGAGGGTTGGCTTAACTCCTCACACAAGGTGGTAGGCCAGCAAATCGTAACACCAGGCTGCAAATGACAAAACCTGCTGACAGAGTAGAAACAGTCCTCTCTCTCTCTGATCCAGAACAGCCTTGACTTGAAAGGGAGGTTAATGTTTGCACGCCACACTTAGCGTGATTGCTTTGGCTTTTGCACGTGATGTCCCTCAAGGAAACACAGGTGAAATAACAAAGTTAAGATGTGTATTCTTCTTCTTTACATATGGTAGGTACAACAAAAGGTGAGAATCAAATTTCACCTCAATGATATATTGGTCTTTGAACAAGATCGTGACCGACAAAGATTGAAGTGCAAACACAAGCCTTACTTTTGCCTTCATCGTGAGCACACACATGACGATAAAGGAATTGATCAAGATTTATCTTGAGGTTTGAAAGAGCTAGTTGTAATAGCTGACCGAGTGTGAGCGATATAGAATGGAGAGAGAAAGATGGGGAAAGACAAGTGGATACAGAGTTGTTTATGTTGTAAGGAACTTTGAAGGTCTCACATGCAGAAAACACTTTGCAGCCCCTCCCCACCACTTTGTCACAGCAATCAGCAAGAGCCTGCAGTATATTGCTAACCCAAGCACGTCATACCAAAGATGGTTGAGGATGAAGATATTTAGAAACTGCTTCTCCAATAGACATCCCAGATCATGCTTGTAGGCGATGTCATGACGTCATTGGCTAGGTAAGCTCATGCACAGAAACATGTCATTGTGTCTAGCGGTTGTTTCACGCCGAACTGCACATATGCAGTCCGTCAAATCAAAGGCACTCGTTCAATATAAAATTGTTTTTGATGAAAATGAAGAAGTGTCAGGCACTGCATCGCAGTGGTTGAGGCGTCAATACAGACCCGGATTCGATCCCAGGCTGTGTTACAGCCGGCTTTGCCCGGAAGATACATGAGGCAACGCACAATTGGCCCAGCCTTGTCCGGGTTATGGGAGGGTTTGGCCAGCTGGGATTTCCTTGATCCATCACGCTCTAGTGACTCCTTGTGGCGGGCCAGGTGCCTGCAAGCTGACTTCAGTAGCCAGATGGACGGTGTTTCAGCTGGCTTCCTGGTGTCATGACTCTCTTGGGAGGGCCAAAGGATCAGGTTACGGTGGATCAGCTCTACAGAGATCTCTCCCTCCCGCAGAGGGGGAGAGGGATGAATGTGGGTTTTTTAAACTACAACATTAAATAAATGGACTCTGGGACAATATATTTCATCATCCGAATGGGTGGGAATAATGATGGATGGAATATGTGTCTATTTTTGTGATGTCATTAAAAGTTAAATGAAGACGTTATGACAAAAACATTGTAACTTGAAGAGTTTTCATAATATGTATATGTTTACATACTTTACGTTGTGTAGAAAATATCCAGATTAAAGAGAATGTTTTTGTGATAATAAGAATGTGATTTTAGTTGTCTAAACGAGATCATAGTAAATTCTAACACCCCTTGCCTCGTAACTAGCTACGCCACAGGGAACCCAGAGAGCATGTCATGAAGACAGAGACGCCCCTTTCTACCCGAGGGTATAAACCATGTGAGTTAAGAATTAATATAACAGACTAGGATGACCAGTGCTGCAGCCAAGTTCTACAATTAATCACGACCCCGAAATGCAACACAAGGTTGAAGAGGACAAAGAAACCTCTTAACAATCAATGCTAAGGTTGAGTACTGTATCTAAGAAGGTGAATTCAAGCAGGACCACCAGGTTATTCTCTTCAAGTCATCAGTTGTCTACACTGCTTTCATTTCCACGCTGGGAATATCGACACGGCTGATTAGCCGTCCTCAGAAGACTACTCTCACAGAACGAGTGCAAGGAAACAGACAACTAATTGAAAGCATATTGTGACATCTTGTGGACAATCAGAGACTCACACCTGAGAACGAAGGAGACAGCCATCCAAAGAACAAGGCATCGGTCGAACCTCTCCCACTGAGTAGAACTCGGGCCACGAAGGCCTGGGCCCAACAGATATACCCAACAGAGATACCCGACGAAGACCTTCAATATGTAAATAATGCATTACACTTCTTACCCATAAGAGCGTCAGTTCGGGGAAAGGTTTTAGGGTGAAACTAAGCGTAGTTTACACATTTATCCAAGTGTTGTTTCTCTTTCTATCTCTCTCTCTCTCTTTAAATCTCCATCTTGTGTAACACATGTCATATTGTGTTGGCCCGCTAGGGACCGGTTGTGATTGTATTAAGTTCTAATTAATAATCTAGACTGTGTGTGTGTGTATCTTATGTTATCATTTAGCTTGTTAGTAAATAAACAATCAACTCAACTTGTGTGATTAGTGAGACCCGGGTTTGTGCAGATTTACGGATTAGGCGACGTTCAGAATGAGATTGAAATGAGGAAATGATTGACTGTTATGATATTGAGATATTCTGATATATTCTTGAGTTAATTCAGGGAACAGTAACTCATTAAACAAACTTTTCCTGTGGTGCCCCAGGTTACTAATGAGATTTTTTGTTACATTATTAATTGAATAATGTAATATTTAAACATAGTTAATTATTACATTATTAATTGAATAATGTAATATTTAAACATAGTTAATTATTCGATAAATAGCATGCCATCACGTTAATGATACTCACGTCACGACACTGGTTAAGCGAGCAGTGCTGCTTGGCAGGGTCATGTTTCGGGAGACGCATGGCTCTTGACTTTCGCCTCTCCTCAGACCGTAGGGGAGGTGCAGCGATGGGACAAGACTGTAACTACCAATTGGGGAGAAAAAATTTAATAAGTAGTGACACGTTCAGCTACTTAAAACATTGGTTTGAATCTTGCTTGTGCCTTTAAAATTCAAAAAATGATTCCCAGAAGTATCGAGATGTTGGGACTCTGGGTTTATAAACTTAAAGTCACTTAGATTTTTTTTTTTAAGAAAAGCATGTTTTTTGTCCATTAAAATAACATCAATTTGATCAGAAATACAGTGTTAATGTTGTAAATGACTATTGTAGCTGGAAACGGCAGATTTTTTATGGAATATCTACGTAGGCGTACGAAGGCTAATTATCAGCAACCATCACTCCTGTGTTCCAATGTCATGTTGTGTTATCTAATCCAAGTTTAAAATCATTTTAAAAGGCTAATTGATCATTAGAAAACCCTTTTGCAATTATGTTAGTACAGCTGAAAACTGTTGTGCTAATTAAAGAAGCAATAAAACTGGCCTTCTTTAAACTAGTTGAGAATCTGGAGCATCAGCATTTGTGGGTTTGATTACAGGTTCAAAATGGCCAAAAACAAAGAACTTTCTTCTGAAACTCGTCAGTCTATTCTTTTTCTGAGAATTGAAGGCACCAGCAATTTCTCGCATGGAGCGAGAAATTGCCAAGAAACTGAAGATCTGGTGCAATGCTGTGTACTACTCCCTTCACAGAACAGCGTGAACTGGCTCTAACCATAATAGAAAGAGGAGTGGGAGGCCCTGGTGCACAACTGAGCAAGAGGACAAGTACATTAGAGTGTCTAGTTTGAGAAACAGACCCGCAAAAAAACAGTCTCAACGTCAACAGTGAAGAGGCGACTCCGGGATGCTGGCCTTCTAGGCGGAGTTCTTCTGTCCAGTGTCTGTGTTTTTTTGCCCATCTTAATCTTTTCTTTTTATTGGCCAGTCTAAGATATGGCTTTTTCTTTGCAACTTGTTGCTATTAGTTTCCTAGGATTAGAGGCAGACGGGAGAGATGATAGGATAGAAGAGGAGAGAGTAGTGTGAGAGAGAGAGCGAAGATTGTGACGGCGAATTACCATCTGGGTAGGGACTGAGTGGTTAGGGTTGGAGGAAAGGGAGACAGAAAAGGAAGCAACGTAGTGATCAGAGACTTGGAGGGATTTGCAGTGAGATTAGTAGGCTAGCAGCCCCTAGTAAAAATGTGTTCAAGCGTATTGCCTGCCTTGTGAGTTGGAGGGGATTGGGAAAGGATGAGGTCAAAAGAGGCAAGGAGGGGAAAGAGAGAATTGGAAAGAAATGAATTGAAGGCAGATATCGGAAGGTTGTCAGGAAATTAGCTTATCAAGGTGTCAAGCTCATTGAGGAACTCTCCAAGGGCACCTGGTGGGCGATAGTTGACAATAATGTTAAGCTTGAGTGATAAGTGACAGTGACAGCATGGAATTCAAATGAGGAGATGGACAGGTGAGAGAGGGAGAAAATGAGTAGACCTGTGCCATAACCACGACGACCAGATGCTCTCGGACTATGAGAGAAAACATAATAAGATTAAGAAACTTCTTAGGGCTAGGTGTTCCGTCAGCAGGACACCTGCCGACAACATCCGGTGAAATTGGAGGGTGCGCAATTCAAAATAATATTCAGAATATTAAACATTCATGAACATACATGTGTATGATATCATTTAAAAGCTTAACTTCTTGTTAATCTAACCGTGTTGTCAGATTTCAAAAAGGCTTTACGGCGAAAGCATACCAACAAGAGTCTGGGAGCTAAAAATACAAATTTGGGTCGGATTTTCTTCGGATTTTCGCCTGCCATATCAATTCTGTTATAGTCTCAGACAGTTTTAGAAACTTCAAAGTGTTTTCTATCCAATGTGACCAATTATATGCATATCCTGGCTTCTGGGCCTAAGTAACAGGCAGTTTACTTTGGGCACGTCAGTCAGGCGGAAATTCAGGAAACTAGACCCTAGCCCTTTTAAGAAAGAGCAGCTGGAGTTGCAGTGTTTTCTGGGGTGATCCATGTCTCCATCAGGGCCAAAAAGTCAAGGGACTGAAGGGCAGCATAGGCTGAGATTAACTCAGCATTCTTGACCGCAGATTGGCAGTTCCAAATGCTGCCAGAGACCCTGAATTCCACATGGGTTGTGCGTGCAGAGTACGCTGTTTCACTGCTAGGTTTTATTTTTATTTATTTATTTATTTTATTTAACCTTTATTTAACCAGGTAGGCAAATTGAGAACACGTTCTCATTTACAATTGCGACCTGGCCAAGATAAAGCAAAGCAGTTCGACACATACAACAACACATAGTTACACATGGAGTAAAACAAACATATAGTCAATGATACAGTGAAAAAAAATAAGTCTATATACAATGTGAGCAAGTGAGGTGAGATAAGGGAGGTGAAGGCAAACAAATATATGTATAAATAAATAAAAATATAAAAGGCCATGGTGGCGAAGTAAATACAACACAGCAAGTAAAATAAAAACTAAAAACACTGGAATGGTTGGTTTGCAGTGGAAGAAAGCGCAAAGTAGAGACAGAAATAATGGGGTGCAAAGGAGCAAAATAAATAAATAAATACAGTAGGTAAAGAGGTAGTTGTTTGGGCTAAATTATAGATGGGCTATGTACAGGTGCAGTAATCTATGAGCTGCTCTGACAGCTGGTGCTTAAAGCTAGTGAGGGAGATAAGTGTTTCCAGTTTCAGAGATTTTTGTAGTTCGTTCCAGTCATTGGCAGCAGAGAACTGGAAGGAGAGGCGGCCAAAGGAAGAATTGGTTTTGGGGGTGACCAGAGAGATAAACCTGCTGGAGCGCGTGCTACAGGTAGGTGTTGCTATGGTGACCAGCGAGCTGAGATAAGGGGGGACTTTACCTAGCAGGGTCTTGTAGATGACCTGGAACCAGTGGGTTTGGCGACGAGTATGAAGCGAGGGCCAGCCAACGAGAGTGTACAGGTCGCAGTGGTGGGTAGTATATGGGGCTTTGGTGACAAAACGGATGGCACTGTGATAGACTGCATCCAATTTATTGAGTAGGGTTTTGGAGGCTATTTTGTAAATGACATCACCGAAGTCGAGGATTGGTAGGATGGTCAGTTTTACAAGGGTATGTTTGGCAGCATGAGTGAAGGATGCTTTGTTGCGGAATAGGAAGCCAATTCTAGATTTAACTTTGGATTGGAGATGTTTGATGTGAGTCTGGAAGGAGAGTTTACAGTCTAACCAGACACCTAGGTATTTGTAGTTGTCCACATATTCTAAGTCAGAGCCGTCCAGAGTAGTGATGTTGGACAGGCGGGCAGGTGCAGGCAGCGATCGGTTGAAGAGCATGCATTTAGTTTTACTTGTATTTAAGAGCAATTGGAGGCCACGGAAGGAGAGTTGTATGGCATTGAAGCTCGCCTGGAGGGTTGTTAACACAGTGTCAAAAGAAGGGCCAGAAGTATACAGAATAGTGTCGTCTGCGTAGAGGTGGATCAGAGAATCACCAGCAGCAAGAGCGACATCATTGATGTATACAGAGAAGAGAGTCGGTCCAAGAATTTATGGGTATTTTGACACCTGCACAGTGGGGCTCTATACAAGTGGTGGATTAAATCACTAGTAGTTGGCTATATTATCACATGCAGTCATAAGGAGCATTTTGCGAGAGGGACAGGAGTGGCAGCAAATAATTTGTTGACAATTATGTGTACAAAACAGCACTACAAGGTAAGTTACCAGGCTGCTCTTTTGACAATTGAGTTAATAAAATTTCATCGAACGTGCCTGTCCAGTTTGCCATGACTGCACTCCACTCTAATTGTGAGGGGAATGTCTTTGCAAACACGCATTCCAATCGCCTTGGTCCTTGACCCTTACTAAACCAATCACAAGCTTCAGTCTGCCACGGTTCACAGTGGTGGTGGCAGGAAAATGATGGAGATGTAGAATATTATAGGCTCTGATTTCAAAAACTATTTGGAGGCACGGTTGAAAAGTTAACGCACAGTGGACTCATTAGAAAATGAAAGCAGTACTTCTGTCAATGCGTGAGAATTAAAAGGTGGGGTGTGTGAGTGTGTGAAGAGGGTCAAATTGCAGGTGTCTAACGGCCAATGCGTGAGAGTTGTCAGCACTGCTCAATGTCAATTACTTTTGGCAGGAGATGTATAACTTTCAAAGTGAGCATCAGGGAATACTGTGGGAGATGCGCTGTGAACTATAAATGCAATACTGATTGGCATGTTAACCCTCCCTCCTTATAATCTTACATAAATTCATTCTATGTTTGCTGTTATTTTCAGGTAAATGTTAACAGCATTTACAAACTGTATACAGTACATAGGAGACATGAGGTCTAACCCTTACTTATAACTCAGAAATATTTTCTCACAGGTATGCAGACCTCAGGTACATTGGAACTCTGTCTCCAGACTTCAGACTCCCACAAGCCAATCTATCTGTCAGCACATAATTTGTGCCATTTCAACATAACCTACCTACTAGCCCAAACATAATTTTTTTTTCTTCTTCTGTGATTCCTCCTGCACTTGTGATAATGGAGGAAATAAATCATCTTAATTTCCCCTCCTGTTTGTGTGTGTCCTAACCCCTGACCCTGGTTGGCAACAGACCGGGCCAGTGTTAAGGCTGTACACGTCTGAGTGTGGGTGGTGACCAGTAGGTTATACAACCTCACATATCCTCAGTTTACAAATGCTTATACCCATACCCCATACTGCTGCATTGAAATATAATCCAATACCTTCAATTTCAGTTTTTGTTCTTGTTGAAAACGATGAAACAAGTTCATTGAAACAAACACAATCCATATGGATAGAACGTTGCTATCTACTTTGTCGAGATATTTCGGAGATTCCATCCCCCTTCCCTCTCTGTGATGTGGTGAATGTGTTAGAGCTCTTTCCCCTCCGTACATCCTGCAGTTAATTTGTACAGCTGGTTATTTGCTGGAGCAAATTGAAGTAAATTGCTTTCCCCAAGAGGACCAGGAATTGGGGATTTGGGTGAAGTGCTTTAACAATCACACATATTGTGCGCTCACGCACGTGTGTGCGTGTGTGGTTTGGAGTAATCTTGTTGAAAATAACCCCGATCAAAGTCAGAGCTGAAACATCAGCATGTAATTATGAATGTCAGGATCTCAATACAACGCAGAGTGGGAGACGGCCGACATTGTAACTCTACACATCGTTGAAATTGGGACTAGGGGGGGGCTTATGGACTCTCTTCTTTGGTCCACTTATGATGGCCGCTCATTATGGCTCTTGTTACTTGCACACACTCACACAGCACCAGCTAATGCCACACCTAAAACAACACATTGAGCAGTGCTACTGTACTGCTGGAGATGTGCGTATGTGAGGGAACAAACGCAGAGCTATGGCCTCTTGAGCTGTAGAGTACCTCTTGTCACCTGGCTAAGCTTTGCATCAGGCCTGAGCTCCCAGCACACGTGAACTCTGTCTTACTCAAACTACAACGTCGCACTTTTTAGGCATGTGGCATCAAACGTGATCTCCTAGAAGAGAGTTTCTGTTAAGTTCCGTTTGAACGAAAGTCAAACAAGCTGATCATTAGACATGGAGACGACACAGGACATACATTCTCTCTCTACCGCAGTATCTTGTTTCAATGAAAACAGAATTGTGGAATAAACTTCCCATCATTGAATTTTGTGTTTTGTTTTTGTTGTTTTGTTTTCTTACTACTCTTTCTCAGGAGAATTTGTGAAAATGGCCAATGAATAGACTGTGTAAATAAAGCTGTGTATAAATAATAATAATAAAAACATACTTTGCATACCAGAGGCTTCGACATAACCCCCCCCATCCCCCCCCCCCCCCTCCCCACATGAACAGCCGTCTCTATCTTTCAGCATCACAACGTATTCAAGAAAAGTGAGCGAGGAGAGATGGGAGGAAGTGACAAAGGGAGAAAATGCATGTGTTGGTGTATAGTAACGGGGTGAGTCATAGCGTAGTGGATATGAGTGTCTGTGCCACGCCCATTCCAGGTAGGCGTTTGTTTACAGTGTTGTCTGTTTCACCTGGCTGGAAGGACGAATCAGACATAGTACCAGTGGTGGAAAAAGTACCCAATTGTCATACTTGAGTAAAAGTATAGGTACCTTAATAGAAAGGGACTCAAGTAAAAGTAAAAGTTGGCCAGTAAAATATGACTTGAGTAAAAGTCTAAAAGTATTTGGTTCTAAATATATATACTAAATATACTCAAAAGTAAAAGTATGAATAATAAAAAATTCCTTCTATTAAGCAAAGCATGCAGCAACATTTTCTTGTTTTTATAGTATATAAATATATAGTATAATAAATATATAGTATATATTTATAGGATAGCCAGGGGCACACTCCAACACTCAGACATCATTTACAAAAGATGCATTTGTGTTTAGTGAGTCCGCCAGATCAGAGGCAGAAGGGATGACCATGTGTTGTCTCGATAAGTGCGTTAATTGAACCATTTTCCTGTCCTGCTCAGCATTCAAAATGTAACGACTACTTTTGGGTGTCAGGGAAAATGTATGGAGTAAAAAGTACATTATTTTCTTTAGGAATGTAGTGAAGTAAAAGTTGTCAAAAATATAAATAGTAAAGTACAGATACCGAAACAAACTACTTAAGTAGTACTTTAAAGTATTTTTACTATACACCACTGCATAGTACTCTAGATAGTAGACTGTCTAGTGATTCAAATGTATGTATTTTGGTGTGTATAAGTGTGTAGCCCCGGAAGTGATTCAACTGTATGTAAGGATTTCCTTTGTGCTGTCTTAGGAATTCATCATTCTCTGTATTGCTCTTGCCAACCCCTATTTTCACACTCCTGAGAAGCAGAGGTTCTGTTATCTTTACAGGTCTGTAAGTCTGATATCTGATTGGAGGTTAACTTTACAGTTAACAAATGTAACAAATGTATGTATTCAATAACACCGAATTTGAATCTTAACATGGTTAAATGGTTATACATGGGTCTTAGTTTCATTGTCTCTCTCTTTTTTGTTCCTGACCTGCTCTCGTGAGATACCTAGTCTCTATCTCTCTCCCTCTCCCATGTGCTATCAGATATGGCACAAGCCATGGTTTCTTTCAATTCAATTCAAGGGCTTTATTGGCATGGGAAACATATGTTAACACTGCCAAAGCAACTGAAGTAGATAATAACAAAAGTGAAATAAACAATAAAAATGAATAGTAAACATTACACTCAAATAAGTTCCAGAAGAATAAAGACATTTCAAATGTCATATTATGTATATAAACAGTGTAACGATGTGCAAATAGTGAAACTACAAAAGTAAAATAAATATGGGTTGTATTTACAATGGTGTTTGTTCTTCACTGGTTACCCTTTTCTTGTGGCAACAGGTCACACATATTGCTATTGTGATGGCACACTGTGGTATTTCACACAGTAGATATGGGAGTTTATCAAAGTTGGGTTTGTTTTCAAATTCTTTGTGGATCTGTGTAATCTGAGGGAAATATGTGTCTCTAATATTGTCATACATTTGGCAGGAGGTTAGGAAGTGCAGCTCAGTTTCCACATTTTATGGGCAGTGTGCACATAGCCTGTATTGTCTTGAGAGCCAGGTCTGCCTACGGCGAAATTTCTCAATAGCAAGGCTATGTTCACTGAGTCTGTACATAGTCATAGCTTTCCTTAAGTTTGGGTCAGTCAGTGGTCAGGTATTCTGCCACTGTGTACTCTCTGTTTAGGGCCAAGTAGCATTCTAGTTTGCTCTGTTTTTTTGTTCATTATTTCCAATATGTCAATTAATTATCTTTTTGTTTTCTCATGATTTGGTTAGGTCTAATTGTGTTGCTGTCCTGGGGCTCTGTTGGGTCTGTTTGTGTTTGTGAACAGAGCCCCAGGACCAGCTTGCTTAGGGAACTCTTCTCCAGATTGTAACGCTTGTCGTGGTTGGAAGAAGAGGAGGACCAATGCGCAGCGTGGTAAGTGTCCATATTGTTTTAATACGAATAATGAACAAAAACAATAAAACGACAAACGAACACTCCTCTACGGTGAAACAAAACACAGAACAGAAAATAATCACCCACAACACACAATGAAAAACAGGCTACCTAAATATGGCTCCCAATCAGAGACAACGACTGACACCTGCCTCTGATTGAGAACCATACTAGGCCAAACACATAGAAATAGAACAACAGAACAAAACATAGAAAAACAACATAGAATGCCCACCCCAACTCACGCTCTGACCAAACTAAAATAAAGACATAAAAAAGGAACTAAGGTCAGAACGTGACACAGATTAAACTCTCTGTAGGTGATGGCTTTGTTATGGAAGTTTTGGGAATCACTTCCTTTTAGGTGGTTGTAGAATTTAACTGCTCTTTTCTGGATTTTGATAATTAGCGGGTATCGGCCTAATTCTGCTCTAAATGCATGCAGAGTCTCAATGTGGTGTTTGTCCCATTTGGTGAATTATTGGTTGATGAGCAGACCCCAGACCTCACAACCATAAAGGGCAATGGGTTCTGTAACTGATTCAAGTATTTTTTGCCAGATCCTAATTGGTATGTCAAATTTGATGTTCCTTTTGATGGCATAGAAGGCCCTTCTTGCCTTGTCTCTCAGCTCATTCACAGCTTTGTGTAAGTTACCTGTGGCACTGATGTTTAGGCTGAGGTATGTACTGTATAGTGTTTTGTTTGCTCTAGGGCAACGGTTTCTAGATGGAATTTGTATTTGTGGTCCTGGCGACTGGACTTTTTTTGGAACACCATTATTTTTGTCTTACTGAGATTTACTGTCAGGGCCCAGGTCTGGCAGAATCTGTGCAGAAGATCTAGGTGCTGCTGTAGGCCCTCCTTAGTTGGGGCCAGAAGCACCAGATCATCAGCAAACAGTAGATATTTGACTTCAGATTCTAGTAGGGTGAGGCCAGGTGCTGCAGACTGTTCTAGTGCCCTCGCCAATTCATTGGTATATGTGTTGAAGCTGCATCCTTGTCTCACCCCACAGCCCTGTGGAAATAAATGTGTGTGTTTTGCCAATTTCAACTGCACACTTCTTGTTTGTGTCCATGGATTTCATAAATTGTTTTTATTTTTTGTTTAATTTTACCTTTATTTAACTAGGCAAGTCAGTTAACCTTTCTGGCGCAGGCGTTCCGCTAGCGACCCACCTCGACAACATCCGGTGAAATTGCAGAGCGCCAAATTCAAATTACAGAAACAGAAATATTGTCACGCTCGTCGTAATGATGAGACCAAGGCGCAGCGTGAGTAGAGTTCCACATATTTAATAAAGAGAAACTCATAAATAAAAACAAAACAAAAGCACAACTCTGGAGCCTTTCAGAACAGGTGCACCAGATCTTATATAGGGGCTTCATAGCAAAGGGGGTGAATACATATGCACGCACCACTTTTCTGTTGTTTTTTTACAATAATATTTTTAAACTAGCAATTTTTTTAATTTCACTATTCACTATTTTGTGTATGTCCATTCCATGAAATCCAAATAAAATACAGGTGTGCCAAGCTTGCAGCGTCATACCCAAGAAGACTCGATGCTGTAATCGCTGCCAAAGGTGCTTCAAGAAAGTACTGAGTAAAGGGTCTGAATACTTATGTAAATGTGATATCAGTTTTTTATTTTAAATAAATTAGCAAAAATGTCTAAACCTGTTTTTGCTTTGTCATTATGGGCTATTGTGTGTTGATTGATGAGGGAAAAAATGATTTAATCAATTTTAGAATTTGTAACATAACAAAATGTGTAAAAGGTCAAAGGGTCGGAATACTTTCCGAAGGCACTGTACCTCACATGCATATATACCTCACTAAGTAATTATTCTATTCAAATGTATAAATATTAACACACCTGTGTGTGCGTGTGTGTCTGTTTATGTACATATAGGTGGGGTTTATAAATGCCCTGATACCTTCAATTAAATGTATCTTGTTCAAAACCTGGACATTTACCAGATGGGTGGGATGATGAAACCTTTAAAGCAGGAATCCACTACAGATGTAGGATCTTAATTTGAGCCAGTTTGCTACAGCAGGAAAATATTCCTGCAGCAACAGGAAATGTGAATTAACATGTGGATTATAATTCATGGACATTTTTGTAAGGGGTTGATATATTTTCCGTTCGGGCAAAACAATTCTGACATGTTAAAGTGGAAATTACAAACCTTAGAAGCTTTTTAAAACCTGGAATAGACTGCAAGTTTGCATTTCCTGCAGGATAATTCTCAGCAACAAGGGAGTGATTAAATTATGATTTTACATCTGTACTCTCGGCCGCCCCACCGGCCACCCCACTGCTTGTGTTGGGTGCTCGGTTATAAGTATTACTGTTCACGCCAGTACCATGGTGAAACAAAAACAACAAAGGTCCTGGGGCTGACATTATAACTAATAACAGAGCACACAACACAAGCAGTGGGGTGGATTCCTTAAGCCATGTGGAAATATCCTGGAATTTTACTGAATATGTCACTGGATGTTCACTACTATGCAGTAGAGTATTTTTGTGCAGGCTAAATACGTTCACTTACCATTACTGAAAATCTTTTTCAAATGTTTTATTACAATACACTATCAATTTTTCAGGAATTAACAGTACTTGACCACTAACACAAATTCTGCAACGTCTCTCGAAAGGCGACATATTTGTGCTTATTGACTCAGACTTTTTTAATGCAATCAATACATCACGTTTGTTGTAATGGCATGCTCTTGTTGTTTGCCCTCTGGGCAGAAAGTAAAACTCATCATCCAACAGCAGCCATCCTACAAATCAACTACAAATGGAACTGTCAATCATTCCTCCCATAACCATTCTGTACAACATGTCAACTCTGAATAGGTCTCCACTAGCACACATACAGTGCCTAAAGAAAGTATCCACATCCCTTGACCTTTTTCCACATTTTGTTTTGTTAGCATATAGAAAGAGTGGGAGGCCCTGGTGCACAACTGAGCAAGAGGACAAGTACATTAGCGTGTCTAGTTTGAGAAACACCAGTCTCAACGCCAACAGTGAAGAGGCGACTCCGGGATGCTGGCCTTCTAGGCAGAGTTGGAAAGAAAAAGCCATATCTCAGACTGGCCAATAAAAAGAAAAGATTAAGATGGGCAAAAGAACACAGACACTGGACAGAGGAACTCTGCCTAGAAGGCCAGCATCCCAGAGTCGCCTCTTCACTGTTGACGTTGTGACTGGTGTTTTGCGGCTACTATTTAATGAAGCTGTCAGTTGAGGACTTGTGAGGCATCTGATTCTCAAACTAGACACTAATGTACTTGTCCTCTTCCTCAGTTTTGCACCGGGGCCTCCCGCTCCTCTTTCTATTCTGGTTAGCGCCAGTTTGCACTGTTCTGTGAAGGAAGTAGTACACAGCGTTGTATGAGATTTTCAGCTTGGCAATTTCTCACATGTAATAGCCTTCATTTCACAGAACAAGAATAGACTGGGGTAGTCCGATTGTCCAGGTCACAATGGGCAATCACACAGATTTTGCTCTTGTTGCTCTCGCTCTTGTTGCTCTCGCTCTTGTTGCTCTCGCTCTTGTTGCTCTCGCTGCTCTCGCTGCTCTCTCACCTCCTCTGCCCCTTTGTGCAGGCTGCTTCCTCCTTTATCCCTAAGCTCTCCCTGGCTTAATGACCCACAGCCTTTCCTCGTTGGGGAAGGAAGTCCATATAAGGCTTGGGGATGGAGCCAACTACCTGCAAGATATCTCTCCTCAATTACCACTCCCCTCACCTCTCCATGCCGTCTGCCACAATGTATTGATTAAGGGGTGTGAATACTTATGTCAATTAGTTATCTCTGTATATCATTTTCAATAAATGTACAAAAAATTCTAAAGACATGTTTTCACTTTATCATTATGGGGTACTGTGTGTAGATGGGTGAAGATACAATACTAACAAATAACAAGTGCACACTCACCCACACATGACACAAACACACACTCTGTTCGTCACAAAAAGGTTGCACAGAAGCCGTCATCCTCTACACAAAGGTGTGTTTGTCCTGACCTATCCCAAAGATGGTTTGTAGAGAAAAACATTAGAACCCCTCCTAATTCTACTTTACAATACCCAGAGTGTCACTTCATGGGAATTACAGTTCCCTTTTGATTCAGCATATTCCTGTATGTAAGGAGGTCTTCACTGAGTCATATGATACAATACAAAAGACAATTATTTCGATAATAACACCTTTATTGTACAGTATGTGTGCGTGCGTGTGTGCATGCATGTGAATTAGCTGTGCCTAACGGGAGTGCTGAGTCACCGCTGCAGCCTGGTAACGAGGCGTCTGGAAACCTGACGTCACACTGCCCCTCCCTCTCCCTAGCGACACGGAACATTTGTTCTCACGTAACATACGCAAGGACACGCTTTTACAGCACTCTCACAGATGCGCGTTGACGTGTGAGTGTGTGCTTGCATGTGGATGTCTGGGACAGTATTTGCATGTAGGCTTTCCTCCTAAACACACGTGTGTAATTCTTAGAATCAAAACTGGTGGTGGTCAGCCATCTGCAAGAGAACATCTCGCTAAACATGAAACAGTCAATCTTTCAGCTTATTTTTTTTAGAAGCTCACCTATGAATCTTCCGGGTGAGCTACATACAAAATATTGAAATGGCAAAACACAATGAATAAAACCAAAGACCAACAATGACACACACGCACACTCGCATGCGCACGTACAACCGCATGTCCTGACACTATCCTAACATCCCAAGCCCAGACTCCCAGTCCATAATCCCTATGGAAAGCTCTCCACAGAGTAGAGGAGATAATGGGGAAGGAAGAGAAAGAAGAAAGCCCATGCATTCCACATACTAAGCCAGCGAGAGGGGAAGTCGTGGAGGAATCCGAGAGCAAACATTTTGGGGTTTGTTTGCTGTTGACATTGTGCCAAATGTGTGTTTGGCCCCCTGCTCTGCGCCTCGACTGTTTCCTGTCTAGCTGACTTGTGCAAACAGCAAGGGTTATCTCTCCCTCCACCCCTCCATCCTCAATTCCACCCTCCTGTCTCTGCAAAAAAAAGACACGGGCTTTGTGAATGTCTGAAATGTCAAAATAATTTGTCACACTAATCAAATAACTAATTTTTCGATTGAAGTTGGAACAAGAAACACACTTGCTCACACAAAGAAAAAGCCCTGGAAGCATACAGTAACATATGCACGAAAAGCATTATAAGCAAGGCCTAATTTTCAGGTCAAATGAGCACAACAATATTGACCCATTCTCTCTCAGGCCCACGCTAACCCAGTAAGCCGTTGTGTTTGGCCCTATCTCCCACTCCCTCCAGAGCTCTCTGTTTGGGGGGGGGGGGGGGTGAAGCAGTGTGTGAGGGGTGTATGTGGGCACATCCGGCACCAGCCAGAGAGGCGTGACCGTCACAGGGCTGCTTACGCCGTTCTTTACCTCCTGTCCCCTCCTCTGGAGGCTCAGTGACAGGTGAGGCTTTGAAGTGGCCCGAGTCGGATGTCAATGTGTTTCTCGTTACACACGTAGAAAATCTTCATTGCCAGTCAGTCACACACTACAAAGTGACCAATAAACAAGGTTTTGGAACCAGGGAACAGTTTGGGGTCACTCCAGTTTATGCCTGTACGCATACAGTCTGGACTCTGTGGAGTGTCGCCATGATAACTCTGACAACATCGGGCCGATCCCTTATTTTCGGTATACACCAGTGAATCTGTTAAATGATAAAGTCATACATGTCAGAAAATGTCAGCAGGACTAAAAACATGTTTATGCTAGCAGGAAGTGGGTTATGTAAGAGCACCCCATTTACAGTGCTGTTGTGTGTTGTGTAAGCGGTCCCCCTGGACAATGGCTCCTCTTGAAACAATTAGGATGTTCCAGGCCTTTCCACCCCATCCCCAAGCCCCTGTCCCTCCTTCCTTATCCCCCTGTATCCGTACCACCCCGCCCTAAAGCAGCTGGGACCCCTGATCCCTAACCAGGCCTTTGAGCTGCCACCTCATCTCAGAGGCACTATTGATGATGATGGTATAGGTAGTGACAAACATTTGGGGACAAATAAGTGGACTGTTACGCCACGCTGCTAGCCAACATACAGCATGCATGAACACAAACACAGTCACACACACAAACACACCCCAGGCACTGACAAATGAATGGATAAACACTCTCACAAAAAGTCACGAAGCCACCCACGAAGTTCTCTCCAAACTCAAGTCTCTCCTCACTCCGCCATTAAACTCCACACATACACACAAAACACGCACGCAAGCGCGCACACACAAATCCCTCTCCCCCCTCTTATCTGTCAAACAATCTATCTCCATTGAGCCCCACCTGGCTACGTACTTATCTATTAGGGTCAGCGCCATCTCATGGCTGTTGCTTTGTCTTGGCCTGGCCTAAGTGATGCTGGCTCATCTATCCACAGTCTTCAGAGAAGCCAGTCAGGGCCCTGGCCCCTGTGGCCCCTGGCCCTTGGCAGGGATAAAGAGAGAGGGAGTATCCCCTCACAGAGGCACGTCCTGGGACATAATTCTCAGCTTTGTCCAGGGTTTAACTGGTCCTTTAATTAACCCTTCTCTTCACTGCGCCGCAGGCTGTAGAGGACCAAAGTTGAACAAAAGTCCACCCAACCAAAGCACTGTCAACGGACGGTGGCACGCCTCTGAAAGACATTCCAGTGACTTGATAGACACAATTACAAAGAAGACGCCTTCAAGCGGCAGGTAACATACACATAATGGACAAACAAAGACCAGACACAAGGCAAGCACACATGCCAACAAACATCATTATGAGTCTTTAACACATGGACAGATAGGCATACTTATCCACGTGGAGTGTGTGTGTGTGTGTGTGTGTGTGTGTGTGTGTGTGTGTGTGTGTGTGTGTGTGTGTGTGTGTGTGTGTGTGTGTGTGTGTGTGTGTGTGTGTGTGTGTGTGTGTGTGTGTGTGTGTGTGTGTGTGAAACAGCTCTGCACTCAACACTTGACCAATTTGCTTTATAGATCGTGATAAAATTGTGCTTACACAACAATTAAGAGCTGGTTTGGCTCCAGCTGTATGCCTTAGCATGAGCAAGCTAGCCTGAGTGCCAGTCTGTTTGTACCATCATGCCAACTCCTTGTCACTCATTGTCATGCCAAACAAAACTTGCCAATGACAGTAATGGAGTTGGCAATAGCACAAACATATCTGGGACACGGCTATGAGCAAGCATGAACATTCCCGAAACTCTTCGCCAAACTTTTATGTTCAGGGTCAGCCCACAGACATTACAAGGAGGCCTTACTCACTTTCACGGTAAGAATGGTTAGTCACTACCCACTGGGCACATACTGGTTGAATCAACGTTGCTTCCTCGTAACTGAATGATGTCATTTAGTAGTTGAATAATGTTTACATAATGTTTATAACGTTTATATATTTTGCATTACTCATCTCATATGTATGTACTGTATTCTATCCTATTCTATGCTGCTCTGACATTGCTTGTCCAAATATTTATATATTCTTAATTCCATTCCTTTACTTTAGATTGTGTGTGTTGTTAGATATTACTTGTTAGATATTTCTGCACTGTTGGAGCTATCAAACATCCGGCGCCGAAACGAGATGGCCGCCTCGCTTCGCGTTCCTTGGAAAATATGCAGTATTTTGTTTTTTTATGTGTTATTTCTTACATCGGTACCCCAGGTAATCTTAGGTTTCATTACATACAGTCGGGAGGAACTACTGAATATACGATTAACGTCAACTCATCATCGTTCCTACCAGGAATATGACTTTCCCGAAACGGATCCAGTGTTTTGCCTTCCACCCAATACAATGGATCTGATCCCAGCCGGCGACCCTGTGCGACGCCGTAAAAGGGGCAAACGAGGCGGTCTCCTGGCCAGGCTTCGGAGACGGGCACATCGCGCTCCACTCCCTAGCATACTACTCGCCAATGTCCAGTCTCTTGACAATAAGGTTGATGAAATCCGAGCACGGGTAGCATTCCAGAGAGACATCAGGGATTGCAACGTGCTCTGCTTCACGGAAACATGGCTAACTCAAGAGACGCTAACGGAGTCGGTGCAGCCAGCTGGTTTCTTCATGCATCGCGCCGACAGAAACAAACATCTTTCTGGTAAGAAGAGGGGCGGGGTGGTATGCCTTATGATTAACGAGACGTGGTGTGATCATCATAACAACACACAGGAACTCAAGTCATTCTGTTCACCTGATCTAGAACTCCTCACAATAAAATGTCGACCGCATTATCTACCAAGGGAATTCTCTTCAATCATAATCACAGCCGTATATATTCCCCCCCAAGCAGACACATCGATGGCCCTGAACGAACTTTATCTGACTCTTTGTAAACTGGAAACCACACACCCTGAGGCTGCATTCATCGTAGCTGGGGATTTTAACAAGGCTAATCTAAAAACAAAACTCCCTAAATTCTATCAGCATATCGATTGTGCTACCAGGGCTGGAAAACCCCTAGATCATTGTTATACTAATTTCCGCGACGCATATAAGGCCCTCCCCCACCCCCCTTTCGGAAAAGCTGACCACGACTCCATTTTGTTGATTCCAGCCTACAAACAGAAACTAAAACAACAAGCTCCCGCGCTCAGGTCTGTTCAACGCTGGTCCGACCAATCTGATTCCACGCTTCAAGACTGCTTCGATCACGCGGATTGGAATATGTTCCGCATTCCGTCCAACAACAATATTGACGAATATGCTGATTCGGTGAGCGAGTTCATTAGGAAGTGCATTGACGATGTCGTACCCACAGCAACGATTAAAACATTCCCAAACCAGAAACCGTGGATTGACGGCAGCATTCGCGTGAAACTGAAAGCGCGAACCACTGCTTTTAACCAGGGCAAGGTGACCGGAAGCATGACCGAATACAAACAGTGTAGCTATTCTCTCCGCAAGGCAATCAAACAGGCTAAGTCCCAGTACAGAGACAAAATCGAGTCGCAATTCAACAGCTCAGACACAAGAGGTATGTGGCAGGGTCTACAGTCAATCACGGATTACAAAAAGAAAACCAGCCCCGTCGCGGACCAGGATGTCTTGCTCCCAGACAGGCTAAACAACTTTTTTGCCCGCTTTGAGGACAATACAGTGCCACTGACACGGCCCCCTACCAAAACCTGCGGGCTCTCCTTCACTGCAGCCGAGGTGAGTAAAACATTTAAACGTGTTAACCCTCGCAAGGCTGCAGGCCCAGACGGCATTCCCAGCCGCGTCCTCAGAGCATGCGCAGACCAGCTGGCTGGTGTGTTTACGGACATATTCAATCAATCCTTATCCCAGTCTGCTGTTCCCACATGCTTCAAGAGGGCCACCATTGTTCCTGTTCCCAAGAAAGCTAAGGTAACTGAGCTAAACGACTACCGCCCCGTAGCACTCACTTCCGTCATCATGAAGTGCTTTGAGAGACTAGTCAAGGACCATATCACCTCCACCCTACCGGACACCCTAGACCCACTCCAATTTGCTTACCGACCCAATAGGTCCACAGACGACGCAATCGCAACCACACTGCACACTGCCCTAACCCATCTGGACAAGAGGAATACCCATGTGAGAATGCTGTTCATCGATTACAGCTCAGCATTTAACACCATAGTACCCTCCAAACTCGTCATCAAGCTCGAGACCCTGGGTCTCGACCCCGCCCTGTGCAACTGGGTCCTGGACTTCCTGACGGGCCGCCCCCAGGTGGTGAGGGTAGGTAACAACATCTCCACCCCGCTGATCCTCAACACTGGGGCACCACAAGGGTGCGTTCTGAGCCCTCTCCTGTACTCCCTGTTCACCCACGACTGCGTGGCCATGCACGCCTCCAACTCAATCATCAAGTTTGCGGATGACACTACAGTGGTAGGCTTGATTACCAACAACGACGAGACGGCCTACAGGGAGGAGGTGAGGGCCCTCGGAGTGTGGTGTCAGGAAAATAACCTCACACTCAACGTCAACAAAACAAATGAGATGATTGTGGACTTCAGGAAACAGCAGAGGGAGCACCCCCCTATCCACATCGACGGGTCAGTAGTGGAGAAGGTGGAAAGTTTTAAGTTCCTCGGTGTACACATCACGGACAAACTGAATTGGTCCACCCACACAGACAGCGTCGTGAAGAAGGCGCAGCAGCGCCTCTTCAACCTCAGGAGGCTGAAGAAATTCGGCTTGTCACCAAAAGCACTCACAAACTTCTACAGATGCACAATCGAGAGCATCCTGTCGGGCTGTATCACCGCCTGGTACGGCAACTGCTCCGCCCACAACCGTAAGGCTCTCCAGAGGGTAGTGAGGTCTGCAGAACGCATCACCGGGGGCAAACTACCTGCCCTCCAGGACACCTACACCACCCGATGTCACAGGAAGGCCATAAAGATCATCAAGGACAACAACCACCCAAGCCACTGCCTGTTCACCCCGCTATCATCCAGAAGGCGAGGTCAGTACAGGTGCATCAAAGCAGGGACCGAGAGACTGAAAAACAGCTTCTATCTCAAGGCCATCAGACTGTTAAACAGCCACCACTAACATTTAGCGGCCGCTGCCAACATACTGACTCAACTCCAACCACTTTAAAAATGGGAATTGATGGAAATTATGTAAAAATGTACCACTAGCCACTTTAAACAATGCCACTTAATATAATGTTTACATACCCTACATTACCCATCTCATATGTATATACTGTACTCTATATCATCTACTGCATCTTGCCATCTTTATGTAATACATGTACCACTAGCCACTTTAAACTATGCCACTTTATGTTTACATACCCTACAGTACTCATCTCATATGTATATACCGTACTCTATACCATCTACTGCATCTTGCCTATGCCGTTCTGTACCACCACTCATTCATATATCTTTATGTACATATTCTTTATCCCTTTACACTTGTGTGTGTATAAGGTAGTAGTTGTGGAATTGTTAGGTTAGATTACTTGTTGGTTATTACTGCATTGTCGGAACTAGAAGCACAAGCATTTCGCTACACTCGCATTAACATCTGCTAACCATGTGTATGTGACTAATAAAATTTGATTTGATTTGATTTGATTTTAGAAACACAAGCATTTCGCTACACCCGCAATAACATCTACTAAACACCTGTATGCGACAAATAACATTTGATTTTATTTTACTTTGATTTCAATGAAATTCCACGTAATTTCAATGAAATTACATTGAACAAATGTGGAATAGACGTTGAATTGATTTCTGTGCCCAATGGGTAAACAGTATGGTGATACAGTATGTTCAAACTAAGCTCTACATACAGTCTACAAATCGTTTTCAGGTTACTCCATTAATCCATATACTAAGTGCCTGTCTGTTTTTTCTTTCAGCGTTGAGAAGGGAATATTAAACTCTGGAGGGAGAGGGGAGAGGAGAGAGGGCTGACCTCAGGGGTATATGCAGGGGCAGGACATTAGCGGTGGCTGACAGAGTGGTAGACAGGTAGCGATAGCCTGGCTAATGCACCAGTGTCTATCCAATGGTCTGCCACACTTCCACAGTTCTGAGCAGTCTGACCATATGTCTGATACATAGCTGCAGGAAGTAGGGGTGCTGAGGGTGCTGCAGTCCCCATGAAAAATATTTATAAAAAATAAATATTAATTAAAACATTTTTAAAAATCACAAAGGTACTCCACTGGGCCTTTACTAGTCCTATATTAGCGGACCTAATAGCTGTCTGTAGAGCGGGCCCCAAAATAGATTCAGCACCGCTCCTTTATAGAGAGCAAAGAAGACTGAGAGACAAATACAGACACTTAGGGTGAAGATGGGCCTTGAAGTTGGGTAAATGGGGACTGTGTGCCAATAGCCAGTGGTCCACTGAGAGGTTGATAAAGACACAGGGGTGTGTGTGGCCCCTTAGGGGTAAATGAAGACATGGTGATTTCACATATCTTTTCCCCCAGTGCTGCGGAGACAGGGGGTCTTTTTCAAACACCCCCTTGGGTCACACCAGGACAACAGTTACAATAGGGGTCAAGGGTCACACAGGGTCACGTGCTTAATGACTATGCTGTTACTCCAACACTCAACAACTCAGCATCTCTGTACATAGAATGGGGAGAAGAAAGTGTCAGAGAGACAGAGAGAAAGAGAGACAGGAGGAGTGAGAGGGTGGTGATAGAATGATGAGGTTGGATTAATGTAACATATGGAATTGTTTTAAAATGATCATACCATGGGTTGTTCAGCTATTTGATTTAGAATTGTAGGACCCCTTTTGGTATCCCCCCCCAAATATTTTTTGGGGTGGATAAAATATTGAACTTGGCCTTTATTACTATAGCCCATATAAACGCATTGAATAATACATTCATAAATGGCAAAAAAAAGACAGTAAAACAAGGTTTTTAAGTTTCTTTTCTATTTCTAGGAGATATAAGAAAGCTCAGGAAATAAAACATTTGGGCACATATTTAACCCTTTATTTTTGTTAGCACAAAACGACCTCCATAATTCCATTCATTTGTATTGGATACCTTCAGACGAGTCCCGTGGCACTTGTAGAGGCCAAACTGTTCGGACGCTACAGAGGCTTTCGTGAGAAGACCGATTTTCAGGATGACTTATGGTCTGACAAACACCGCTGTCGCGCGGCCATCTTCCACTGCAGATGCGGAAGGCCGACATAGGCGGATGCAGGGGATTGAAAAGCAGCCCCTGCAAAAAAAACCTGATATCTCTAGCTTATACTGACGGATTTCGATGTGGATTTTTTTATTATGTTACTTAAATTGAAGCACTGGTGCATCAACAGACTCATAAGGATTTACCAATCAATCAATAAATGAAAAAGCCACATCAGTGTTGATTACAGCAGTGATGTCACGTTCCTGACCTGTTTTCTATTGTTTTGTATGTGTTTAGTTGGTCAGGGCGTGAGTTGGGATGGGCAGTCTGTGTTGTTTGTTCTATGTGGGAGTGTGTTGGTTAATTAGCCTTATATGGTTCTCAATCAGGGACAGGTGTTATTCATTTCCTCTGATTGAGAATCATATATAGGTTGGCTGTTCTCACTGTTTGTTTGTTGGTGATTGTCTTCCGTGTCTGTGTCTGTGCACCACACGGGACTGTTTTCGGTTTGTTCGTTTTATGTAGTCTATTCCTGTTCGTGAGTTCTTTCGTGTCTTTATGTAAGTTCCATGTTCAGGTTTCGTCTACGTCGTTTTCTTATTTTGTAAGTTATTCAAGTGTTCTTCGTGTTTCGTCTTTATTTAATAAATTCATTATGTCATCATACCTCGCTGCGTATTGGTCCACCGATCCTTCTCTCCTCTCCTCGTCCGAGGAGGAGGAAGAGCTAGAGCACCGTGACAGAATCACCCACCAACCTAGGACCAAGCGACGGGGGAGAGCGCAACAAGGAAACCAGGACTCGTGGACATGGGAGGAAATATTGAACGGAAAGGGACCCTGGGCTCAGACAGGGGCATATCGCCGCTCCATTGAAGAGAGGGAGGCAGCTAAAGCCCAGGAGCGGTGGTTTGAGGAGCCAGCAAGGAGACGTGGCTGGAAACCCGAAAAGCCTGTGAGTAAACCCCAGAAATTTCTTGGGGGGGGCTTAAAGGGAGAGTGGCGAAGTCAGGTAGGAAACCTGCGCCTACTCCCTGTACTTACCGTGGAGAGCGAGAGTACGGGCAGACACCATGTTACGCAGTAGAGCGCACGGTGTCTCCTGTACGTGTGCATAGCCCGGTGCGGGTTATTCCACCTCCCCGCACTGGTAGGGCTAGATTGAGCATTGAGCCAAGTGCCATGAAGCCGGCTCTACATATCTGGCCACCAGTGCGTCTCCTCGGGCCGGCTTACATGGCACCAGCCTTACGCATGGTGTCCCCGGTTCGCCTACATAGCCCGGTGCGGGTTATTCCACCTCCCCGCACTGGTCGGGTGACGGGGAGTATTCAACCAGGTAAGGTTGGGCAGGCTCAATGCTCAAGGGAGCCAGTACGCCTGCACGGTCCGGTTTTTCCGGCGCCACCTCCCCGCTCCAGCCCAGTACCACCAGTGCCTACACCACGCACCAGGCTTCCTGTGCGTCTCCAGAGCCCAGTTCCTCCTCCACGCACTCTTCCTGTGGTGTGTGTCTTCGGCCCGGTGCCTCCAGTTCCGGCACCACGCACTAAGCCACCTGTGCGTCTCCAGAGCCCTGTATGCACTGTTCCTTCTCCCCGCACTCGCCCTGAGGTGCGTGCCCTCAGCCCGGTACCTCCAGTTCCGGTACCACGCACCAGGCCTATAGTGCGCATCGAGAGTCCAGTGTGCCCTGTTGTTTTTCCCCGCACTAGCCTAAAGGTGCGTGTCCTTAGCCCGGTACCTCCAGTTCCGGCGCCACGCACCAGGCCTATAGTGCATCTCAGTCGGCCAGAGTCTGCCGTCTGCCAAGCGGCGCCTGAACTGCCCGTCTGCCAAGCGGCGCCTGAACTGCCCGTCTGCCCAACGCTGTCTGAACTGTCCGTCTGCCAAGCGCCGCATGAACTGCCCGTCTGTATTGAGCCTTCAAAGCCGCCCGTCTGCCATGAGCCTGCAAAGCCGCCCGTCTGCCATGAGCCTACAGAGCCGTCCGCCAGACAGGAGCCGCTAGAGCCGTCCGCCAGACAGGAGCCGCCAGAGCCTTCCGCCAGACCGGATCAGCCAGAGCCTTCCGCCAGACCGGATCAGCCAGAGCCTTCCGCCAGACCGGATCAGCCAGAGCCTTCCGCCAGACCGGATCAGCCAGAGCCTTCCGCCAGACCGGATCAGCCAGAGCCTTCCGCCAGACCGGATCAGCCAGAGCCTTCCGCCAGACCGGATCAGCCAGAGCCTTCCGCCAGACCGGATCAGCCAGAGCCGTCCGCGAGCCATGACCAGCCAGAGCCGTCAGCGAGCCATGACCAGCCAGAGCCGTCAGCGAGCCATGACCAGCCAGAGCCGTCAGCGAGCCATGACCAGCCAGAGCCGTCAGCGAGCCATGACCAGCCAGAGCCGTCAGCGAGCCATGACCAGCCAGAGCCGTCATCCAGCCATGACCAGCCAGAGCCGTCATCCAGCCATGACCAGCCAGAGCCGTCATCCAGCCATGACCAGCCAGAGCCGTCATCCAGCCATGACCAGCCAGAGCCGTCATCCAGCCAGGATCCGCCAGAGCCGTCATCCAGCCAGGATCCGCCAGAGCCGTCATCCAGCCAGGATCCGCCAGAGCCGTCATCCAGCCAGGATCCGCCAGAGCCGTCATCCAGCCAGGATCCGCCAGAGCCAGCCAACCAGGATCCGCCAGAGCCAGCCAGCCAGGATCCGCCAGCCAGCCAGGATCCGCCGTCCCTCAGTCCGGAGCTGCCGTCCCTCAGTCCGGAGCTGCCCCTTATCCTGGTGCTGCCCCTTATCCTGGTGCTGCCCCTTATCCTGGTGCTGCCCCTTATCCTGGTGCTGCCCCTTATCCTGGTGCTGCCCCTTAGTCCGGTGCTGCCCCTTAGTCCGGTGCTGCCCCTTAGTCCGGTGCTGCCCCTTAGTCCGGTGCTGCCCCTTAATCCAGTGGGGTTAATTTGGAGGGTGGCCATTTGGAGGAGGCTACGAAAGCGGGTAGTGACTATGGTGGGGTGGGAACCACGCCCAGAGCCTGAGCCGCCACCGTGGATTGATGCCCACCCAGACCCTCCCCTAGACTTTTTGGTGGTGCGTCCGGAGTTCGCACCTTGAGGGGGGGGTTATGTCACGTTCCTGACCTGTTTTCTATTGTTTTGTATGTGTTTAGTTGGTCAGGGCGTGAGTTGGGATGGGCAGTCTGTGTTGTTTGTTCTATGTGGGAGTGTGTTGTTTAATTAGCCTTATATGGTTCTCAATCAGGGACAGGTGTTATTCATTTCCTCTGATTGAGAATCATATATAGGTTGGCTGTTCTCACTGTTTGTTTGTGGGTGATTGTCTTCCGTGTCTGTGTCTGTGCACCACACGGGACTGTTTTCGGTTTGTTCGTTTTATGTAGTCTATTCCTGTTCGTGAGTTCTTTCGTGTCTTTATGTAAGTTCCATGTTCAGGTTTCGTCTACGTCGTTTTCTTATTTTGTAAGTTATTCAAGTGTTCTTCGTGTTTCGTCTTTATTTAATAAATTCATTATGTCATCATACCTCGCTGCGTATTGGTCCACCGATCCTTCTCTCCTCTCCTCGTCCGAGGAGGAGGAAGAGCTAGAGCACCGTTACAAGTGATCATTTATTTAACTACATTATCATCTCACAATTTGTATGTTCCTAAAAAAAAGACAGGGCAAGAGAGAAAGAGAAATAAGGAAACAGATGGACAAAAACAGACAGAAAGAGAGAGGCATCTTAAGACACAGATGGAAAGAGTTTGGAGCTTCAGGCCTCCAGCTGTGCTGTAGATGCTGTTGGAGAGTTGGGTCGATTGAAGCCAGCCAGGCCACCCTCTGTCTCTCTGTCTGCATGTGTGTCTGTCTGTCAGACTGGGAGGTTCCAGTAGGTTCCGGGCGGGACTAGTTGTTCTGGATTATGGTGTTCCAGCTGGCTAATCTTCTCGGCTAGCTGTCATGTGAGCCATGGTCCTCTGTAGGACACTTCACAGAGAGGGATACCACTGATCCAAGACACTGCAGCCCTGCTATTACGCAACAAAACAAGGCCCGCTGGCCAGCCGGTCAGGATGTAGCAGGCTCCTGTCCCAGTACTGCTACCGCTCGTTAAACCTGTTTATTAGATGACAAATTTCAGAGCCATCTCTGCTCTCTGTAATTCACCCTAGTAACAGGACAAACAAGGGCACCAACACAGTGGCGATCTGGAGTGTGAACTTAGTCAAACTGTGTCAAACAGCAGTAATACCTATTGCGAGTGTGTGTGGATGGTGTCATCATTGTTTGTCGTCATGTGGGTGAACTCTGATTTATAGTGGCAAGCAACGAAAAGTGTGAAAGGAGACTTGAATCTCTTGGGCCAAAGAGTCATGTTATATTCATCCAGACACAGACGCAAACTGAGTGAGAGTGCATGTTGCATAACTGTCTCTAAACACACTCTCACTTTCACTTCAACCACACACACACACACACAGGATGCTCTGGCCCCAGCGGTTCCTGATTAGTGAGTGTGACGCGGGAGGGGTGTAATGGGAAAGGCTGTGAGTCATGGGAGAATCAGTCTCCCTGGCCTAGGCCTGCGGTCAGGATCCCCTCATCCGGTGGACCAGCTGCCAGGCTGCATTGGAAACATTAGTCAATCTGCTGTAAGCAGTATACACTGCTGCTCCATTCTGGTCTAGTGGGAGATTAGAGCTGAATAGCCGTACAGATCACAGGGAGGATCTCACCACAGAGAGATCACCACCTCCTCTTCCCCTCGTCACACACACTGAGGTGATTCGTAGAAAACGTCTGCAGACTCACGCTGGCTTGCATAGATGAAGTACACCTGCTCAGAGATTTGTAACTGGTGAAGTGGATAGTGTTGGATGTAAACATGAGAACGTAGTTATATACAATGTAAATTCCCTCCCACACTTTTTGTAAAGTATTGTTAAGTGTTTCGTTATTCAGCTCCTAGTCAGTCAGTGGGTGGTCTGGACCTAGTGGGGAGTGTAAAGCCCTCACAGTCTGACTGCAGAATTAAACTTTTATCCACGTTCTCCAAATGTCACATTTCTAAGTTGCTCCAAATGTCAAGATTTTGTTGCTCTTGATGTTCTGTATCGTTCCATTTCTCCAAGTTAAGGGTTAAGTTTAGGCACTCATTCCAAATGATTAAGGTAAGAGTTAAGGTTTGGAATAGTGTTACAAAAAAATTAAAATGTATTAAAATATAAAAACAGTGTCCATGATCCATCCACCTCCCCCATCCAAAACTCATTAGCAAAAACTAAACCTACTTACTTGATGGTAAATAGCGCTCACTGTTGCCCCTGGTGGTTGGTTTTAAAAGCATTTCCTTTCCTCAGGACATGGATAGACGTCCAATTTCGACTTCAATCTTGAACAACCAGGCTGTTGGGTCATTCCATGTCATTTCAGCAAGCCATGACTCCCACCATCTCAGATTGTTCTGAAATCGTTTCTGCAGTTAGAAACAGATACGATTAGCATTCCTGAAACATTATCGGAATCCTCTTCCTTGTGCTTTTTGAGGTGGAATGACTCGTGTGTGTGTGTGTGTGTGTGTGTGTGTGTGTGTGTGTGTGTGTGTGTGTGTGTGTGTGTGTGTGTGTGTGTGTGTGTGTGTGTGTGTGTGTGTGTGTGTGTGTGTGTGTGTGTGTGTGTGTGTGTGTGTGTGTGTGTGTGTGTGCGTGCGTGCGTGTGTGAAAGAGGGTAAAAGAGAGAGAACAAGGAACAGAGAAAGCGGATTGTTCTGACTACAAAGAAATCTCACAACTGAGGTGTCATTTATCAGGGTGAAAGGGGATGGCAAAACATAGGTTTTGCCAAAACACACCCAGTTGACAAAGAATGTTCTTCTTCTTTATACCTCCTCTAACCCTGGTTCCCTCTCACCCAGTGGTCTCGGCTGTTGTTTCACATGGTGAAATGTTTGGTTGGGTTACTAGTTAGGATGTTTATGAGGAGTAGGAGGGCGGTGATTCAGAGAGTTCGCATTGAGTTAAGTTGTGTCTCAAGGGGTCAAAATGACGATACACATTTAGCTCCAGGAACAGACTTAGAGTACAGTTCAAACGAAACCAATGATCCTAGAACCACTTCAGCATAACAAGTCAACATGATAGTGACCTCATGCAAGTACTTAACCATTCACCTAGTCCCAGCTTCACTATTCTGAGAGAAGTGAGACCACATGGTACCTTTACAAAGATATAAGGAATAACCAACACTTGTCTGACAACAACAAACAATTTGTCAATGGGGACATGTTGGTAGAATTAGAGGTCATGCTAGTCATGCCTTGCCTTCATCTTCATCTTACACTAGGAAGGGACCATCACTCAACGTTTGTGGAATAAAATTCAATGGAACGGGTTGAGTTAATTTGTCATCTAGTGGAAGAAAGGCATGTGTTTCCAGGCTTTGTGTGTATGTGTGTTTGCGTGCGTGTGTGTATGTGTGGCTGTGTATTTTGTAGCCCGGTGAGTTCAGTGGTTACAAGTTTCCCCCTGCCAACCCAGACACCCCCACAAGGGCAGACAGGACCTCAGGATCAGTTTGACTAACTGTTTCAACTGTACTGACCTAGCTGAGTCATAGTTATAGTCCCACATTGTCAGAGTTATCTGGGATGAACACTGTTTATTTGAACACACTGACTTGAATTCAGCAGGCCCTGCTACCCAATGCCGTGATCAGCCCCCTAAGCAATCAGGGCAATCAAACACTCATAATGTTACCATATTCCCTCTCCAAGCATAAATACCATGCATTCCAACACCATCAATTGCCCATTCCACCAGTCCACAAATCCAGTTGAGTAAAACATCCAAATACTTTGTCTTTTACCTTCTCATCTCACCTACCCAGACAGACTGATGATGATCTGTACTCTGTCAGAGTTCATGGTGAAAGTAGGTGTGAGCTCCAGTCTACATGAGGGGGAAAATGCTGTGTGCTTGTGTATGAATGCTGTTTGTGTGTGAGAGAGTGCTGTGTATGTGTGAGAGTGTTGTGTGTGTGCGTGTGCATGTGCGTCAATGGACAGAGGTTGGCCCGGGGGACTAAAGACGCGTTTCAAGTACCACAGCAAGACCCTCTTGAGCCTTCGAACATGGAGAGCCTGCTACTCAGCTCTATCTGTGTGTGCGCAAGCAGCCTATCCCACATGAAAGAATGCTATAGTTTTCTATGGTATAAATACTCTAGTATTATTATATTTATATACTATAGTATTCACTGTAGTGTTTTTGCAGACTTTACTGTCATATTACTGTAGTGTTTTTGCTTTTGTGCAAACATGTCCATGAAGAAAATGATCTTACTCATGGAATGATTTTCAGCTTTCCACCATGATACATCATATTTTTTCAATGGCTACATATTTATAGGCACAACAAAATAAATGCCATTATTTACAAAGTTATCATAGGACACATGCATTTATTTTTAGGCCTACCATAGTACGCTCCATATATACTGTGAAAAACTATAGTAAATACTATATATAGTACACTATGGTAACATTACTTATGGCACAGTCTATTGCAATGTAGTAAAAAAATTATACAGTACAGTAAGTGTTAGGACAGTTGTTCTTAAACACCTACAAGCTTTTTTTTTGACCAATGTAGTCGATTTTCAGAACTCTTGGGCCTTTTGCTAAACAGTAAATGCAACCTTTTTTTGTGTAGTTGCCTTCTTAAAACGTAAATGCATTCATCAAAACTATATTAAAATGTCATTTTTACAAATACGTTCATCAAGAACATTCAAATGAACTCAATTGCCTGCGATAAGATTAACACAAGCATACTCATCTCTGGAATCCAAGCAGGCAAAACCAAAAGTTAGTCTGCGTTTTAAAAATCCCGGTAGATCAATACATTTTCTTAGCAGTCACTAAATCATGATGATCAAAATTGGAAGTATAACTAGCCAAATATGCAGAATGATGGACATTTGATCATTGCTATTCTGCTATAGATACAGTATGTTTCAACACAGATCTGTAACGGGCGTCTAAGTCGTTCTCCTCCTCGGACGAGGAGGAGCAAGGATCGGACCAAAATGCAGCGGGTGATGAATACATGATGAATATATTCAGACAAGATGAAACACGAAGTACACTTGAATAAATTACAAAACAACGTAGACAGACCTGAACATGAGAACTTACATAAAACGAAGAACGCACGAACAGGAACAGACTAGACAAAACGAAACAGTCCCGTGTGGTACATAAACGGACACGGAAGACATTCACCCACAAACAAACAGTGTGAACAGCCTACCTTAATATGGTTCTCAATCAGAGGAAACGTCAAACATCTGCCCCTGATTGAGACCCATATAAGGCTAATTAACCATGAACCTAAACAAGAAACAAATAACATAGACTGCCCACCCCAACTCACGCCCTGACCATACTAAACAAATAGAAAAACAACGGAAAACAGGTCAGGAACGTGACAAGGTCACAACATTGCTTGTACACTATTGCTAAAAACTGTAATGACTGAAAGTTACTACAGTCGGTAGTGTATTTTACACTACGCAACAAAATGATATAGTAAGTACTATATGATCGAGGGATACTACAGTGTGTAGTATAGTATTCTAAAGTATACTACACCATTCTATAGTGAACACTACACGATCAAGATATACTACAGTGGGTAGTATAGTATTCTACACCATAATACTGTTTCTATAGTAAACTGTAGATCTGTCAGTTGTGCTCTCACACACTATTCATCTACAACGATATTAGACAAAGCAAATAAAAATATGTTCAAGTTATTGTTTGGGATTTTGGCACTGAAGCCCTTTATCTACAGTAGATAGTATCCCAGGATACGGTTTGTATGTCTCTGCATCCAGTGTGAAGGAAGTTAGAGGTCGTTTCGCGAGCCAATGCTATTTTAGTACAAAGATTGGAAGTCTTCGGGATTACTTCCAGTCTTTGCCCTAACGCTAGCAGCTTAGCTGATCTGAAGACATCCAGTCTTTGCGCTGAAGCTAGTTATGAACTGCTTGTCAAGAGGTTTACTTTACTTTCTCACGTACAAAAAAAAAGGTTCATGCAATTTGTCACCTGCAGGAATATAAATATTGACCTCTGAATCAAAGGAAAGAATACTGGGTTACAGGTTGTAGGCACAGCAATAATTATTTCCATCTAGGATAGTTTTGAGTAAATACTTTTAATATAGTACATAATAATATATTTAAGGAAGATATACGTATAAAAGGGAGCAATACATGACATACCAATCTCTGGCATTTGGAGCTTTCTGACTTTCAACATGTGGGACATCTTTCCCAATCTTCTGGTGAAAAATGTATCTAGGAGCTTACGTGGACTGTTGCAATTTGGTGCAATCCTCTCTTATCCATCAATAAAATACCAATCTGTGACACCTCACCTTGATGCCCCCATGGTAAATACCCCAGGTGTGTAAACATGCCTCATCCTGGTCGCCAGAGCACCCCAGCAGACACTGGGGCCTGCCCCGCCATGCAGTTGGGCAAAGCCTGCTTCCTACTCCAACCCACCCCATCCTGGATGGCACTCACCCTTACCCCAGATGGCCCATACATTAACCCTACCTGGAGTGGACCATGGTGGTCTTGATGGGTATGTCCACAGGCTCAGGGTAACGATATTGTTGCTCTCATTGACTATGGATCCTTAACTCCTTGGCCATCCTGCTACTAAACATAGAGGTCACAGAGGTGAGGGGTCATAAACTAAGACCTGCCAGCGAACACTCACTCCCGCACACCAGGAAATGTAAGACAGTCAGACCACTGTCTGGAGGACAACACACGACCGAAGGATACCTGGCATCTATAAACCTTCATTCAGACAGACTGATGAGTCTAATGTCTAACTGTGCTCATGGATGGGCAGCGTAAGGTGGCTGGTCCACACTTACCTTTCTGCATAGTGTTTTATTGCAGCTGACAAACCCATCTGAAATCTTAATAGGCTGTGAAACAACTCAATCAAAGTAGTGAGAAATGGAGCCTCTTCAAATGAATGACACAGACAAAGAAGTAACATTTCAGATGGGCAAATTCTGCAGGATACCACATCAATCATGTCTGAAGACTGAGTCAGTAATTTCCTTCATGCGGTTAAATGACAGAGGGGTAATAAATAATACTTTTCCAGTGGTAGGCTGCACCTTGATACTACTTCCCTTGGGCAGAAGACTGACCTGTGAGGTCATTCCCTATTATCCTGTAAGTGAACGCTCTTTTCAGGGGTTTTATTTTTATTTAGCGTATAAACTTATCTTCTGTTTTTCCCCATTTATTGATAAATCGCCCATCATAGTAATATTTCCTGCATCATATCCCCCCACGATACCTTCCCCCATTTCTACCTCCCATGGACTTGAAAACCCCCCACAAATTAAATGAACCCCCCCACAAACCCCCATAAAATGGTTTCTTCCCTGTTTAACTTTTGCACAACGGTTAGGCTAGGCAGTAGGCTTGTATTGGGTGTGATGATCTGTGAGGTGAAAACATTTTATTTTGCTTTGCGATTTGTCAAGTCATGTGCTCTGGTTCTTGTATAAACTGTAACAAGTACATCAACGATTTGTAATATGCTAAAAAGTTAGAATCTTAATGCTAACCTATGATTGGTCTTCAATGATGTGAGAACCACTCATTGTTCCTCCCATGGTCCTCCATTGGTCAGGGTTAGAGGTCCTGACCCTCAGAAAGGGTAATCACGGGTTTTAATGACAACGGTGAACAAGCAAAAGATTAGTCCAGCAACCAGATGACTAGAAAAATACATCACATGATCTGTTTTACTATAAGAATCCGGCCACTGCAATGAAAACACATAATTTCCACACATAATCATTTCAAGATGGAGGAAATATCACTTCAACTTAAATGTTTCTACACCCTTAATAACTTCAAGATGGTTCCTGATCAACCAACCGTGTAGAAACCTGAGGCAAAAACCTCACACTGTCATTGAACAAAGACGAGCGTCTCACTTTTGGTGACATTACGGGCCGCCCCTCCCCCATAACCTAATGGAAGCGTGCATTAGGTGTTGAGAGAGTAATGGTTAACTGGATGGCCTTGTGTAATGTGGCCCTGCAGCACACTTGCTTTGTGACACAGCATTATTCACCCCAGGGGAGGAAGCATAAATTGTTTCCTGTCTGATACACATGACAGGCTGGAGGGGGCGATGGAAACTGGAGGCCAGGGGAGTCCGAGATGTCTCCACACCGCCCAGGGTGACTGGATAGTCTACTACCACAATTACCACTCACCACACTTGCACAGGGCTAGAGTCACTGTCATGATACAGCTCCGAGGAAGAATAGGGAGGCACATGGTTTCCTCATTCTTACTGTACATGTCTTCCATAAACATGCAATCTGTTTTCACCAGACAATACTTATACCAGCTTACTAAAACATAATCACGAAGGGGCATGTCATGTCTGGGTTTTGACCCAAGTCCTAGATAAATGATCAATATTTCCAATATCAGACCATTACTCTAAAGTGTTTCTTGATATGACCAATGATCTATCATATGTAACAGTTTAGCTTCCGTCCCTCTCCTCGCCCCTACCTGGGCTCGAACCAGGGACCCTCTGCACACATTGACAACAGCCACCCTCGAAGCATCGTTACCCATCTCGCCACAAAAGCCGCGGCCCTTGCAGAGCAAGGGGAACAACTACTTCAAGGTCTCAGAGCGAGTGACGTCACCGATTGAAACGCTATTAGCGCGCACCACCGCTAACTAGCTAGCCATTTCACATCGATTACACATTGTAGATTTTAATTGTATGCATATGCAGGTACTGAGCAGGTCATATTCATGATTCATTTACATCTAGCAAAAGTGGAAAACAGTAGTTGAATAAGTCATTTGAGGAAATCAAAGAAAACATATAATTCTCTGTCAAGGAGTTCCACTTTAAAACTCCCCAGGCGAGGTCCTGTATCACCACACTGTGTATAAAACAAATCTCATTTAGCTCTCTCAATAAATCTACTCTTTCCGTCTTATTTGTTCTGTTCTTCCACAGCATGATCAATCGTAGCTGTCAGTGCTTCCAAGTTGGCAGCCCAGTCCGGTCCAAAACAATCCGATTCTGCGCTGATCCACATTGTCCCAGTCAGCTACAGTCCCTAACCCTGCGCTCAATTTAGCCCCACTTAGTTTCTTTGGCCTTCTCTGTTTGCGCAAGCTCTAAATTATAAAAGTAAACAGGGCAATAACGTTAAGGAATCCAGACACATAACTAGAGAACGGTTCAAAACAAATATGATGTTGCTCCTGAAATATGGAGAGATGCGTATTTAGTTCCGGCTCTCGGCACATGTCTTGGACGTAGCACGCGAGGCTGGCTTGGCTAGGTTGTTGTGTCGTGTCAGTGGGATAAGATAGGAAGCAACCTGACCAAAGCCAGATGGACCACATTCTACTAATGAGCTAAAATCCAAAACGGCTCATGCTGACAGAAAGACATATTCACATTATTGATAGAAACAACGAACCCATGTATCCATTTAGGAAATGGGAAAATAAAACAAGCAAAATGAGATTGTCTCGTAGAAATCTGAATCTATCACCGGGCATTCATTGTGGGGTCAGGGGATGCTCACCTCGTGAGTGAGCAACAAAGCGAAGAGGGCCTCATCCACGCGCATGCAAGGGCGTTCAAACACAAGCACATGTGTAACGGAAGTGGTTCATACAACCACACCCAAATGATGAGTAACCGTGCGTCAGACCTTAAGACTTGTATTAGCTCCCCAACCTATTGCCTAGGCTTTAGCTCAGCAGGCTATCACAGCACAGTATTATGACATGCAGGAAGCCTGGGTTAACATTCAGGTGTTCACACTTACACAATTGTGCATGTACACATGTACACACAAACCAGCAAAACATGTACCAGCATTTTAGACTAAAATTTAATCAGGTAGGGGTTGGTTTTCTATGGTAATGTTTGCATTGTGAATGTCAGAGGATTTGTGAATGTCTCCCAGCCATGGTGTCGTTCTCCAGCCTGCCTGGCTCCATGCTCTGGGCCTCAGGTAAGAGGGTTTAGGATAAGGTGTTCCAACCCTCCTCACCTCTCCCTCTCCACGCGGTTGATAGGTGGAGGCTTTTGTATGAGACCACTGAGCAGTAAAGCCATTCTCCAAACATCATGAGCTGCTGGTTGCTGAGTGATGGAAGCCCCACCGTCACTAAACCCTCCAGACCAGAACCTAACACTGGGCCTCTCAGATTTACTCCAGCCACATGTGCCCCGCCACTAGATCACTGACCAACCAGCACACACTAGCCCCAGCCCTGGCCCCGGCCATGAAACTAACAAATCACACCAATGTTGCAACTCTCCAGAAATATTTTTCGACCTAGCATGATGTGCTGTTTCATGTCCCACTTGGATAACCTTGCCATGACTGAATTGGGGAACATGAGTTTGGGGGTCTGAGGCTTGGAACATGACTCTCTCTAAGTGACCTGGTCTTCCTGGCTGCTTTATATGAGCACTCTAAGGCCTTTAAACAGAGTATGGCACTTCCCCTCACTTTCCTTCTTTACTCTCAAAGCATTTACATGCCAACAGGTCCATAAGCCCACAACACTCCTTTTGTATCACTTCCATTCTTTCTTCATTTATCAAATAACTTTTATTTCTACCTCTCTGCCTCTCTTTTCTCATTCTCTCCCTTTCACTCCGTTTCCAACGCTCCATTGTGTTATTTATTGAGTCTTTGACGCTGTCAGTCTACAGAGCTGAGTACCATTGTGATATTGTTGTGCCAACGGCTGGGTGTGTTCTGTTGGGCGTGAGAGAGGAAGATGGTGAGCTCATGTCTTGAAGGGTAGGCAGACTCAGCCATGCCAAAGCAGGACACGGGGAGTTCTGCACTACAACCATAACAACAAGAAACATATGATACGCTGTGACTCAAAGCAACACCATAACACAAACACTTTCTTGTAGCCAGGGGTTTAACGCCAAAAGGTATGGTAAGAACGACAAAGCCAAGATGTTTTCCTCAACATGGCTAGAGAGTCTCAATTTGACAGTAAACATGTACTGTAATGTCATAACTTGCCTGTGGTTTTTCAATAGGTGTGGGTGGACAGGCATTGTCTGGAAATGTCTTCTTCCTTTCCCAGCATCCGATGTATCCCGTTATTGACCACAATTTTAGTATAACCACTTTGGGCCCTTTATACTCACCCCTTGTATTCACCAGAACCTACGTGCTTGTGACAGTAAACACTACACTGTCCCAGTTGAGAGGAAACCAAGGATGAGATAAAAGCTATGACTCTATCAGTGTGCTTATGAATTGCTTTTGATAGAGCCAAGTTTGTAATTACTACACCTCACCAGCGGTCCATTTAAGGACCGAATCGTGCTCTTTCCGCATTGTCAACGAATGTAACATGAATATGTGGTTACCAAGTATTAACCAGTGATAACAACGATTTTGATGTTCATGAGACTGATGATGAAGATGATCAAATCACATTTTCTTTGTCACATGCGCCGAATACAACAGGTGTAGACTTTAGTGTGAAATGCTTACTTACAAGCCCTTAACCAACAATGCAGTTTTAAGAAAAATACAAACAAAAACAATAAAGAAAAGTAACAAATAATTAAAGAGCGGCATTAAAATAACAACAGCGAGGCTTTACACAGGGGGTACCGGTACAGAGTCAACGTACGGGGGCACCGGTTAGTCAAGGTAATTGAGGTAATATGTACATGTAGGTAGAGTTATTATAGTGACTATGCATAGATAATAACAGAGAGTAGCAGCAGCGTAAAAGATGGGGGGGGGGGGGGCAATGCAAATAGTCTGGGTAGCCATTTGATTAGATGTTCAGAAGTATTATGGCTTGGGAGTAGAAGCTGTTTAGAAGCAACTTGGACCTAGACTTGGTGCTCCAGTACCGCTTGCCATGCAGTAGCAGAGAGAACAGTCTATGACTACGGAGGCAGGAGTCTTTTACAATTTTTATGGCTTTCCTCTGACACCGCCTGGTATAGAGGTCCTGGATGGAAGGAAGCTTGGCCCCAGTGATGTACTGGGCCGTACACACTACCCTCTGTAGTGCCTTGCAGTCAGAGGCCGAGCAGTTGCCATACCAGGCAGTGATGCAACCAGTCAGGATGCTCTCGATGGTGCAGCTGTAGAACCTTTTGAGGATCTGAAGACCCATGCCAAATCTTTTCAGTCTCCTGAGGGGGAGTAGATTTTGTCGTGCCCTCTTCACAACTGTCTTGGTGTGCTTGGACCATGTTAGTGTCATGACATGGGTGTAGATTGTGGCTTCCCCCTCTCTCTCACTCTCTCCTACACCCAGGTTCTGTTATCTCAGGCCATAAATTCCTGGCGGAGACTCTCTCCCCCTGGTCATGCAGAAAGAGAGACCACAGAGTGAACAAAGGATTTCACTTGGCCAAACTCCTAAATCCCCAGAATTTGAGAATGGAACAATATTCCTATTTTGGAGAATGTGTAAACGGTCGGTGGAGAAGCCAGCTACGACCCGGTCCATTTTGTTTCATGTTTGTGAACTCAAAGACAATGAAAAGGGGGTGGGGAAAGATAAAGAGAGGGAGAGACAAAGACAGTCAACTTATCGAACATACATTTGGAAACTACACTCACAGTAACCAGAATACTTAGCACCCTAACCACTGCTCATTCGGATTAGAAATGCAACATATATCTACACGTAGCTGTTTTCTCTGTCGTCTCTCTGTTGAAACCAATCGATCTGTCTATGGGTAGTGGCTCGATGTAAGGCTCTGGTTGTCCACCAGAGGTCACAATGTCCTTCTTAGTTGTAGAGCTTCTCTGGTCTTGGAGTGTTCGTTAGAATAGATACTTCAGACATACCAACGGTTGTATCAGAGGGGATTGTCTTCCTTCCCCCTCGTGTCTTTAGTCAAAGTTCTAGGACCACTTTTTCATACACAGCTGCAGACTGAATGTTCTGGTCTAATCTTTACCTTCTTTACTCGTGTTGAGAGTTTCAGAGCTTCTAACCATTTCGTAACGTTCAGCTCACGCTGTACGTCGGCTGGTCTGTAGAGTTTAAACCATTTTCAGTTGTGTAGCCACCGCTCCATGCTGTCTGGTCTCAGTACAAAGTTTATAACCATTTCAGCGTGTGGACCACGACGTCATGTCTTTTTGGTCTGGTAGTTTTAACCATTTGTGACGTCTGGTTTACACCGTCCGTCTGCTTGGTCTACTAGTTGAGGTTATCTTCTTCTGTAGATATGAAGAGTTTCACCATTTCAAACGTACTACCATCCCACGTTTTCTAGTCTGTATGTTAATTCTTAGCGAGTCCTTTTAAGCACTCTGGCCAAAGGGGACGTTCTGTTATGCTGACATGAACTCTGAGCTCACTTGGGCGTGGCTACTGATTGGGCCCAAGTTTATATGAAAAGCAATTCTCATTTAGAAGGCTAAAATCACATTGCTATCTTCACAAAAGTTTTTTCTGATTTAATCGTATAATTTGTACAACATATAGATGTAAACCTGATACATAGGATGCGTACACTTTCAGAGTTACCATTACCTTGATATACCATCCTTAATGACATCACAAAATAATAAACAATGTGACAGGATTATTCTTTAAGTCCCCACCGACCATTTCCCACATTCTTTATGTTAGAAATACTGTTCCATTATCTACCTTTGTATGTTAGAGTTTTTGGCAGCAAAAGTTTCTCTGTAAAGAAATGATTTTTACTTTCCCATACTAGGGAGCCAGAGGGAGAGTTTCTTCAAAATATTTATTACTGGCTGTTAAGTCAACAAACACTGACATTTAAACTGACACTGTGATTGAGTTCCTCAGGAATTGTAGAGGGGATGTTGTTCCCACTGTGACAATTTAAACCTATCCAAACCAATAAACATGGATAGATGGCAGCATTCGCACAAAACTGAAAGCGTAATCCACCGCATTTAACCATGGCAAGGTGACTGGCAATATGATTGAATACAAACAGTCTAGTTATGCCCTCCATAAGGCAATCAAACAGGCAAAATGTCAGTACAGAGGCAACGGGGAGTCGCAATTCAACGGCTCAGACACGAGACGTATTTGGCAGGGACTCCAGACAATCGCGGATTGCAAAGGGAAAATCAGAAACGTCGCGGACACCGACATCTTGCTTCTGGACAAGCCAAAGACCTTCTTTGGCCGCTTTGAGGATAACCCAGTGCCACCGACACGGGCCACTCCCAAGGACTGTGAGCTCTCGTTCTCCGTGGCAGACATGAGCAAGACATTTAAGTGTTTTAACCCTCGCAAGGCTGCCGGCCCAGATGGCATCCCTAGCCGCATTCTCAGAGCTGGCTGGAGTGTTTACAGACATATTCAATCTCTCCCTATCCCAGTCTGCTGTCCCCACTTGTTTCAAGATATCCACCATTGTACCCAAGAAAGCAAAGGTAACTGAACTAAATGACTATTGCCCCGTAGCACTCACTTCTGTCATCATGAAGTGCTTTGAGAGGCTAGTTAAGGATCATATCACCTCCAGTTTACCCTACACCCTAGACCCACTCCAATTTGGATACCACCCCAATAGATCCACAGAACACTGCCCTATCCCACCTGGACAAGAGGAATAACTATGTAAGAATGCTGTTCATTGACTACAGCTCAGTCTTCAACACTAGGCCACCGCCCAGGTGGTGAAAGTAGGCAACAACTCCTCCCCTACGCTGATCCTCAACAAAGGGGCCCCACAAGGGTGCGTGCTAAACCCTCTCCTGTACTCCGGGGGCACACTGCCTGCTTTACAGGACATCTACAGCACCCGGTGTCACAGGAAAGCCAAGAATGTCATCAAGGACCTCAGTACCTCGAGCCATGCCCTGTACACCACGTTACCATCCAGAAGACGAGGTCAGTACATGTGCGTCAAAATTGGGACCGAGAGACTTAAAAACAGCTTCTATCTCAAGTCCATCAGACTGTTCAATAGCCATCACTAGCTGGTCTCCACCTAGTACCTTGCCCTGAACTCAACCCTGCACATTAGAGGCTGCTGCTCTATGTACATTGACATTGAATGCTGGTCACTTTAATAATGGAACACTGGTCAGTTTAATTAATAATATTTACATACTGTTTTACCCATTTCATATGCATATACTGTATTCTAGTCAAGTCCATCCTGTTCAACTATTGCTGTACATACAGTTGAAGTCGGAAGTTTACATACACTTAGGGTGGAATCATTAAAACTTGTTTTTCAACCACTCCACAAATTTCTTGTTAACAAACTATAGTTTTGGCAAGTCGGTTAGGACATCTACTTTGTGCATAACACAAGTCATTTTTCCAATAATTGTTTACAGACAGATTATTTCACTTATAATTCACTGTATCACAATTCCAGTAGGTCAGAAGATTACATACACTAAGTTGACTGTGCCTTTAAGCTGTGCCTTTTAAAAGCTTGGAAAATTCAAGAAAATGATGTCATGGCTTTAGAAGCTTCTGATAGGTTAATAGACACCATTTGAGTCAATTGGAGGTGTGCCTGTGGATGTATTTCAAGGCCTACCTTCAAAATCAGTGCCTCTTTGCTTGACATCATGGGAAAATCAAAAGAAGTCAGCCAAGACCTCAGAAAAGAAACTGTAGACCTCCACAAGTCTGGTTCATCCCTGGGAGCAATTTCCAAAAGCCTGAAGGTACCATGCTCATCTGTACAAGCAATAGTATGCAAGTATAAACACCATGGAACCACGCAGCCGTCATACCGCTCAGGAAGGAGACGCGTTCTGTCTCCTAGAGATTAACGTATTTTGGTGCGAAAAGTGCAATTCAATCCCAGAACAATAGCAAAGGACCTTGTGAAGATGCTGGAAGGAAACTGGTACAAAAGTATCTATATCCACAGTAAAATGAGTCCTATATCGACATAACCTGAAAGGCCGCTCAGCAAGGAAGAAGCCATTGCTCCAAAAGCGCCATAAAAAGTCAGACTACGGTTTTTAACTGCACATGGGGACAAAGATCGTACTTTTTGGAGAAATGTCCTCTGGTCTGATGAAACAAAAATAGAACTGTTTGGCCATAATGACCATTGTTATGTTTGGAGGAAAAAGGGGGAGACTTGCAAGCCGAAGAACACCATCGCAACCGTGAAGCACGGGGGTGGCAATATCATGTTGTGGGGGTGCTTTGCTGCAGGAGGGACTGGTGCACTTCACAAAATAGTTGGCATCATGAGGAAGAAAAATTATGTGGATATATTGAAGCAACATCTCAAGACATCAGACAGGAAGTTAAAGCTTGGTCGCAAATGGGTCTTCCAAATGGACAGACTACCCGAAACATTTGACTCAAGTCAAACAATTTAAAGGCAATGCTACCAAATACTAATTGAGTGTATGTAAACTTCTGACCCACTGGGAATGTGCTGAATGAAGTAAAAGCTGAAATAAATCATTCTCTCTACTTTTATTCTGACATTTCACATTCTTAAAATAAAGTGGTGATCCTAACTGACCTAAAACAGGGAATTTTTACCAGGATTAAATGTCAGGAATTGTGAAAAACTGAGTTTAAATGTATTTGGCTAAGGTAAACTTCCGACTTCAACTGTATAGTATTCTATCCACATATTCTTCAGATATACTACATATTTTATCCACATATTGTCCATAAAGTCTTTACATCCCATAACATATAGAGTATGCAAGCTGTCATCAAGGCAAAGGGTGTCTACTTTGTAGAATCTCAAACATAAAATCTATTTTGATTTGTTTAACAATTTTCGGGTTAGCACATGAATCCTTATGTGTTATTTCATAGTTTTGACGTCTTCACTATTATTCTACATTGTATAAAATAGTAAAAATAAAGAAAAACCCTTGAATGAGTAGGTGTGTCCAAACCTTTGACTGGTACACTGCCTCCGGAAAGTATTCAGACCCCTTGACTTTTTTCCACATTTTGTTACGTTACAGCCTTAGTCTAAAATTGATTACATTTTTTAAAAAAATCCTCAGCAATCTACACACAATATCCCACAATGACAAAATGAAAACAGGTTTTTAGAAATGTTTGCAAATTTATTAAAAAGAAAAACAGAAATATGTTATTTACATAAGTATTCAGACCCTTCGCTATGAGACTCGAAATTAAGCTCAGGTGCATCCTGTTTCCATTGATCATCCTTGAGATGTTTATACAACTTGGAGTCCACTTGTAGTCAATTCAATTGATTGGACATGATTTGGAAAGGCACACACCTGTCTTTATAAGGTCCCACAGTTGACAGTGCATGTCAGAGCAAAAACCAAGCTACGAGGTCGAACTAAATTGTCTGTAGAGCGACAGGATTGTGTCGAGGCACAGATTTGGGGAAGGGTACCAAAACATTTCTGCAGCATTGAAGGTCCCCAAGAACACAGAGGTTTGGAACCAGCTCTCTTCCTAGAGCTGGCCGCTTGGCCAAACTGAGCAATCGGGGGAGAAGGGCCTTGGTCAGGGAGGTGAACAGGAACCCGATGGTCGACTCTGACAGAGCTCTAGAGTTCCTCTGTGGAGATGGGAGAACTTTCCAGAAGGACAACCATCTCTGCAGCACTCCATCAATCAGGCCTTTATGGTAGAGTGGCTAGACGGAAGCCACTCCTCAGTAAAAGGCACTTGACAGCCCGCTTGGAGTTTTCCAAAAGGCACCTAAAGATTCTCAGACCATGAGGAACAAGATCCTCTGATCTGATGAAACCAAGATTGAACTCCTTGGCCTGAATGCCATGTGTCACATCTGGAGGAAACATGGCACCATCCCTATATTGAAGCATGGTGGTGGCAGCATTATACTCTGGGGATGTTTTTCAGCGGCAGGGACTGGGAGACAAGGCAAAGATGAATGGAGCAAAGTACAGAGATCCTTGATGAAAACCTGCTCCAGAGTGCTCAGGACCACAGACTGGGGCAAAGGTTCACCTTCCAACAGGACAACGACCCTAAGCACACAACCAAGACAACACAGGAGTGGCTTCGGGACAAGTCTCTGAATGTTCTTGAGTGGCCCAGCCAGAGCCCGGACTTGAACTCGATCAAACATCTCTGGAGAGACCTGAAAATAACTGTGCAGCAACTTTCCCCATCCAACCTGACAGAGCTTGAGAGGATCGGCAGGGAAGAATGGGAGAAACTCCCCAAATACAAGTGTGCCAAGCTTGTAGCATCATACGCAAGAAGACTCGAGGCTGTAATCGCTGCCGAAGGAGCTTCAACAAAGTACTGAGTAAAGGGTCTGAATACTTATGTAAATGTAATATTTCAGTTTTTTCAATCAGCAACAATTTCTAAAACCTGTTTTTGCTTTGTCATTATTGGGTGTTGTGAGTAGATTGATGACGAAATAAACAATTTAATACATTTTAGAATAAGGCTGTAACGTAACAAAACGTGGAAAAAATAAAGGGGTCTGAATATTTTCCGAATGCACTGTATATATTTAGACTCCAACATTGTCGTCCTAATATTTATATATTTCTTAATTCCATTATTTTACTTTTAGATTTGTGTGTATTGGTATGTATTGTTAGATATTACTGCACTGTTGGAGCTAGGAATACAAGAATTTCGCTACACTCGCAATAACATCTGTTAAATATTTGTATGTAACCACTAAAATGTAATTTGATTTGTATCACACGCTTTCCCTACTGTAATATGTGCCAGAGAGAGAGAGCTTAATTGCCCAGATCTGTCAGCAGCAGGACTGTTGTGACTGTAAGGTCTAAACTCCACGTCTGTCCAAATGGCATAAGGACATACAGACAGAGAGAGTCAGTGAGATGGAGAATCAGAGAAATAGAGTCATAAAAACAGAGGACCACAGAGTCATAGACAGACATGAATCAGGTTTATTAGGTTTATGATAAATGAGTGACTGCAGCAGCAATGATCTATCAGACACTGGTAATGACTAACAAAAGCAATACACAGCTTTATGTAAAACCAAGCATTTCCCCTGAGACACATGAACATTGCACGAAGACACACACACATGTGGTCGCTCTAACTTAGCCACGATGAGTCTTGTTATCTTTATGTATGTTGAGTCACACTTTCTTTTCCTCTCTCTTTCTCACTCACCACACAAACGCACGCACGCACGCACACACACAGTAGCCTAGTGGTTAGAGCGTTGGGCCAGTAACTGAATGGTTGCTAGATCGAATCCCCGAGCTGACAAGGTAAAAATCTGTCGTTCTGAACAACCCACTGTTCTTAGGCTGTCATTGTAAATAAGAATTTGTTCTTAATAACTGACTTGCCTAGTTAAATAAAGGTTAAATAAAAAATACACACTCTTCATTTCTTGGTTCTCCTGTGGTACATATAAAGACCGCTACATAATGATATAAATATACTTTATGTCTCACTGGATGTAAATATTTGTCTCACTGAAAACTAGCTGTTATTGGCAGAGAGGTTTGTAGCTCTGTTATTGGTCTATTAACCAATTTACCGCATGGTGATATCACCATGGAAAGTCGAAAAATCCTGCCCATGCAAACCTGCTGATTAGAAGGTCCTGTGTAGATTGTATTTTCAACTGTCAGGAAATAACACAGATAAAAAAATCACACTTTTACAGTCTTAGTTTCATCAGCTGTTGTACAATATGATATAAAACACAGGAAAATCTGAATTTTGACTGCATTGGCCATTCATATTTCACTCAGGCCACTGTGTTTTCTCTGATGTCCCTTGTCAGTTCATCTCTCACCGTTGCCGCAAGTCTCTCACCGTTGCCGCTTGCTAGAGACCACCCTCTGCCCCCAGCTGTGCCCTGGCAACCATATGTGAATTGATTGCCCCCCATCTATCTTCAGAGCGCGTGCTGCTAGGTGACCTAAACTGGGACATGCTTAACACCCCGGCCATCCTACAATTTAATGCCCTCAATCTCACACAAATGATCAATGAACCTATCAGGTACAACCCCAAGTACGTAAACACGGGCACCCTCATAGATATCATCCTAACCAACTTGCCCTCCAAATACACCTCTGCTGTCTTCAACCAAGATCTCAGCGATGACTGCTTCATTGCCTGCATCCGTAATGGGTCTGTAGTCAAACGACCACCCCTCATCCCTGTAAAACGCTCCCTAAAACACTACAGCGAGCAGGCCTTTCTAATCGACCTGGCCCGGGTATCCTGGAAGGATATTGACCTCATCCCGTCAGTAGAGGATGCCTGGTTATTGGTTAAAAGTGCCTTCCTCACCATCTTATGCCCCATTCAAAACATGTATAACCACGAACAGATATAGCCCTTGGTTCACTCCAGAACTGACTGCCCTTGACCAGCACAAAAACATCCTGTGGCATACTGCATTAGCATCGAATAGCCCCTGTGATATGCAACTTTTCAGGGTAGTTAGGAACCAATATACACAGGCAGTTAGGAAAGCTAGGGCTAGCATTTTCAAACAGAAATGTGCATCTTGTAGCACAAACTCAAAAAAGTTCTGGGACACTGTAAAGTCCATGGAGAATAAGAGCACCTCCTCCCAGCTGCCCACTGCACTGAGGCTAGGAAACAATGTCACCACCGATAAATCTACTATAATTGAGAATTTCAGTAAGCATTTTTCTACGGCTGGCCATGCTTTCCACCTGGCTACCCCTACTTGCCCAAGCCTCCCCCATTTCTCCTTCACCCAAATCCAGATAGCTGATGTGTAACAATCTTAGGCGTAGTGGGTGCGGAGTCAGATGCAGGAGGCAGAAAGTTCTGAATAGCGCTTTAATCAGCACCGGGCAAAATAGATTATACAACGAAACTGAGCGTCATAAAACAAATGCCCAAAACAGGAAACAAACCAAGATTGCACTACCACACATACAAAGTGGGAATAAACAAGCCAGCACGAAGAGCAGGCGGGCCTACCGACTTAAATAGCCAAACTAAAAGTCTAAATGAGAAACAGGTGAAACAAATCAGACCAAACCAACAGACAAGGGAAAAAGGGATCGGTGGCAGCTAGTAGGCCGGTGACGACGACCGCCGAGCACCACCCGAACAGGAAGGGGAGCCACCTTCGGTAGGAGTTGTGACATGATGTTCTGAAAGAGCTGCAAAATCTGGACCCCTACAAATCAGCCGGGCTAGACAATCTGGACCCGTCTTTCTAAAATTACCTGCCAAAATTGTTGCAACCCCAATTACTAGCCTGTTCAACCTCTCTTTCATATCGTCTGAGATTTCCCAAAGATTGGAAAGCTACTGCGGTCATCCCCCTCTTCAAAGTGGGAGACACTCTAGACCCAAACTGCTACAGACCTATATCTATCCTACCCTGACTTTCTAAGGTCTTCGAAAGGCAAGTTAACAAACAGATCACTGACCATTTCGAATCCCACCGTACCTTCTCCGCTATGCAATCTGGTTTCCGAGCTGGTCATGGGTGCACCTCAGCCACGCTCAAGGTCCTAAACGATATCATAACCGGCATCGATAAGAGACAATACTGTGCAGCCATATTCATCAACCTGCCAAGGCTTCGACTCTGTCAATCATCACATTCTTATCGGCAGACTCAACAGCCTTGGTTTCTCAAATGACTGCCTCACCTGGTTCACCAACTACTTCTCTTATAGTTCAGTGTGTCAAATCGGAGGGCCTGTTGTCCGGACCTCTGGCAGTCTCTATGGGGGTGTCACAGGGTTCAATTCTCGGGCCGACTCTCTTCCCTGTATACATCAATGATGTCGCTCTTGCTGCTGGTGATTCTCTTATCCACCTCTACGCAGACGACACCATTCTGTATACTTCTGGCCCTTCTTTGGACACTGTGTTAACTAACCTCCAGACGAGCTTCAATGCCATACAACTCGCCTTCCGTGGACTCCAACTGCTCTTAAACGCAAGTAAAATGAAATGCATGCTCTTCAACCGATCGCTGCCTGCACCTGCCCGCCTGTCCAACATCACTACTCTGGACAGTTCTGCCTTAGAATATGTGGACAACTACAAATACCTAGGTGTCTGGTTAGACTGTAAACTCTCCTTCCAGACTCACATTAAGCATCTCCAATCCAAAATTAAATCTAAAATCGGCTTCCTATTTCGCAACAAAGCATCCTTCACTCATGCTGCCAAACATACCCTCGTAAAACTGACCATCCTACCGATCCTCGATTTCGGCGATGTCATTTACAAAATAGCCTCCAACACTCTACTCAACAAACTGGATGCAGTCTATCACAGTGCCATCCATTTTGTCACCAAAGCCCCATATACTACCCACCACTGCGACCTGTACGCTCTCGTTGGCTGGCCCTCGCTTCATACTCGTCGCCAAACCCACTGGCTCCAGGTCATCTACAAGTCTTTGCTAGGTAAAGCCCTGCCTTATCTCAGCTCACTGGTCACTATAGCAGCACCCACCCGTAGCACGCGCTCCAGCAGGTATATGTCACTGGTCACCCCCAAAGCCAATTCCTACTTTGGCCGCCTTTCCTTCCAGTTCTCTGCTGCCAATGACTGGAACGAACTGCAAAAATCACTGAAGCTGGAGACTCATATCTCCCTCACTAGCTGTCAGAGCAGCTCACATATCACTGCACCTGTACATATCCAATCTGTAAATAGCCCATCCAACTACCTCATCCCCATACTGTATTTATTTATCTTGCTCCTTTGCACCCCAGTATCTCTACTTGCACATCTATCACTCCAGTTTTTAGTAGCTATATAGTTACTTTGCCACCATGACCTATTTATTGCCTTACATCCCTTATCTTACCTCATTTGCACACACTGTATATATACTTTTTCTACTGTATTATTGACTGTATGTTTGTTTATTCCATGTGTAACGCTGTGTTGTTGTATGTGTCAAACTGATTTGCTTTATCTTGGCCTAGGTCGCAGTTGTAAATTAGAACTTGTTCTCAACTAGCCTACCTGGTTAAATAAAGGTGAAATATATATTTTTTTTAAACATGTCTTTCATCAGACAGACAGACAGACAGACAGACAGACACACACACACACGCACACGCACACACACACTCTCTCCCAACTCTCTCAATCTCTCTCTCTCGCTCTCCTCTGCTTTCTATTCTCCAGCTTCTCATCCTTACTCCTTTAAAGTTAGTCTCTCATTCCAGGGAGGATTGGAGCGCAAGTGAAGCGGATCACAGCCAAAAGGTCACATTCAACACATATCCTTCTATTCCTCTCACTCTATTAATCCCCTATTGCCTCTCTCCTCCCCTCTTTCCAACATTTCAGCCACACTTTCATTATATCACCCTCTCCCTCTTCCTCTCTCTCTGTCTGTGGCATTGGGAGGGGCTTCTACAATAAAATAATCAAAGCATGAGACTGAAACAATGAGAACTGTCAGTAGATTTCCCGCTGTTTATCCCACCCTTTAAAAAAAACAATACTTTTGGTTATGTGTAAGAAGTCATTTGGCAAGCTCCTTCGCCCACTTCTCCAGTGGTTCAAACTGCAGAGAAAAGAGAAGGAGAAAAGAGCCACTAGCTATTGTTCCTGAAGAGGGCATATTAAAGGCATGTTTCCGGGGCCTCCTTGCAAGGAGGGCCCCTCTTTTAACCAAAGTCCTCCCACCTTGAGAGGATTTGTGTGTGTGTGTGTGTGCGTGTGCATGCGTGCGTGCGTGCGTGCGTGCGTGAGTGCGTGCGTGCGTGAGTGCGTTTGGGCCACTCACGTGCTCTCTCTCCCCAGTATGGCACCCTGCAGAGAGTGTCACAACGGGGAGCAAATCAAAACTCAATTTGATACTAATCCGTCTAATTGAGGTGCCAGATCCTAAGGTAGATGTTTTCTTTGATCTAGGAGGAGGAACGGGGTGGAGGGGTAAAGATTAGGACTGCTTAAGCTATTTACGTGCCATAGAGAGAAAGCGGGCTCTTTCCTTCATTCCCATGTTCTTTTTTATTTTTCCTCATACTTTCCTCTCTTTTTTGCTTCAAAACTTGAGGACAAGGAGGAGGGAGGAGGTGCAAGAGGTGGCGTGGCAGCCAATGGCGAAATTTGTTACAGCAACCTCACACAGATACACACGCACATGCACACGCACGTGCACACACACACACAAACACACACACACACACATACAATGCCTTCAGAGTATAGCCTTAAGAAGTTAAAATCACCTTTGGCAGCGATTACACCCGTGAGTCTTTCTGGGTAGGTCTCTAAGCACTTTTCACACCTAGATTGTACAATATTTGTATTATTTGCATGATATTATTTAAAAAATGGTTGTTGATCATTGCTAGAGAGCCATTTTCAATTCTTGCATTGGATTTAAAGCACATTTAACTCAAAACTGTAACTAGGCCACCCAGGAACATTCAATGTCATCTTGGTAAGCAACTCCAGTGTATATTTGGCCTTGTACTTTAGTTTATTGTCCTTCTGAAAAGTGAATCTGTCTCCCACTGTCTGTTGGAAATCAGACTGAAACAGGTTTTCCTCTAGGATTTTGCCTGTGCTTACCTCTATTCCATTTATTTGTATCCTAAAAAACTCCTTAGTCCTTGCCAATGACAAGCATACCCATAACATGATGCAGGCACCACCATGCTTGAACATATGAAAAACAGTACTCAGCGATTGTCACGTTCGTCGTAGTGAGGAGACCAAGGCGCAGCGTGATAATATACATCTTCCTTATAATAACGAAGAATACTGTACAAACTATACAAAATAATAAAACGAACGTGAACGCTATAAGACACGAGTGCTGACATGCAACATCACATAGACATATAAACACCTAGACTAGAAAAACTCCTAGACATACAAAAACCCTAGACAATACAAAAACTAAACAAACCACCCTTGTCACACCCTGACCTAACCAAATAATAAAGAAAACAAAGATAACTAAGGTCAGGGCGTGACAGTACCCCCCCCCCCCCAAAGGTGCGGACTCCTGGCCGCAATGCTAAACCTATATAGGAGGGTTTGGGTGGGCATCTAACCTCGGTGGCGGCTTTGGTTCTGGACGCCGTCCCCCTTCTTTACACTGAGTCTGCTCTTGTAGCACTGACCCGTGAATCATCGCCGGAGGCTCTGGACTGCGGATCCTCGCCGTAGGCCCCGGGCTGAAGACCCTCACCGGAGACCCCGGGCTGGGGACCCTCGCCGGAGACCCCGGGCTGGGGACCGTCGCCGGAGACCCCGGGCTGGGGACCGTTCGCGGTTCCGGACTGTGGCCCGTCGTTGGAGGTTCCGGACTGGGTACTGTCGCCGGACGCTCTGGACTGGGTACTGTCGCTGGACGCTCTGGACTGGGTACTGTCGCCGGACGCTCTGGACTGGGTACTGTCGCCGGATGCTCTGGACTGGGTACTGTCGCCGGACACTCTGTACTGCCGAGGCGCACTGTAGGCCTGGTGCGTGGTGCCGGAACTGGTGGTACCGGGCTGGGGACACGCACCTCAGGGCGAGTGCGGGGAGGAGGAACAGGACGTACTGGACCCTGGAGGCGCACTGGAGGCCTGGTGCGTGGTACCGGAACTGGTGGTACCGGGCTGAGGACACGCGCCTCAGGGCGAGTGCGGGGAGCAGGAACAGGACGTACTGCACTCTGGAGGAGCACTGGAGGTCTGGAGTGTAGAGCTGACACAACACGTCCTGGCTGGATGTTTATTTTTGCCCTGCAAATGCAGGCGCTGGCACAGGACGTACTGGGCTGTGCAGACTCACCGGAGACACAGTACGCAAAGCCGGCGCAGGATATCCTGGTCCAAGGAGGTACACTGGAGACCAGGAGCGCTGGACCAGGAGCACCCTCCTTCCTGGCTGGATGCCCATTCTAGCCCGGCCAATGCACGGAGCTGGAATAGAGCGCACCGGGCTAGAATACCGCACTGGAGACACCGTGCGCTCCACCGCATAACACGGTGCCTGACCAGTAACACGCTCCCCACAGTAAGCACAAGGAGTTGGCTCAGGTTTCCGACCTGACTCATGCAATCTCCTCGTGTGCCTCCCCCAAAAACAAATATTAGGGCTGCCTCTCAGGCTTTCGTGCCAGCCGTGTACCCTCATATCATCGCCGTTCCTCCTGTGCTATCTCCACCTGCTTCCATGGCAGGGTCTTGTCCCCTGCCATTACCTTCTCCCAGGTCCAGGATGTCCTCAACTCCTCTTTCTCCCGGTTCCAAGATGTCCACTCCTCTTTAGCACGCTGCTTGGTCCTTTTTTGGTGGGTTGTTCTGTCACGGTCGTCATAATGAGGAGACCAAGGCGCAGCGTGGTAAGCGAACATAACTCTTCAATAAAAGAGAGAACACTGAACAGAACTAAACAAAACAACAAAACGAACCGTGAAGCAATATGGCTAGTGCAGAACAGGCAACTAAAAATAGAATAACAACCCACAAAATACAAAATACCCAAGGAATATGGTTGCCTAGAGATTGGTTCTCAATCAGAGGCAGCTGTTTATCGTTGTCTCTGATTGGGGACCATATTTAGGTAGCCATATTCTGGGTTAGTGAGAGTATGTGAGACAGAAAGGTGAAAATGGCCGAACTGTCCTTCCAGTTCTCTCTCTCAATCACTGGTCAGCTCTGAGCTTGACAGGCTGTTTAAACAATTCCACCATGTTCTCTGTGCAGCCCCATTGCACGTTCTTTAATGTCAACCTTATTGTGTTGGTGTCATGCAACCCAACAGATGTACAGGTTTGTGACTCAGTGAGGTCCTACAGTGAATGCGATTTACTCAGTTCTATTCTGAGTCTGTTTGATAGGTCAGCAGTCGCGTCTGGTTGGTCCCTGACGCTTTTTCCAGGGACTGGGGATGTGTGGACAGAGCACTGCCAGTAAATAGGCAGCCGGACTGGGCATGGGGCCACCACGATCTGCCGCTGCCCTCCCCACAGCACCATAGGGCCTAGACTGAGCACGAGTCACACTGTTAAGGAGCTTATCGCTCTGAGACAATGGAGGACTGATTTACTGAGACAGTGAAACCATATATACTAATGGTCAAACATGACCACATGGGCAGAGAATGTTTAGGTCCAGGTGTCTTCGTCAAGTCAGTGACACATACACACACCCACACACAAATGCATGCATGAACACACACATATACGTACACGTACATACACTTGCACACACATACATGCAAATGCATGCACTCACACGTACACGTGCACAAACAACATGTAGAACACGAAAGGCTGATAAATGGCTGAAAGAAATTGATAATAATAACATTGTTCAAGCTGTTTTGTTAGACTTCAGTGCAGCTTTTGACATTATCAATCATAATCTGCTGCTGGAAAAACTAATGGGTTATAGCTTTGCATCCCTGCTGTATTGTGGATCGACAGTTATCTGTCTAACATAACACAGACGGTATTTTTTAATGGAAGCCTCTCCAACATAATCCAGGTAGAGTCCGGCATTCCCCAGGGTAGCTGTCTAGGCCCATTACTTTTTTCAATCTTTACTAATGACCTGCCACTGGCACTGAGTAAAGCCTATGTGTCTATGTGTGCTGATGACTCAACATTATACACTTAACTACCACACCAAGTGAAATCACTGCAACACTGAACAAAGAGCTGCAGTCAGTTTAAGAATGGGTGGGAAGTAATAAGATAGTCTTAAATATTTCAAAAACGAAATGCATTGTATTTGGGACAAGTCATTCACTAAAACCTAAACCTCAACTAAATATTGTAATGAATAATGTGGAAATTGAGCAAGTTGAAAAGACTAAACTGCTTGGTGTAACCCTAGATTGTAAACTGTCATGGTAGTCAAACATATTGATTCAACAGCGGCTAAGATGTAATTTGCCCATGTCCCTCTTTGTGGTATGTCTGTAATAAATAAACATTTCAATCAACCAAAGTCCTAGAGACCCTAGTTTTGTCGGACCTGGACGACTGCCCAGTCATATGGTCAAGTGCCACAAAGAGGGGCAAAGGCAAATTACAGTTGGCACAGAACAGAGCAGCATGGCTGGCCCTCAAATGTACATGTAGAGCTACATCAATGACATGTATGTCAATCTTTCCTGGCTCAAAGTAGAGGATATATTGACTGCATCACTACTTGTCTTTGTGAGAGATTTTGACATGTTGAAAGCACCGAGCTGTCTGTTCAAACGACTAGCACACAGCTCAGACGCCCATGCATACCCTATACGACATGCCACCAGGGTCTCTTCACAGTCCAGAACAGACTCTGGAAAATGCACAGTACTACACAGAGCCATGACGACCTGTAGCTCAATTCCACATCAAGTAAATCATGGAAGCAGTAAAATCTGATCAATTGATTATACTACACCTTATCGAACAACTTCGGACTGTGAAGAGACACACACATACAGGCACACACACATGCATACGCACACACACGCTAGCACACACACTCTACACACGTATGTATGGTGGTATTATAAATGTTGTGTAGATATGTAGTGGTGTAATAAAGTACTGTTTTATTGTTTTTACCTTCATTGGTTTGGACCCCAGGCAGCTGCCTTGGCAGCAGCTAAAGGGGATCCTCAATAAATAAAAATACAAATTCACACACACATCGCAGTGAAGAGGGGCTCCTGTTTCAATGTGGCAGCAGGTAAAGTGGCAGCATTCCTCCTGTTTAGACGGGTGTCCTGACAATAAGGATAATGTTTGCATCAGAAAGAAATGTGCTGTGCTGCTCACCTTAAGGCCAGACGCCATGCATTCACTCACTCTCTCTGTCTTTTCCCTTTGTTTCTGCCACTGTCAGGAGTGTGACAGTGCCCTCCATCTGTCATGGCAATGAACTACACAACACTCACCCCTTCTCTCTCTGCACATAAGAACGGAAATAACTATGTTCATTTCAACCACAATTGGACCTGAAACATACAGCACAGAATATATATTCCAACAACTGGAGAATAATTTTTGAAAAGTGATAATTCAGTCCGGTCCAGTGGGCTGGCTGTGTCTGTGTGTCTGCTGCGTGGGTCTGTGTATCTGCCCCAAGGTGGGTGTATCTGTGTTTGGCTGTGCAAGAGGCGGATGCCCCCAGGGATCCAGGGCTTTCCCACGGTGAGAGTCCCCCTCCTGGGTGTATATTTAACCATGCGATCACCTCTCTCATGGTTCTATTTATCTTTATCTCCCCCGTTTATCTCCCCCGCGGCATCCGTGGTAACTGGTACGGAGTGCAGGCCTATGTGTGGCTGTCTGGCCGATCACTAATCTACTCCCTTATCTGATGTTTTCTTTATCTCCCACTGAGGGCCAGAGCCACAGCAATAACCAACCCCTAAGTGGGACACCTTAATACCCCTTAAGTGTGTGTTGTCTCATCTCAAATCTCCTTCTCCTCTCCTGAGTGTGGCGGTAGGGAAGGAGAGGGAAGGAGAGGTGAGGGGGGTTTGGTTACGCTGGAATGCCAAGCGAGATCCGGCTGCTCTGGTTCTGGTCAGTCCACTCTACCATGACCGGAAAAAACGAGCGATAAGAACATATGCATAAACATCTCTCTCCTCTCCCTCTCCCTCTCTCTCTCTCTCGTAATTTTCCATCCACTGACAAAGCCCTGGATGGAGAGAGAGTACGATAGTGAGAGAGAGGGTGGGTGGGGAAGAGAAAGGGAGGAAGAGAGTGACTAAGGGAGGGGAGAGGGACGTCTTAGAGATTACATAATGCTGTGAGTCTGCAGTCTGTGTGCCGGATTGTTCGTTGTCTTGTCTAATTGCCCAGATTCACAGCACTTAACTAGTGCACTACATTCCTATGACAGAACAGAGACTAAACATAGACATAAACTGAGCGAGTACACAATGAATATACAATGACCAAGCAATGTAAGTGAAGTCACCAGTCTGAGTGGATGTACAATAAGCAACAACTATACATCATTATACGAAGTTAGCCAGTCGTTCACCTCTCTTCACTTTATGACTGAGGTTCTCCACACCCCAGTGTCCAGGTTCTTGTGAGGTTGGAGAGGATAGAGTATTTGGAAATGACACAACTCTGTCTTTGTGTGTGTAATCCATCTGTCCCAGAGTAACCCAAAGACAACTGGAGAGCATAATTCAATAGTTGTGACTGTGCTGCGTGGTAATGATGGGAATATATCTCATTACGGCTAAAAGGTTTAATGGCAAATATCTGATATCTGAACAACTGAAAATGCCATAATGTGATTTCTGATGGATGATCAAGTTGTCAATCTAACCAAACAGTCCTGATCACTGAACATTAGAACAAGGGTTCTACGTGGAACCTAAAAATGTCCTACCTGGATCCAAAAAGGTTATTCAAAGAGTTCCCCTGTGCTTATGGGGACAGCCAAATAACCCTTTTAGGTTCTAGATAGCACCTTTTTTTCTATGAGTGTACATCCCTTGAAGCTGTCACGTCCACTTCACATAGTCGCTTGCCATTTGCTGGTGTTGACTAAAGCTTTTACTATCAAATAAAACAGCCCTTGATACACAGGATTCCATCTAACGGTGTGAGGTAAACGACAAATGAAAAATAGCCAAGCAGGCCAGGTGGACTGTTCCCCGGCTCTGGTTTCATACAGGGAGGGAATGAATATGTCGGTGTTGAAAGGAACACACCATTTATATGTTGAGAGGCTGTCAAACCCTGTCTGATGCTCTTAACCTCTCCCAGATGTCAGAGAAGAGGGGGAGATGAGTGGAGGGGGAGAGAGAGGAGTGCGGAGAGGGAGGGCGAGGGTGGAGAGAGGGAGTGGGGAACAGGAGTGGAGGCGAGAGTGGGGAGAGGGAGATGGGTGAGAGATATCTGGGTAACTCCGAAGCCCCTGGGAGAGGAAAGCAGAGTAGGTGGGCTTTCCTTGGAAGAGGGGTTGTAGGGTGACATGCTCCCAGGTGTGTAGGCGTGTTTGGTTCCTAAGAGTTAACTACACCCCAGGGAGATATCAGAGGTACCCATGAGCCCAGAGGCTCCAGAGAGCCTCACAGGACCAACATTGATAGAGAAAAAAGTCCTATAGCTCCATTGGGGTCCTTTCACCCACAACTTAAAGAGGACACGACACAGCGGAAGTGACAGGAAGGAAGAAGTAACCAGGGGTAACAGATCTGTTTTTGCTATAAAATAAAATAAACTATGCACAGCTGCTCAGAGCCTAAAGATGGAGGGATGGAGTGAGAGGGTCAGTGAAGGAACAAGAAAGACAGAAACAGAGGGGCAAGGGGATGAGGTGACTGCTGACTGTAGCAGATGTCACCAAACAAACACAGGAAGAACCAAGTGACCCGTAATCATGTAGCACACACACACATCTGGAAGAGGAAGAGGAAGAGTGCCCCTGGGGATTGTTGAGGTCCACCAACGTTGACGTCCCAGGAACCCGCAGAGAGCAATGTGGTCTGCTAATCAGGGCATCGTTTCAGTTAGCTCTATTTTCCTTACAGGCCTCTGCTGGAATGTAATTTAGGGATTAGTAGAAAGCTTTGTGTCTTTCATAGAGCACATAATGAACACATGGTATGGGACAATCGTTACAGTATGAGGTGCCCTAAATGTAAGACTATGGATATTAGATATATCATCATAAACTATATAATAATTCCATAATTCTATTGTAGTGACCCTTAGGTAAAATAGTTACAATCTCCCCCAAGTGGGTAATTGGAGCATTGGTTAGCGAGTTTGCCTATGGGCTGGGAGACCCACATGGTGTGTTGCACTGTCACCGTCCGCTACAATCTATATAACATATTCTCATTCACATAAGATGTTCGTTTAGATCACTCTGGTGCTTTAGACCATCTCCAGTGTTGTGGATATTACATGCATCAAGCCTAACACCTGTGATACGTGTCTATCATCATGTAACCTCGCTGCACTCTGTCCTATTTCCCTGTACTAACAGTAAGTACAAAATACAGTCAGACAAGCTAAGCATGCAGGATAAATAAGCATGTTTTTTTTATTTTTTTATAAAACGTTAATTTCTAAGCTCTGCTGGGATTGTTGTCCAACATGTGGTTCAAAATCGTTAATTCTGTCATTTTTCGTTTGGTACAGTTTAAGAAAGCAAAAACAATATGAATTGAAGCACCAGGAAATCAATATTTCACTCAAGGGGGATTTTTCTGTCTGTGCAGCTGCCAAACCAAACGTTGTTTGTCAGAACTGAACACCAATGAAAAAAGACTGATGGAGACTGATGTGTTTTCTTTCCATGGTAAAACAGAGAGTGAAAGAGAGCTGGGCCATTCATTAAACTTGTGCTTTTGAAAATCTGCATCATACTGAATCAAGCTGAACTAATTAAATACTGCTCTGTATCTATGACATCAAATCAAAGTGCATTGGTCACATACACGTGTTTAGCAGAAGTTGTTGTGTTTCTAGCTCCGACAGTGCAGTAATATCTAACAAATAATATCGAATAATTTCACAACATATACCTAATACACACAAATCTAAGTAAAGGAATGGAATTAAGAATATATAAATATATGGACGAGCAATGTCAGAGCGGCATAGACTGAGATACAGTATAATAGTATAGAATAGAGTATATACATATGAGATAGAAGCTGTTTTTCAGTCTCTCGGTCCCGGCTTTGATGCAACTGTACTGACCTCGCCTTCTGGATGATAGACCAGAAGCTAGGATATGCATATAATTGGTAGATTTGGATAGAAAACACTCTAAAGTTTCTAGAACTGTTCAAATTATGTCTGTGAGTATAACAGAACTGATATGGCAGGTGAAACCCCGAGAACAAACCATCCCACCCAAAAAAGATTTCAGCCTACCACTGTTTTCAATGGCTGTCACTGTTATTATAAGGCGAAATCCTCCCAGACTGCAGTTCCTAGGGCTTCCACTAGATGTCAACAGTCTTTAGAAAGAGTTTCATGCTAGTTTTTGGAAAAATGAGCCAGAAATTGTAGTTTTTCTAGGTGGCTCCCATTTGGGCTGCAGTGTTTCCAAGTGCGTGGAAGAGAGCGCACTCTTTGGTATTTTTCTCCGGTAAAGACAATAACGATTCTCCATCTTAAATTCTATCGTTTATTAACGTATTAGGGTACCTAAGGTTTGATTATAAACCTTGTTTGACTTGTTTGGAAAAGTTTATTTGTAACGTTTGGGATTAATTTTGTATGTATTTTGATGGAGGGAAACTGGTTGGATTATTGACTGAAGCGCGCCAGCTAAACTGAGTTTTTATGGATATAAAGAAGGACATTATCGAACAAAAGGACCATTTGTGGTGTATCTGGGACCTTTTGGAGTGCCAACAGAAGATCATCAAAGGCAAGGCATTTATTATATCGCTATTTCTGACTTTCGTAGCGCACCTGCGCACGCGTGGCGCACCTTGAAATATGTTTTTCATGCTTTTGTATGCGGGGCACTGTCCTGAGATAATCGCATGGTGTGAAATCTGTGAAACCTTTTTGAAATCTGACACAGCGGCTGGATTAACAAGAAGTTTAGCTTTATTTTGATGTTTTACACTTGTGATTTTAGTCCCTAAAGAAATCCACTTGAGCTATTAATGATGTTGCACTGCCTAGGGGTTCCACTAGATGTCAACCATCAATATAAATTTCAATGAGACTTCTATGATGTTGTGGGAGAGAATGAGAGCAGAATCAGTCAGGTGTCCATCAAGCAGCCATTTCCTGATCATGCTTTTTCTTCATGGAAGCCACTGACGTTCCATTGCTCACGAAGAGAACAAAGAATACTCCGGTTGGAACTTTATTGAAGCTATATGTTAAAAACATCCTAATGATTGATTCAGTACTTAGTTTGAAATGTTTCTTCGACCGGTAATATCACATTTTGAAGTTTTTGTCCGATATAACGCTGACCAGAATTAGCATTTGGATATGTAAACCAGACGCGCTAACAAAAGAAGGTATTTGGACATAAATAACGGATTTTTTTCGAACAAAACAAACATTTATTGTGGACCTGGGATTCTTGGTGTGCTTTCTGATGTAGATCATCAAAGGTAATGGAATATTTATCATGTATTTTTGTGTTTATGGTGACGCCATCTTTGCAGCTGTGGTATGCTATTTTTGAGCGCCGTCTCAGATTATAGCGTGCATTTCTTTTAAAGTTTTTTTGAAATCTGACATAGCTGTTGCATTAAGGAGAGGTATATCTATAATTCAATGTGTATAACTTGTATTATCATCTATATTTATGATGAGTATTTCTGTTGAAACGATGGGCTATGCAAAGTCACTTGATGTTTTTGCATTTAGTGAATCTAGTTGCCTCAATGTAAACTCAGATTTTTTGATATAAATATGAATTTAATCAAACAAAACATGCATGTATTGTGTAACATGAGTGTCATCTGATGAAAATAATCGAAGGTTAGTGATTCATTTTATCTCTATTCTGGTTTTTGTGAAGCTATCTTTAGCTGGAAAAAATGGCTGTGATTATTGTGGTTTTGTGGTGACCTAACATAATCGTTTGTAGTGCTTTCGCTGAAAAGCCTATTTGAAATCGGACACTTTGGTGGGATTAACAACAAGATTACCTTTAAAATGATATAAGACACATGAATGTCTGAGGAATTTTTAATTATGAGATTTCTGTTGTTTTGAATTTGGCGCCCTGCACTTGGACTGGCTGTTGTCATATCGGTCCCGTTACCGGGACTGCAGCCATAAGAAGTTAATTAAAAAGGTCATATCTTTCTAAAACTTCAAATGTGTGATTAGGCATCCCTCATGAGCCGGTACATATTAGAAAACCATGTTTTTATCTGGGGTTTTTTGGAAGACTTACAAGTTCCATCTAGGTAGTGCAAAGTATCCATGTGTAGTCTAAATGTAAGATATTTCCAGATTATGGTTGGGGGGCATATAAGAGCCACATATGTGAAGAGCAGCTGTCTCTGATGTTTTTGGGGTAGGATATTGACACAAGGCCCAAAATGAAGCCTGACCTAAATTTCAGGTGCTTTTGGGTGACAGCGGCAGAACCGTTGCAGAAGGCTAGAAGCACAATTCAACCACAGAAATGTTCCGAAGGTCCTCCCTATCTGTGCAAGCCTAACATTGATATTGTGGAATTAACCCGTAACAGTGAAAACATGGTGTTTTACAGTTTACGTTGACATGTCTCCCCACAGGAATTCATTGCCTGCTCCCCTAACTTCAATCTGATGCCTTTTGTAGGTTATGATTGCCGTATCAAACTGTCTTCAATGACAATTCATCAGGCCACTATGAGGATTACTTGTGTTGATTTCAAGCTTCCTGGAGCAAACGGAAGTGGTTAAAAAGGTCATATCTTTCTAAAGCTTCTAATGTGTGATAAGGCAACCCTCATGAGCCGGTACATATTAGAAAACCATGTTTTTATCTGTTTTCTTTGCCCTTTTTGGAAGACTTACAAGTTCCATCTAGGTAGTGCTAAGTATCCATGTGTAGTCTGAATTTAATATATTTCCAGATTATGGTTGGGGGGCATATAAAGAGCCACATATGTGAAGAGCAGCTGTCTCTGACAATTTTTGGGTAAGATATTGACATCCAGAAGGGTCATAGCACAAGGTCCAAAATGCCTGACCTAAATTTGAGGTGCTTTTGGGTGACAGCGGCAGAACCGTTAAGGCTAGAAGCACAATTCAACTACAGAAACGTTCATAAAGTCCTCCCTATCTGTGCAAGCCTAACGTTGGCCGTGTGGAATTAACCCTTAACAGTGAAAACATGGTGTTTTCTTCTAACTGTTTATATATATTCTTTATTTATTTCACCTTTATTTAACCAGGTAGGCTAGTTGAGAACAAGTTCTCATTTACAACTGTGACCTGGCCAAGATAAAGCAAAGCAGTGCGACACAAACAACAACACACATGGAATAAACAAGCGTACAGTCAATAACACAATAGAAAAAAAGAAAGTCTATGTGCAGTGTGTGCAAATGGCGTGAGGAGATAGGCAATAAATAGGTCATAGTAGCGAAGTAATTACAATTTAGCAGATTAACACTGGAGTGATAAAAGAGCAGATGATGATGTACAAGTAGAGATACTGGTGTGCAAAAGAGCAGAAAAGTAAATAAAAACAATATGGGGATGAGGTAGGCAGATTGGGTGGGGTATTTACAAATGGACTATGTACAGCTGCAGCGATCAGTTAGCTGCTCAGATAGCTGATGTTTAAAATTAGATTAGTGAGGGAAATATAAGTATCCAGCTTCAGCGATTTTTACAATTCGTTCCAGTCACTGGCAGCAGAGAACTGGAAGGAAAGGCGACCAAAGGAGGTGTTAGCTTTGGGGATGACCAGTGAGATATACCTGCTGGAGCACGTGCTACGGGTGGGTGTTGTTATCGTGACCAGTGAACTGAGATTAGGCGGAGCTTTACCTAGCATAGACTGATAGATGACCTGGAGCCAGTGGGTCTGGCGACGAATATGTAGCGAGGGCTAGCCGAATAGAGCGTACAGGTCGCAGTGATGGGTGGAATAAGGGGCTTTGGTAACAAAACGGATGGTTGTTGTATCGACTTGAAGTCTAAATGGCATTAATGAAGCCTATGGATTGAGTAGAATATAATATATTTATTTTGCCATGGATGCAAGTCCTATATACATGAACTGTAGTTATTATCACGCATGAGATACCCACATTGTAGTCTGTACATTGAATATATTCACTGATCATGTACTCTTCCTTGGCAAATAAAGGTGCGGTTCAGGTATGAATCTCTGTGAGACATTCTTTTTCATTCATATCCAATACCAGGTGTATCAAACTCCATTCTTTGAATGATGCTGTGTCTGCATGTATGTATTACAATTGTACACTTCAACAGTGTTTACCACTCCTGCTCCTGGGACATCAATGATTACACATTGTAACTATGCAATAGACTAGAAACATGATTTAAGTAAAGGCTGATTTGTAATTCATATATACAGAAAACAAACAGTACACTACACTTCCTATGCATATCTAACTCCTTCATCTGCCTTAATCTGAGGACACAGGATAGGTGTAGTATTCCAAAGAGATACTTAATTTCAAGCAGTGGAGAATGTGAAACGCTTTATTGAAAGTTCATTATCCAGGTGTTATAAATACATAATACATATTATAATTGTAATATTATATTATAAATACAAGTTCAATCTGTACTTCAATGCACATATTGTCACGGCCGTTAACAGAAGAGGACCAAGGTGCAGCGTGGTGAGCGTACATTTTCTTTATTTAAACAAAATGGCGCCGAACAAAACAGTAAACACTACAAAAACAAACCGTGAAGCTCAAAGGCAAATTGCCCTAAATAAAGTCAACTTCCCACAAAGACGGGTGGAAAAAAGGGCTACCTAAGTATGGTTCTCAATCAGAGACAACGATAGACAGCTGCCTCTGATTGAGAACCACACCCGGCCAAACACAAAGAAATACACAACATAGAACATAGAATACCCACCCCAACTCACGCAATGACCAAACAAAAATAGAGACATAAAGAGGATCTCTAAGGTCAGGGCGTGACACATATGGTGTGCATTCTAAAAAAAGAGGAGGTTTGGAGAGAGGTGTAGAAGACAGAAAAGGAAAGAGGTAAAACAGAGGAGCAGGGAAGACAGCATATGATTAATGAATTACAGTGCTACCCCAATATTCTTTCAGTTCGTCACAATTACATAGTGTCTCAGCGGTGTCTCCTAACCAGCCTTGGGCTCCCTGTCGGCCCGAAGGTTATCTTTTAAGAGCAGGTGAGGTGGTGATGATGGGACTGGCTTCCTTTCTTACATCAAAACATACCTGCTGACGAGAGACAGATGGATAGAGAGAGAGCATGATTAAGCTTTGTTTTTTTTATTGTAATATGGTCTGTCATCATAATCATCAGGATGTGAAATGCAAAACTGACCTTGGATCATTAACTCTGGGACTACTACATCTCTATCTGTATTTCAATGTAAAGCATCTCTTTAATAATACTAATAATACTGTATAATATAAGTATAATATCCCTTATAACAAATAATGATAATATTGGATAGATAGATACATGTGCATGCGTAGAATGTGACAATAGCAGGATCATATCAAGGATAGCGTCACAAATTAATACATAAATACCACTTGAAGCTTGATGATGACTTGATCATTTGAATCAGCTGTGTAGTGCTAAGGCAAAAACAAAAATGTGCATCACTTTGAGTCCCCAGGACCAGGACTGAGAACTATTGCTTTTCATTGGGACTGCACACAGGCTTTCACAGCTATCTGTGTCCGAGGACAGAAAACCTCATAAGAAATACACTACACAAAAGTACCTGTTCTATCCAGAATAGCCTACTCTCTCACTTTGACAGCTGGGCCTGCTATCCTTTCACCCTCATCCAAAAAATACACATTTCTGCCATTATCAAGAGTGGCACTGGGGCTAAAATAATATCCTAAACAGTGTGGGAGGACTGCACCTAAAAAGGCTGGAGACTCATAACTCATCGAAGAGCATGCATGATTATGTCCAGACCAAAAGATGAGGAGTCAGTGGTAGGGTTCACTTGACGTTGCAGCACAGCAAGATTCTCAGTAGACAGGGGGCTTGGGGTGTCAGAAACAATGACCCCATTGTCAGTGTTTCCAGAATACAGATTATCCTCCTGATAAAGCAAGTCCTCCACCTGCTGAATCTGGAATGCTCAAAAGAAAGAAATCTGTATTACTGATGATACATTTAAAGGAAGATCTGTAAAGACACTCACATCACACAGACACATGCCTCTGCATAGTCTGGATCAGACACAGGTGTTTGGAACATTCCGATATGTCACAGCTGGTGCGGTGTCAGGTTGCCTCTGTACTTACAGGGTGATTATTACAACTCTCTGCGAAATGCTGCAGATCTTCCCGCAGACGAGGTAGGGACACATATCCCACACAGAAGAGGTGGATAGAATTTGACAGGTCAAGGTAGCCTTCTTCCTCCAAACTGTGCAGCAAGTTGTAGTACTGACATGTTACAGCACTCCAAACATCTCTCCATAAACGTTCCACTCTAACAGAGAGAAAGAAAAGGTTTTGTGGGGGGGGGGGGGGGGACCTAATCTCTGTGGTCTTGTGGTCTTCCTCCATGACTAGAGAACACGGAGGTGGGTTCGAGGTTATAGAAATGCACGTTGTGTGTGCCTCTGTGAGTGGTTACTGACTGTATGTGATGCAGACACCTATTTGAGTGTACCTGAAACATTTAAATATAGAGGGCTTTGTGTCTCACCACTTGGTTATTGCAAGGCTCTCCCCCAGGGAAATCATGACTTGGCAGCAACAGGGACTTGATAGTCCAGTGAAAATGGCTGAGTGTTTATGTGGTGTAAATCTTAAAATTAGCAGCTGACATCTTAAGGTTTTTTGAATTAATGCATGTGAGACAGATTCCATGTATAACAAGACAGGCAGAGAGGAAGAGAGAAAAAGAACACAGAACAGTTTAATTACCTCTGGTTATGGACAGGCAATGAAGCTTCCACGGCCAGTTCCTCGGACAATGAGCATACATCTGGCAATATCTACATTTTCAACCCCGTGATCAGGTCGCACTCTAAAAGTAAAGACAATAGCTTATTTTTTGTAGATATGAAAACAATAACTGAGATATGACCGTTCAATCTAAAGCAGCAGATGTCATTTTCAGGATACGTCAATACAGCACAGAAAGCAATCTTAGGAGGTTTGATGAGGAAGATGTCAAGGGTTTTTATACAGAAAGTAACTCCTCACAAGATGTTACAATATGCGTAATACAAGTAAACTCGTTTTTCAACCACTCCACAAATTTCTTGTTAACAAACTATAGTTTTGGCAAGTTGGTTAGGACTTTGTGCATGACACAAGTCATTTTTCCAACAATTGTTTACAGACAGATTATTTTACTTATAATTCACTGTATCACAATTCCAGTAGGTCAGAAGTTAACATACACTAAGTTGACTGTGCCTTTAAACAGCTTGGAAATTCCAGAAAATTATGTCATGGCTTTAGAAGCTTCTGATAGGTTAATTGACATAATTTGAGTCAATTGGAGGTATACCTATGGATGTATTTCAAGGCATACCTTCGAACTCAGGGCCTCTTTGCTTGACATCAGGGGAAAATCAAAAGAAATCAGCCAAGACCTCAGAATAAAAATTGTAGACCTCCACAAGTCTGGTTCACCTTGGGAGCAATTTCCAAATGCCTGAAGGTACCACGTTAATCTGTACAAACAATAGCACGCAAGTATAAACACCATGGAACCACGCAGCCGTCATACTGCTCAGAAAGGAGATGCGCTTTGTCTCCTAGAGATTAACGTACTTTGGTGCGAAAAGTGCAAATCAATCCCAGAACAACAGCAAAGGACCTTTTGAAAATGCTGGAGGAAACAGGTACAAAGTATCTGTATCCACAGTAAAACGAGTCCGATGTCGACATAACCTGAAAGGCCGCTCAGCAAGGAAGAAGCCACTGCTCCAAAACCGCCATAAAAAAGCCAGACTATGGTTTGCAACTGCACATGGGGACAAAGATCGTACTTTTTGGAGAAATGTCTGTTTGGCCATAATGACCATCGTTATGTTTGGAGGAAAAAGGGGTAGGCTTGCAAGCCGAAGAACACCATCCCAACCGTGAAGCACAGGGGTGGCAGCATCATGTTGTTGGGGTGCATTGCTGCAGGAGGGACTGGTGCACTTCACAAAATAGATGGCATCATGAGGGAGGAAAATTATGTGGATATATTGAAGCAACATCTCAAGACATCAATCAGGAAGTTAAAGCTTGGTCGCAAATGGGTCTTCCAAATGGACAATGACCCCAAGCATACTTCCAAAGTTGTGGCAAAATGGCTTAAGGACAACAAAGTCAAGGTATTGGAGTGGCCATCACAAAGCCCTGACCTTAACCTCTCTTGGGTACGTGAGACGTTAGCGTCCCACCTCTTCAACAGCCAGTGAAACTGCTGGGCGCCAAATTCAAATACAGAAATACTCATTATAAAAATTCAGAAAACAAAACATAATTTACATGTGTTTAAAGATTAACTTCTTGTGAATCCAACCACGGTGTCAGATTTAAAAAATGCTTTACGGCGAAAGCATAGCCCACTAGACAAATCATTACAAACAGTAACCAACCCAGTAGAAGAGTTACACAAGTCAGAAATAGAGTTAAAATTCATCCCTTACCTTTGATGATCTTCATATGGTTGCACTCAGCAGACATTAATTTACTCAATAAATGTTCCTTTTGTTCGATAAAGTCTATTTATATCCAAAAACCTCAGTTTTGTTCACACGTTTTCTTCAGTAATCCACAGGCTCAAACGCAGTCAAAACAGGCAGACAAAAAAATCTAAATTGTATCCGTAAAGTTCATAGAAACATGTCAAACGATGTTTATATTCAATCCTCAGGTTGTTTTTAGCCTAAATAATCGATAATATTTCAACCGGACAATAACGTCGTCAATTTAAAAGGTAAACAAGAAAGGCACTCTCTCAGTTTCGCACATGAAAAAGCTCTGTGACACTTTAGGGTCCACTCATTCAGACTGCTCTTACTTCCTCATTTTTCAGAATACAAGCCTGAAACAATTTCTAAAGACTGTTGACATCTAGTGGAAGGCATAGAAACTGCAATTTGAGTCCTAAGTCAATGGATACTGTAATGGCATTGAATAGAAAACTACAAAACCAAAAGAAAACCTACTTCGTGAATGGATTTTTCTCAGGTTTTCGCCTGCCAAATAAGTTCTGTTATACTCACAGACACTATTTTAACAGTTTTTTTATCCAAATCTACCAGTTATATGCATATCATATCTTCTGGGCCCGAGAAGCAGGCAGTTGAATTTGGGCATGCATTTCATCCAAAGTTCCGAATGCTGCCCCCTACCCTAGTGATGTTAATCAGTTCTATACATTCTCAGATTCACATGGAATTTCTGTGCAATTTAAATGTTTAAATATGAAGCTATTTGTGAGAAGATGAAATGTGACTTTAGCTTCTAAATGAGAGAATTGTTTTCATAAGTAAACTTCTCACTCAGTGGCCACGCCCAAGTGAACAGACATTGGTTGATTACTATGAAACACGCCCTTCTCTCCCCCAGTACAAACGCCTGTTGACGTGAGGACTGGTGTCCATACGTTTAAAAAGGCTAATTTCAACTACAACCTAATGAAGTGAACATTTAGTTCCAGAAATGTTCCTACCGTTAACCTGTTTGGGAAATGACGTGCCACTATGGGGACACCTCGACAACTCTGTGAAATTGCAGAGCGCGAAATACAGTGTTCTGTACAGTATTACAGTATTATAAATATTTAACTTTCATAAAATCACAAGTGTAATACATCAAAATAAAGCTTAACTTCTTGTTAATCCATCCGCTGTGTCAGATTTAAAAAAGGCTTTACGGCAAAAGCAAACCATGCAATTATCTGAGGACAGCGCCCAGCAGACAAAACCATACAAACATTTTCCAGCCAAGTAGATTAGTCACGAAAGTCAGAAATAGCAATAAAATGTATCACTTAACTTTGATGATCTTCATATGGTTGCACTCACAAGACTCCATGTTACACAATAAATGTTCGTTTTGTTCGATAAAGTTCCTCTTTATGTCCAAAAACCTCTGTTTTGTTGGCGCGTTTTGTTCAGTAATCCATTGGCTCAAAGGCGGTCACAACAGGCAGACGAAAAATCCAGTAAAGTCTAGTACCAGTAAATCTAGTACCAGTAAAGTTCGTAGAAACATGTCAAACGATGTTTATAATCAACCCTCAGGTTGTTTTTGTCTAAATAATCAATAACATTTCAACCGGACAATAGCGTTGTCAATATAAAGGAAAAACAACGAAAGGCACGATCTAGGTCACGCGCACCAAACAGCTCTGGGACTTTCCACTGTCCACTCATTCAAAGTGGTCGTTCTCCCTCATTTTTCAGAATAAAAGCCTGAAACAATGTTGAAAGACTGTTCACATCTAGTGGAAGCCATAGGGAACGCAATCTGGGTCATATCCCTTTTTATGATGGATAGGCTTTCAATGGAATAACACCCATTTCAAAATAATGGCACTTCCTGGATGGATTTTTCTCAGGTTTTTGCCTGCCTCAGTTCTGTTATACTCACAGACATTGTTTTAACAGTTTTGGAAACTTTAGATTGTTTTCTATCCAAATCTGTGCCTGAGTAACAGGCAGTTTACATTGGGCACCTCATTCATCCAAACTACTCAATACTGCCCCCGGTCCCAGAAAGGTTAAAAGGGGCGAATTTCAACGTGGAGGTGACGATCGCGACGTTGGAATGGTGAATTTCGACTAGACCAGCCAGAATTCAGTGCGAGCTGATTATGGCAACGTGGTATGAATTTTGAACGATTATTCACTAAAGAAGGAGAAATACCTCCTAGACGTCGAGTTATCAGCTGCAGCTGTAAACGTATGTGGCCAAGGAAAGGACAGACAATCTCCTAAGAATGACAGGGTACTGTAACATATCCACTCTACAACACTACGACCAGAAATATTCTTCAAAGGACAATGGCAATCTCTGCTGGGCAAACCAGTCTTCCATCTTCGACCCATCTATCGAAGCGCAGCTCAGAGTAAATATATATCTTGCATTTTCCTTTTCCGAATGGAGACCCAATCCCTTTGTCCCTCAGTCGTCCCGCTCTTTCATTCAAATCCAACCCCCTTTCTCTGTGTAACCAGCCATCATATCAGGTTAGCCCACTAGGGGCTTTTCATGACATGATTAGTAATCGATGTATCCAGTGTGTATATATATATATGTCCTTCTGTGTGATTATTGAGGAATTTAGCAAATAAATAATTAAGCCAATTTGTGTATTGCTGATTCAACTTGTTAGCCAGGGTTCATGCAGATAACCAAGTACCTTAGGATCATCAGAATGAGACACACAGCGACGCAGACCATACAATACATGACATGGCCTCCTGTACTTGACAAATGTCAACATACAAGACGTCCTACAGCTCCTGGATGACTTTAGCCTTGGTGGAATGAATCATGGACATGCTGTCATGTCTGAGAAGAAACTATGTGGATGTAATATAATGTGATTAGACAAAAGAAGAGTGGAGGAGGAAACCGAAAAGCCTCCAAAACAGCATGGCGTCACATCACAAGAGGCTAACTTGTTTTGGTAATATCACAATGTTATTTCGATTTTTCTACCAGGCTCGCGCCTAATCACACACGCATTTGGCATTCTGTTACCCATGTAAAAACATACAGATTATATTGAGCTGAATATGAGGAATGTGACGGTTGTAACTCGATGAGTGTTTCTTTTAGTGGCACAAGGACGTGGAGAGCTGCTGGAGGTCTCATGCGTCTCATGTAACGTTCTCCGAAGGAGATCGTTCAAGTTAACCTCGATATGGAACCAACGTATACAGAGATGGAATTTCGTACCATCTAGAGAATGCTTCAGAAGAGTAATCTAGATGTATAATGGTGAAAAGGGTACAGATACAATAAGGACCTTCTGGACTCTCTTTTGAAAATGTTCATAGAATGTTTTCAGTGAAGGTATCTTCGCAATGGTTTTGTATATACATAAATGACTAAGCAAAACAGATCGAGCGGTAATTTCCCAGCAACATTAGACAGACTGCAGCTCTTCTGTTGTTCTTACATAATTCATTGTCTCACATTTCCCACAGGTTAGAGTTTTGCGTCATGAATCTTGTTCTGGAGCCAGCTCTGCATTCTTGTGTTCATAAAAAAATTGAATATAGCCAATTTTCAGGGTAAGATTCATGACAATGAACGTCAACCTGCATATTTCCCAATACCTCCCCTGAGAGAGTAGAGCAGGGGTGTCGAACTCATTTTGCCGGAGGGCCGCACTGAAAATTGGTTATATTTCATCGGTGTCAAAATGTGCAAAAAAGAGTCCTCTATCCATCCTTTTGGCTCCCTAACTGTCTAGCTTTCATTTCAGTGATTATTAGCGAGCTGGACACAGTCAAGAAACTGTATGAATGTAGGTCCATTATAATTTCTACAGAGATTTGGTTTTTAGTCATTTTAAAGTATATTGAGTTTGTTTTCCACCTCAAAGAAAATATTTACAAAAAATATTGGATATATGTTTGACACCCCTGGAGTTGAGTGTCTCTCTCTGGTTTTGTGGTGTCATTGTCCTCATTTGTCTTTCTATCCGGCCGGCCCTGATGGCAAGCTGCCTGTTATACAGATGTTCTCAACTAAATATTTAGACGTTTCTAGAGAAAACGGTCCAAATGCAGCGAAACAGGGTGAGGCTACAGCCCTGGTCTGTGTAGGGCGGCTTTGAGAGGGGAGACTACAACACTCTATTCCACTGGAAAAGACAGGCGCTAACTGCAGAATGGACTGCAGAGCTGAGCTAGGTTGTGATCAGGACTACATTAAACCTTTATAGCTTTGTTCACTTTGGTTCATCTCAGTAGTGGTAAAAAGGTATGACTCTGACCACTATGCAGGTTCTCCTGAGGTGCCTCTCTGCAGGCCTAGTTCTGAGGTCTTTAAGACCTGGATGGTTCCATCACGGGCACTGAACTAGCAGCCCTTTTGTTTCTGTCTGTGTTTCCTGCTGCTGTGCTCCTCTGTGAGATCTACTGATGAGATCCAGATGCTTGGGCGTCCTCCCACCAACCAGCCCCTCGCCCCTCACTCCTCTCCTCACTGTGAGGGCCACAACAGAACACTCCCATGAAAGACATGTCTCCGTGTTGCTGTGTGTGTGTGTGTGTGTGTGTGTGTGTGTGTGTGTGTGTGTGTGTGTGTGTGTGTGTGTGTGTGTGTGTGTGTGTGTGTGTGTGTGTGTGTGTGTGTGTGTGTGTGTGTGTGTGTGTGCCTGAGTTTGTTTGTTTATATGCATCTGAGTCTATATCTGTGTCTATCTGTGTCTTTATGTGTGTTATTGTTGTTTGTCTTCTAAGGATGGGTAGTATGGATGACTCAGTGCCATCCCATGCCTGACCAAATATGCTCATCCACTCTGTTGAGGCCACAGGGAAGCATTCTTGGGTGGAACTCCAACACTTGTCTCACCCTGGTCATCTTTTGCAGCTGGGAACCCGCAGACTTTAATAAAGGGATGGGTTAACATGATGTAATGCAAACGTGGGGTGTGGAGAGAGCGCGGGGGTGTGTGATGGGCCCTTTGATTTTTGAGGCAGGGAGGCAGGGAAGCACACATGGCAGGCTCATGATGAGGCCTGGTAGAGCTCTCTTCAGGGCAGGGGCCACTCTCTCGTCAAGTCTCATCTCTTTTTGTCTCTCCTCTCCTCATTTCTTCGCTGTTCTCCTCTTCTCTCATCTTCTCTCCTCCCCTTTTCTCCTCTCCCCTGTTCTCATTTCCCCTCTTCTCCTCTCCTCTGCTACCTCTCCGGTGCCTCTAGGTGGGCTTCCCCCAACAACAGGCAGAGTCGGGGTCCACCTTCCTTCCCGCAATGGCCTGCTGCAGATCAAGCCCGAGCAGCTGGACATATCCTCCATGTGGAGCTGGCGAGGGGAGGGAGGGAGGGAGGGAGGGAGGGAGGAAGGAAGAGAGGGAGAGAGAGAGAGAGAGAGAGGGCGAAAGAGGGGTAAGCCTCACTCCACATCAGCCTTACTGAGGCGATTCCAAGTCTTTGAAGTGGAGTTTCACACACATGCTCCCACACACTCTCTCTCTCACACACACACACACACACACACACACACACACACACACACACACACACACACACACACACACACACACACACACACACACACACACACACACACACACACACACACACACACACACACACACACACACACACACACACACACACACACACACAGTGCAGTGGTCATAGTAGATGTGTCATTGTGATTTACTGTTAGCTCCTATTGGTTCTCTGAGCCTCCCAGTGCAGTCGTATGTCCAAACGCAGAGCAGAGTGCACGTTGGATATGGATCCGTGTCTTGGAGATCACACAAAAGTAACGAAAGGCTAATTAGCGTTTTAAGGGATTTTTACTAGGTCTCCTAAAAAGCCGAGCTGACAGGTACAGACATTTTGCAGCCCGCGCCCAGAACCAGACAAGCCAGATGGTTCCGGATGACAGACCCTTTTAAAAGTAGGGCTGCTGAAAGCCATCCAAGGTTGGTTCTGATTTCCTTTTACAGAGATCATGTGATGTCTCACATAGCAGTGAGCCAGACAACAGAGGCAATGTGCTGCTCAACATCTGATCCTGGTGCTGCTGCGTCATCGGCAAGATGTTAAAGACACCCTGACAATAAACACATAAATACAACAGGATGAAATATACACCATCTGTCATCCCCTTCAAAGATTGGCCACGTCCTGTTAATGTCACACACACACACGGGCTGTGGTAGACTGACCTTTCAGAGGGTGTGTGTGTGCGTTCATACGTGCGTGCGTGCATTTGCGAGACAGACAGCGGAGGTGCAGGGTGAGAGAGAGAATAAACGGTATAATGCAAATGTGAACAGATAAAATGTGAACAGATAAAAGTAAGTTGGGTCTTTTCCAAAGTCAATGGAACCTTGACAAAATTCTGCAGAAAATAAATACATAGAAACATCCAGAGAAATCCATTTGTCAAAGTGCTTCGTGAACAGAGAGAGAATATAATGTAATCATAACATGTTTCATATTGATCTGACTTTTGCATTACCCCAGGAGGTATAGGGAGTAAATTTGATTTCTGGTGTGGACCTATGCAGCACGTGTTGGTCTAACATAAGAGTCACATGTGATCCTGGAACAGCGGGTCCTGAGCAATGCAACTACCAAATGTAATTAGTTCCAATCACAGCCCTGGGCTGCAAGCTAGAGATGGGGGGTAAATCAAATATCCACTATTGTATTTTGATTTTAGGAAAGCAACCTGCCCCCTTTCTAAGGTTGTGTTACATTTGAACTTCAACAAACACGACTGGCGCAATGGTCTAAGGCACTGCATCTCAGTGCAAGAGGTGCCACAACAGTCCCTGGTTTGAATCCAGGCTGTATCACATCCGGCCGAGATTGGGAGTCCCATAGGGCGGCGCACAATTGGCCCAGCATCGTCCGGGTTTGGCCGGGGTAGGCCGTCATTGTAAATAACAATTGGTTCTTAACTGACTTGCCTCGTTAAATAAAGGTTACATTTAAAAAATAGTAAATAATAATAATTAAAAGCGATATAGGCTACATTTGCCCCGACAAAGCTCCAATGCAAAATGCATAGACTCTGCTCTTTTGCGTCATGAAAATGTCACCCATCATGGCTAATGCACACTGTGCATATCATCCGACCAATTACATTTCTTTCACCCTGAAGGCAGAGCACCCTCCGAACAAGATTTAATAATATCAGGAACACTCCACTGAGCTGTCCATGGTGTCCACCATATCTGTCAATGTAAAACAATATCAAGCACTCATCTCCATTTTCATTGACGCCAAATAGACAGAGAGAGAAATAGACAGTGGTTGAATAAAGAGAAAGAAAGGTTGAGTAAAGATCTGGGGAGACTCTGCTGTGTGAGCGATTGCCTTCAGTTGAAGGAAAGACATCCCCAAACACTCATGACAGGGCAGCTGATGGTTAGGAATCGGAATGAAGTTAACCCTTTCAACTCCCAAACAGTGACAGGATTCACTTCCATGGAACTTCTGAGACAGGATTTTGAGACAGTTGTTTAGTGTTCGTTAACTCTTTCATAGGCAATAGGTTTAGGGTTAGGATTAGGGCTAGTATTCATTGAAGTATTCATTTTTACCAAGGTTGAAGAATATTGCCCTAAGCATACAGTCAACTCATTAGAAATGGAACAGTTTGGGACTCCCGCTCTAAACCTGATTTATTTCCTAAACGAAAGGGCAGTTATGCAGTATCCATAGACAGTAGGGTTAAAGTAGTTGGTAGGACACCAGGATGTTGTGCCCTGGCCAGTGAGACCATGGCCGGACAGGGCCAGTGACCTATTTCTCCACCCAAAAGACAGCTGTTGTTGCTGCAGCAAGAGTGCCCCCTACCGAGTGTGTGGCCCACTGCAAAACACTTCCTGCCCAATCAATAGTAGCAGTTCACATCCCACAGCTTTGACATTAGGAAGGACACAGAGCATGTGTGAGGGTGGTCTGCTGGAGCACCCCAGAGAGACCCAGGCCCCTGCTTTCATTTTGGGTCAGTAGGGTTGCAATCACCCATGTCCCAACGCCAGTCCCCTGAATCACCCGTGTCCCAACGCCAGTCCCCGTTGCACCCTGACAGTGCCCCCCGCCCCTCCAACGTCCCCCTGTAATCTGGGCATGAGCACCACATGGACGGCTCATGGCTGGCAAACTATGAAGGGCCTCTGCAGAAAGAAAGAGCCTTCTCAAAACCCAAACTACTGTATCAAAGTGGCAATGTAATAATAATAAATATTAATACATGGAACTTATATGGTGCTTTCAAGGACCCAAAGTCATTTAAATGTAATACAATATCTGAAGTTAACAAGGTGTGTAAGAGACTGAGGTTTTCTGATCTTCAATCTCTCAACGTGTGATGACTGTGATTAAGGACTCAGAGGACTACTAGAGCAGTGTCACAAGCAAGAGAAGTGGGGCAAGATTTAATGGACAAATCGACAGAAAGAGAGATTAATGACAGAGGATGGATGCAGTGCCACAGAGGGTTATTAGCGTATACCTCTGTGGATGTCTTGTGAAAGAAAGCTAACGTGAAGCAGCTGTTTTCACTCAAGTTCATTTACACGTGGGAGAACTAACGGCTGCTATAAACTCCCAGAGGAAATTCAGTTAACTCCATCCTGCTGCTCTCTTTTCTTAATCAAACAGCCCTTGCGAGCACGGCCTGGCGAGATGCTGACCTACCAGCTGTGTGTGTGTGCGTGCGGGTCCATGCATTTGTGTGCATGTCTGAGTACATGTGGTTATGTGTATCTGGGTGTGTATGTGTGTGTGGGTGGGTAAGCTACAATCTTTTTTTTTAAAGTTTTCATGTAACATGTGGTAATAATTCCGAGCAGACCTTGTTCACTAGAGGACACATTTCCCCAAGGTTCAGTAAGAGAAAAGGATCCCACCTGCCTCCTAAAACTGTGCCTGTGATTAGAGACACTATTTAACTTGTGCTGGGGAACAACGATCAACGCGGCAGGTAGTCTAGCGGTTAAGAGCATTGGGTCAGTAGCCGAAAGGTCACTGTTCCGAATGCCCAAGCCAACTAGGTGATAAAATCTGTCGATGTACCCTTGAGCAAAGCACTTAACCCTAGTTGCTCTGGATAAGAGCGTCTGATAAATGACGAAAATATAAATATATCAGCCACCAGGTACTAGCACCAGACCTGGCTCTGCAACCAGACTCACACATTGTGACATCATCAAAGAGTACCACACAAAGTCAAATGACCTCCATCTGAGAAAAAGAACGGATGATCCTTATCGTATCTGTCTGCCTCCACATTAAACTGTGATTTTCCCTTTTTATGACTTTTGTTTTGTTTGCAAAAACAAACACTACGAACCATTTTTTCATTATTTATTGATGGCATATGTGAAAACTGCTCCGATTTCAGAGAGCCTGAAGGCTCAAATGTGGGGCCTCTCTTAGATGTATTGGGTAATGGTACACCATGTCCTCATCTGGGCACACTCCTCCAACAAACTAACATTAAGACGTATTAGAGCGACCAACACCCATGAGCAAATCCATGGTCATAATTCAGTTTGACTGTCAACATCGTCCAATCTAATCTTTATTTAATCGTAACCGCACAGGGACGATAAAAAGTATTGTGATGATATGCAGAAAAACAAATCCTCAATCGCATAAATCTCTATTGTCGTGAAAAGAATCGGTCCTACAAGACCAAGGAACAAACCCAAGTCTAGATTCTTCACATTATCTGCGTGTGATAAACCTGTCAAGGGAAGCACATTTCTTCCCAGACAGTTGGTACCAAAGCCAAAGCCTTAAACTCATGAGACTATGTTCATCCATAGGTTATTCCCCTTCTGCACACTTACACCTTCTCGGGGGGTTCCCAGCTGCAGTCTTCATGATTAGGACGCTCACTTCAGTTGCTCTCTGAATCAGTCCTGATTTATAACGACCATGGTTTATAAGGACCAGTCTGTCTTTATGTCCAGACAAGAGAGTACTCTTTGGATGCCATGGTAACACGCAGGATGTGAGGAGAAACACAACAGAGGCCAACAAGGCTGACAACACTGACAGAATGAAAAACATTGATGTAATACTTCCTCATCGAATCCCCTGGGATTTGTAAATGTATTAACCTCAATCAAAAATATTGGTTGTCTGTATGTCCCATATTTTTGCATATTACAGTAAGTATGGTTCTAAGAGTAACTTCATTACACCTTAATTTGCATGAGCAAAAGGAAAACATATTACTTAAAACTCTACAGTTGACCGAATCCTAAGATATCTGTTAGACAACATTTCTTTTGAAAACTGTTTATTCTGTTTTGCACACATAATAAGACAACACAATAAACAATATAAATAATACGCTTAACTAGAAACAAAAATAAAAAAAATTATATAACTATAAAGATACTGTACTTTAGACAAGTTAAACACACTGGGCAGAAGGGTACAAAGGTTAAAGGGCAAGCTGTAGTTAATACAGGAACAGAGCGGTCACCTCGCCATTGTTCCTGTAAACAGACAAGGGATAGGGATGGAGAAATGCAACCACTCACACTCTGGACCAAAAGTCAAGTTTTTATTAAAAAAAAAATTTTAATTAAATTTTTAATTAAAACAAATCTGACAGGGCAAGAGGAATAAGGCATCCACAAGTCACACTCAATAAGAATCAATAGGCACATCACCAACCTCAATGTACTCCGAAAAACACCCCCACAAAGATTCAGGGTGGCAGGTAGCCTAGTGGTTAGAGGGTTGGAATTGTAACTGAAATGTTGCAAGATTGAATCCCTGAGCTGCCAAGGTAAAAAATATGTCGTTCTGCCCCTGAAAAGGCAGTTAACCCACTGTTCATAGGCCGTCATTGAAAATAAGAATTTGTTCTTAACTGACTTGCCTAGTTAAATGAAGGTAAAATAAAAAAAGAAATGCTCTTCCAACCAGTAAATCAAATACAGTCATATTTTTGTTTTAAAATGAATGCCATCAGAGGATGGACTGTTTAAAGTAAGACTGGAATGGAGCCCAAGCATCATAAAACAGTTTGGAGTTCCCACATGTGTTGAATGAAATTTTGACTAATTGAGGAACTGCAATCTTCCAGTTCTGGAGTATTAGTCATCTAGCTAAAAGTGTTGTATAAGCAACAGTGTCCAACTGAATTCTTCACGGCGGGGTACCTATGGGCAGTACTCCAAAAAGGGCAGTAAGGGGTGACGGATCTATAACAGAAACGTCCTCTCACTGTCAACTGTGTTTATTTTCAGCAAACTTAACTAACATGTTTGAATATTTATATGAAAATAACACGATTCAACAACTGAGACATAAACTGAACAAGTTCCACAGACATGTGACTAACAGAAATGGAATAATGTGTCCCTGAACAAAAGGGGGGTCAAAATCAAAAGTAACAGTCAGTATCTGGTGTGGCCACCAGCTGCATTAAGTACTGCAGTGCATCTCCTCCTCATGGACTGCACCAGATTTGCCAGTTCTTGTTGTGAGATGTTACCCCATTCTTCCACCAAGGCACCTGCAAGTTCCCGGATACTTCTGGGGGGAATGACCCTAGCCCTCACTGTCCAATCCAACAGGTCCCAGACATGCTCAATGTGATTGAGATCCGGGCTCTTCACTGGCCATGGCAGAACACTGACATTCCTGTCTTGTAGGAAATCACGCACAGAATGAGCAGTATGGCTGGTGGCATTGTCATGCTGGAGGGTCATGTCAGGATGAGCTTGCAGGAAGGGTATCACATGAGGGAGGAGGATGTCTTCCCTGTAACGCACAGCGTTGAGATTGCCTGCAATGACAACAAGCTCAGTTCGATGATGCTGTGACACACCACCCCAGACCATGACGGACCCTCCACCTCCAAATCGATCTCGCTCCAGAGTACAGGCCTCAGTGTAACACTCATTCCTTTAACGATAAATACGAATCCGACCATCACCCCTGGTGAGACAAAATCGCGACTCGTCAGTGAAGAGCACTTTTTGCCAGTCCTGTCTGGTTCAGTGACTGTGGGTTTTTGTCCATCAGCAACATTGTTGCCGGTGAGGTCTGGTGAGTACCTGCCTTACAACAGGCCTACAAGACCTCAGTCCAGCCTCTCTCAGCCTATTGCAGACAGTCTGAGCACTGATGGAGGGATTGTGCGTTCTTAGGCAATTGTTGTTGCCATGCTGTACCTGTCCCGCAGGTGTGATGTCCGGATGTACTGATCCTGTGCAGGTGTTGTTACACATGGTCTGCCCCTGCGAGGACGATCAGATGTCCATCCTGTTTCCCTGTAGCTCTGTCTTAGGCATCTCACAGTACGGACACTGTAATTTATTGCCCTGGCCACATCTGGAGTCCTCATGCCTCCTTGCAGCATGCCTAAGGCACGTTCACGCAGATGAGCAGGGACCCTGGGCATCTTTCTTTTGGTGTTTTTCAGAGTCAGTAGAAAGGCCTCTCTAGTGTCCTAAGTTTTCATAACTGTGACCTTAATTGCCTACCGACTGTAAGCTGTTAGTGTCTTAACGACCGTTCCACAGGTGCATGTTCATTAATTGTTTATGGTTCGTTGAACAAGCATGAGAAACAGTGTTGAAACCCTTTGCAATGAAGATCTGTGAAGCTATTTGGATTTTTACTAATTATCTTTGAAAGACAGGTTCCTGAAAAAGGGAAGTTTCTTTTTTTGCTGAGTTTATTAGAGAAACATTTAAATATTAATGACCAGAAACCAGACAGTTTATGAATGTCCCAAAACATATGAAAAAGTGTGGCTGGTTCTGTTTTATTCAGACTCGATCTGGACCCAGAGTGGTCTTGGGTGAGTAGGATCAGTCTGTAGCCAGTACAAAAGGGCTCTGTAGTATGTCTGAAAATTTGGTAGAGCTAAATGCCTTAGGCTTCTGTAAATGTTTTCTACCAATCCGTGGTACCTTGCCATCCCAAATAAAATACATGTTTAATCGTGTAAGGGTCGACGCTGGTAGGCGAGAAGCAAGAACATTTAATTAACAACGGACATGGAACAGGACAGGACATGAAAACATAACAACATTAATGCTGACACGGGGAACCAAAGGAGGAACAGACAGATATAGATGGGGCAGTCAACAAAGTGAAGGGGTCCAAGTGAGTCCAGTGAGCGCTGATGCGCGTAAGGATGGTGACAGGTGTACGTAAAGGGCAGCCTGGTGCCCTCGAGCGCCAGAGAGGGAGAGCGGGAGCAGACGTGACAGTACCCCCCCCACCTGGGCGAGCCTGACGGGCTGGCCGAGGCATGGGCACTGGACAAGCCGGCTGAGGCGTAGAAGCCCGACGAGCCAGCAGAGGCGTGGGAGCCTGGCAAGCCGGCTGAGGCGTGGGAGCCTGACGATCTGTCTGAGGCGTGAAAGCCTGATGATACCGCTGAGGCATGGGAGCTTGGCGAGCCGGCTGAGGCGTGGGAGCCTGACGATCTGTCTGAGGCGTGAAAGCCTGATGATACCGCTGAGGCGTGGGAGCTTGGCGAGCCGGCTGAGGCGTGGGACCCCGATGAACCGGCTGAGGCATGACGTGGGATGGGCGTCTGCGAGCCAACCGAAGCAGGAAAACCTCTCGAGCCAGCTAAGGCGTAGAAGCCCGACGAGTCATCTGAGGCACCCCTTGTTCCATCGGCGACAGCACCCGGACGCGACATCACGAACAAAAACTCCCTGATGCTTCACATAATGGCGTCAGAATTCTGTTTGTTTGGAAGAAAAAAATGTCCAGAACCAGTGATTTACCACTTTTCATTGCGGACTCTGCAGTTGCAATCTCCTCAGGTGTAAATTTGTCTTCTAAACCGTCATGGGAGTCTGTATCAATTGAAGGCATACTCAGACCATCGAAGAACGAATCAATCAACAAAGGGTCTTGAGGAGATTCAGAGGTGTATAGGGCAGAGTAAAATTGTTTGAATTAATCATTGATCTCTTTATGTATAACTGTGGTGGCACCAGACAGGGTCCTTATTTGTGAGATTACACGTGAGGCCTCAGATTTATGGATCTGATGTGCAAGGAGTTTACTGGCCTTGTCACCTTGCTCATACATTCTGTATCAAGCTCGTAAGAGTAATTGTTCAGCTTGTCTGGTAGAGAGCTCATCAAATTCAGATTGGAGTAGCTGACGTTCTTTATATAGATCAGAGGAAGGATCTGTAGCATACTTCTCATTCAATGTAGTTATGGCTTTGCTCAGGTCTCGAAGCCGCTGAGAGCAAGCTTTATTTTTGTTGGCTGTATAAGAAATAATTTCTCCACGTAGGCATGCTTTGAGGGACTCCCATATGGAAAAGTAGGTCATATCTGGTGTTGAATACATTTCTAGGAATTTCAGAATAAATTAAATTGACAAACTCATAATCTGAGAGTAAAAAGGAGTTAAGATGCCATTGATAACACATAGGAGGTTGCTGGGGAAACTATAGCTCAAGCACTAATAGTGAACGGTCAGAAATAACAACACTCTCATGAGGTCACCTCCGAAGGTTAGGCAGAATTTTCTGTTCAAAAATAAGTAATCAATGCGGGAGTATGTTTGATGAACATGAGAAAAAAAGGAATACGGTCTATCTGTAGAGTGTAGGAAACGCCAGGCCTCGAACATAGCATATTTCTGAAGATAATATTGAAAAAGTAGGGCACATTTGTCACGGCTGTTGGAAAAAGAGGACCAAGGTGCAGCGTGGTGAGCGTACATGTTCCTATATTAAACAAGACGCCGAACAAAAACAATAAACACTACAAAAACAAACTGTGAAGCTCAAAGGCTATGTGCCCTAAACAAAGTCAACTTCCCACAAAGACAGGTGGGAAAAAAGGCTACCTAAGTATGGTTCCCAATCAGAGACAACAATAAACAGCTGTCCCTGATTGAGAACCATACCTGGCCAAGACATAGAAATAGAAAATCCTAGAAACACAAAACATAGAATGCCCACCCCAACTCACGCCTTGACCAAACCAAAATAGAGACATAAAAAGGATCTAAGGTCAGAGAGTGACAGTACCCCCCCCCCCCCCCAAAGGGGCGGACTCCGGCCGCAAAACCTAAACCTATAGGGGAGGATCTGGGTGGGCATCTATCCGCGGCGGCGGCTCAGGTGCGGGACGTAGACCCCGCTCCACCGCTGGCTCACCCCACTTTGGTGGCACCTCTGGTGCGGGGACTCTCGCCGCCGACCCCGGACTGGGGACCCTCGTAGCGGGCCCCGGACTGGGCACCCTCGTTGCGGGCCCCGAACTGGGCACCCTCGCTGCGGGCCCCAGACTGGGGACCCTCGCTGCGGGCCCCGGACTGGGCACCCTAGCTGAAGACTCCGGACTGGAGAACGTCGCTGGAGGCTCCGGACTGGAGACCGTCGCTGGAGGCTCCGGACTGGAGAACGTCGCTGGAGGCTCCGGGCTGGAGACCGTCGCTGGAGGCTCCGGGCTGTAGCCTGTCTCTGGAGGCTCCGGGCTGTAGACCGTCTCTGGAGGCTCCGGGCTGTAGACCGTCTCTGGAGGTTCCGGGCTGGAGACCATATCTGGAGGCTCCGGGCTGGAGAACGTATCTCGAGGCTCCGGGCTGGAGAACGTATCTCGAGGCTCCGGGCTGGAGAACGTATCTCGAGGCTCCGGGCTGGAGACCGTCTCTGGAGTGGAGAGACACACAGGAGGCCTGACTCTGGGAGCAGGGACAGGACTCACCAGGCTGGGGAGACATACAGGAGGCTTCTTCCTTGGCCGAGGCACCGGATACACTGGGCCGTGGAGGCGCACTGGCGGTCTCGAGCGCAGAGCTGGCACAACCCGTTCTGGCTGGATGCCCACTTCCACCCGGCAAATGCGGGACGCTGGCACCAAGCACACTGGCCTGTGAATGCTCAACCGAGACACAGTGCGCATTACCCCATAGCACGGGGCCTGACCAGTCACATGCTCGCCACGGTAAGCACGGGGTGTTGGCTCAGGTCTCCAACCTGACTCAGCCACACTCCCCGTGTGCCCCCCTCAAAAAAATTGGGGGGCTGCCTCTCGGGCTTCCTTGCCAGCCTTGTCCCCTCATAACGCTGCCGCTCCGCCTTAGCTGCCTCCAGTTCCTACATTGGACGGCGATACTCCCCAGCCTGCCTCCAGGGTCCTTTACCATCCAGGATCTCTTCCCATGACCAGGAGTCCTCTCTACCAGGCTGCTTGGTCCTTTGGGGGTGGTGGGAAGTTCTGTCACGGCTGTTGGAAAAAGAGGACCAAGGTGCAGCGTCGTGAGCATACATGTTCTTTTATTAAACAAGACGCCGAACAAAAACAATAAACACTACAAAAACAAACCGTGAAGCTCAAAGGCTATGTGCCCTTAACAGTCAACATCCCACAAAGACAGGTGGGAAAAAAGGCTACCTAAGTATGGTTCCCAATCAGAGACAACGATAGACAGCTGTCCCTGATTGAGAACCATACCCGGACAAAACATAGAAATAGAAAATCATAGAAACACAAAACATAGAATGCCCACCCCAACTCACGCCTTGACCAAACCAAAATAGAGACATAAAAAGGATCTCTAAGGTCAGGGCGTGACAACATTTAGATGGGCCTGTAGTTCTTTGTGAGGACTTGCCAAGAACTTGGGATATTGTACAGTTTAAATCTCCCTTAAAATTAACTAATTGGAATCTAAATTGGGTATAGCAGATAAAAAGGTAAACATTTAACTTGTGTCATCCCAATTGGGAACATAAACACTAGCCAAAACAAGAGGGGCAGAAAACAATTTACCAGTTACTATGACGTATCGTCCCTTAGGATCAGCAATAACTTCAGTAGCTACAAATGGAAGTAGAACCAAAACGGCAGCAACTCTTGATTTACCATGAAAGTTAAGAGTTTGACCTACCCAGTCCTTGCAAATCCTGAAGTGCTCACCAGTCCTCAAATTAGTCTCGTGTAGAAATGCTAAATTTGCGTTCAAAGCCTTTAAATGTGTCAGCACCCACATGTTCCACGAAAGGTACTTGATTGTATTATTTGGCCGACCCTGAACACTCCCGTCGTACAACCCTGCCATTGGAGCATAGAGTGGAATTATTACTCTCAGAGTAATAATGTATGGTACTTCGAAAAAGTACGGGAAAATAAATACTATCCACAGTCAGCAAGCAACAGTTAGACAACGTTTCTTTGGTAATGTGGTTGGTTTGTATAAGAGTAAAACAATAACCCACAAAAGGAAAACAATAAAAGCTAAATCAGGGAAACCGGGAATGTTGTCAACCATATTTGAATGGGAACTGTAAGGGCCCTGAGGACTATTATGCTGCCAGTGATGCATCCTGCATACGATTACCATTAATGTGGTTTGGGCTCTCCCACAATGCACCACAATGAGTGTGAGTGTGAGTGTGAGTGTGAGTGTGTGTGTGTGTGTGTGTGTGTGTGTGTGTGTGCCTTTTTAGCTTGTGTGTGTTTGAACTAGCATGCCATTGTGTCTGTGTTTGCCACTGTTACATGGGGACAATGGTGTGAAGGGAGTAATATGGGGTGATTTTGACAACACACGGGGAGGGGAGAGGGAGAGAGAGGGAGTGATGCAGATTCTAATAGAGAGAGGACAGGGGCTGAGAGGAGATGGTGCCAGTCTGCACGTAGGCCCCCGTCTCTTTGCCTGTCAACCGGTCCAGAGGAGGGGGCGAGTGGGTGCAGGAGAAACAGGGTTCTGGTTGGCACAGCTCTTTGCTCTGTGGGATGATCTCATTTTCTGTAATAGGATGAACGATTTTTGACCCATTAATTCAATGTGGTTACAGGATTAATTCCGTGTGGTTACAGGGTTAATAAAACATAAACAACTCAAAGGGTACAGTTTAGTTATTATTTTCGAGTGACTGTCACTCACAGTGAAATGTCAGGGCCCCTCTTTTCATGACATAAATTTCATCCAATTTCTCCTCTACCCCCAGTCGTGGGCCCTGTTTGTCTAGCGCCTTGTTTCAGTTGAATATCAGAGCGTGAGAATAGCGTGAGTGGATGGCCAGACACTTTGAACCACTTTTGGGGGATTCTTTCAGGAAATGTGACTGCTAACGTGCCTAAGATGAGGGAGCAGGCATGGGAACAATGCATGCTTTGTCACAGGGGCGACAGTAATTTACTTTTTTCATTGATGGAAAGATTAGAAAGCAGCATATTTGCATTTCATTGAACAGTCCCCTCACTATATTGTCATAGTCTATTAATAAAACATGGACATTTTTTACTACCCCTTTACTATCCCTCATTCAGGTCAACATTGGCAAGTCCACTTGTTCATTCTTTAGTTGTCTTGTTCTTTCTGAAACTTCCCGCACTCTAAGTGAAACAGACCGTATTTTGGAAATTGTAGATTTGATTCTCAAATTCCAAAGAGGGGGAGGCATAAAACAATAAGAATATCAATACACCATATAAACATTTTTGATTGCATGTGAGAGAGAGGGAAAGATGCATAGAAAGTCATGGAATGAATGAATCAAAAATACCAAAATAAATAAAGGGAGAGAAAGAGGCTGATGGCTGACATTATTCCAGTCAGTGGAGACTTGAGAAGGATCCCACAGGCAACAGAGCAGAAACTATCTGGCAGGGGCATACTTTTAGCTGATACAGAGGTGGACAGTGATTTTCTATTTCAGTGTAACAGGTGTCTCCTGTCTCTCTGTGTCTCATACACACTGCACTCCCTGAAACAAACTGACCCAAACTGCTCATCCTCAAAGGCTGTACTCCAACCCAAGGTGTACAAGATAAGTGTCAGCTCTAAAAGGATCAAATCAAATCGTATTGGTCACATACACATTGTTAGCAGATGTTATTGCGAGTGTAACGAAATGCTTATGCTTCCAGATCCGACAGTGCAGCAGTATCTAACAGGTAATATCTAACAATTCCACAACTAAACCTAATATCTAACAAATTCCACAACAAAACCTAATACACAACAGCCAGTCGAAGTGCAGGGCGCCAAATTCAAAAAACAGAAATCTCATAATTAAAATTCCTCAGACATTCATGTGTCTTATATCATTTTAAAGGTAATCTTGTTGTTAAAACTTCTTGTCAATAGGGGGGCGCCATTTCGACTTTGTAAAAATTCGTTCCCAAATTAAACTGCCTCGTACTCAATTCTTGCTCGTACAATATGCATATTATTATTACTATTGGATAGAAAACACTCTCTAGTTTCTAAAACCGTTTGAATTATATCTGTGAGTAAAACAGAACTCAAGTTGCAGCTAACTTCCTGTCAGGAAGTGAGAAATCTGAAATCGGGCACTCTGTTCCAGGGTCAGTTTATTAATTTGCATGTAATCTATGAGTCGACATGCACTGCATACGATTTCCCCTAGATGTCAGTAAGCAATGAGAATTGGAATGGTGTTGCTAGGCAGATCTGAGGCCATATAAAGGCTCTTGGAACCAGGGGTGCACTCTTTTCAACGTTCGTCATGGCGCAAGACAGACCTCAGGATGGCATTCTGAAAAGCTCTCGTTATAGGCCTTAGATATATCCGGCTCTTATTTTATTCGATATAGGTGTTAAAAACATCATAATGTAGTTATTTTAAACCGAGTTCTATCAGTTTATATCAGTATATTGCGATTTTTGGAATTTTCTTTGTGCTTTCTTTGTGCTGCGTTATGAAGAGTTGGGCACGTCTGGGCCACATAGCTAATGTTTGCTGCTAATTCCTAAGTTGAAGACGACAATCTACAACCGAGCAACGATGATTCTGGACAAAGGACAACTTGCACAAGATTCTGATGGAAGCTCATCAAAAAGTAAGAACTATTTGATGTTAATTCGTTGTTCTGTTGAAAAATGTAAAACTACTATTCCGCCATTAATTTCGGTGCGGTCTCGCTTTAACGCACGCTGTATGTCGTAGTAACGTTAATTTTAAAAATCTAACACAGCGGTTGCATTAAGAACTAATGTATCTTTCATTTGCTGTCCAACCTGTATTTTTTAGTCAAGTTTATGATTAGTTATTGATTAGATTAGGTGCCTCTCCCAAGATTTCTCTCGACATTTTGTTGGCAGCTTGGCTACTATTCTCATTGTATAACCACGATTTGTGCCTGCTAAATATGCACATTTTCGAACAAACAATATATGTATTGTGTAATATGATGTTATAGGACTGTCATCTGATGAAGTTTTGAGAAGGTTAGTGAAAATTTTTATATATTTTGCTGGTTTATTCGCTATCGCTAACGTGCATGAATCAATGCTGCTGTGTGGTTGGCTATTGTAGTAAGCTAATATAATGCTAAATTGTGTTTTCGCTGTAAAACACTTAAAGAATCTGAAATATTGGCTGGATTCACAAGATCTTTGTCTTTCATTTGCTGTACGCTGTGTATTTTTCATAAATGTTTTATGATGAGTATTTAGGTAATTCACGTTGCTCTCTGTAGTTATTCTAGTTGCTTTGGTGAGAGTTGTGATGGTGGCTGCAATGTAAAACTATGATTTATACCTGAAATATGCACATTTTTCGAACAAAACATATGCTATACAATAAATATGTTATCAGACTGTCATCTGATGAAGTTGTTTCTTGGTTAGTGACTATTTATATGTTTATTTGGTCGAATTTGTGATGGCTACCTATGCAGGAAAAAAATGGTGGGAAAAAAAAGTTGTGTCTTTTGCTATGGTGGTTAGCTAATATAAATACATATTGTGTCTTCCCTGTAAAACATTTTAAAAATCAGAAATGATGGCTGGATTCACAAGATGTGTATCTTTCATTTGGTGTCTTGGACTTGTGATTTCATGAACATTTTATTATATGATATCCCTGTGGCTTTAGGCTAGGCTATGCTAGTCAGCTTTTTTGATGGGGGGGATCCCGGATCCGGGTTTGTGACTCGTTAGAGGTTTTAATCCCACCAAAGTGTCGGATTTCAAATAGGCTTTTCAGCGAAAGCACTACAAACGATTATGTTACGTCACCACAAAACCACAATAATCACAGCCATTTTTTCCTGCTAAAGATAGCTTTAAAAAAAACTGAATAGAGATAAAATTAATCACTTCGATTATTTTCATCAGATGACACTCACAGGACTTCATGTTACACAATACATGCATGTTTTGTTTGATTAAATTCATATTTATATAAAAAAAATCTGAGTTTACATTGAGGCGACTAGATTCACTAGTGGCAAAAACATCAAGTGACTTTGCATAGCCAAATCGTTTCAACAGAAATACTCATAAATATAGATGATAATACAAGTTATACACATGGAATTATAGATATACCTCTCCTTAATGCAACCGCTGTGTCAGATTACAAAAAAACTTTACGGAAAAAGAAACCCACGCTATAATCTGAGACGGCGCTCAAAAGTAAAACACCACAGCCGCAAAGATGGCGTCAACATAAACAAGAAAATACATGATAAAATATTCCCTTACCTTTGATGATCTACATCAGAAAGCACACCAGGAATCCCAGGTCCACAATAAATGTTTGTTTTGTTCGAAAAAATCTGTTATTTATGTCCAAATACCTTCTTTTGTTAGCGCGTCTGGTTTACATATCCAAGTGCTAATTCTGGTCAGCGTTACATTGGACAAAAACTTCAAAAAGTGATATTACCGGTCGAAGAAACATTTCAAACTAAGTACAGAATCAATCATTAGGATGTTTTTAACATATAGCTTCAATAAAGTTCCAACCGGAGTATTCTTTCTTGTCTTCGTGAGCAATGGAACGTAAGTGACTTCCATGAGGAAAAAGCATGATCAGAAAATGGCTGCTTGATGGACACCTGACTGATTCTGCTATCATTCTCTCCCACAACATCATAGAAGTCTCATTATAATTTCTATTGATGGTTGACATCTAGTGGAACCCCTAGGCAGTGCACAATCATTCATAACTCAAGGGGATTTCATTGGGGACTCTGGTGAATACATACAAGCTCAGATTTCTGACTTCCTGTTTTGATTTCAACTCAGGATTTTGCCTGCCAATATGAGTTCTGTTAATCTCACAGACATAATTCAAACAGTTTTAGAAACTTTAGAGTGTTTTCTATCCAATACTAATAATAATATGCAAATATTAGCAACTATGACTGAGGAGCAGGCCGTTTGATATGGGTACCTTTCATCCAAGCTACTCAATACTGCCCCTTCAGCCATAAGAAGTTAAAGTGGCATTGTTAACGTGACTAGTGTTCTATTTATTAAGTGGCCAATGATATCAAGTCTGTAGGTAGGCAGCCGCCTATCTGTGATAGTGGTGGCTGTTTAATTTTAGGGCTAGGCATCCCGCTAGCGGGACAACTTCCGGTAAAACTGGAGGGCGTGCAATTCAAATAAATGATTATAAAAATTATGGACGGCGCCCCACATCAAAATATTTTTCCACCGGCACAGGTTTCATAAATTCACAAATAGAGATTAAATATTCATTTACTTTTTGAAAATCCTCTGATTTGTCATCCAAAGGGTCCCAGCTATAACATGTAGTGTCGTTTTGTTAGATAAAATCATTTTTTATATCCCAAAAAGTCAGTTTAGTTGGCGCCATCGATTTGAGTAATCCACTCGTTCAACATGCAGAGAAAGGAATCCAAAAATCTACCCCTAAACTTTGTTTCAACAAGACAAAATACGTTTCTATTTATACCTCAGATACCCTAAAATGTAATCAAAATATAATATTTCTTACGGAAAGAAGTATGTTCAATAGGAAGCCGACTTTAGCAGGTCCATTATGTCTTCATCATGCGAGCATACACGAATTTCCAAGACTGTGTCCCTGTACTAAAACTGATATTTCTTATTCGTTTTGGAAGTTACAAGCCTGAAACCTTGAACATAGACTGTTGACACCCTGTGGAAGCCATAGGAATTGCATCCTGGGAACTAGAATTCAGTATGCCCCTATACTTTTCATTGTAAGAGCATGGGCTCTCAAAAACAAATTATTTCCGGTTGGTTTTTCTTTGGATTTTTCTCCTAACATATCTATTGTGTTATATTCTCCCACATTATTTTAACATTTCTAAACACTTCAAAGTATTTTCTTTCCAATGGTACCAATTATATGCATATCCTGGCTCCAGGGCCTGAGCAACAGGCAGTTTACTTTGGGCACATCATTCAGGCGAAGAAAAAAAAAAGAAGAAAAAAAGGGGCCTAGCCCCAATCTGATGGCCATGAAATAGAAGCTGTTTTTCAATCTTTCTATCCCAGCTTTGATGCACCTGTACTGACCTCGCCTTCTGGATGGAAGCAGGGTGAACAGGTAGTTGCTCGGGTGGTTACTGTCCTTGATGATCTTTTTTCCCCAAGACATTTTTTGCCTTCCTGTGACATTTTGCCTTCCTGTGACATCGGGTCTTGAAGCATGTGGGGACAGCAGACTGGGATAGGGATTGATTGAATATGTCCGTAAACACACCAGTGTCATGTCTTTATTATCATTAAATGTGAAGACTGTTATTTTATCAAAGCAATTCTCTGTAATATTATTACGTGATTAAACTAATCGTGTAAATGTAATTAACTAGGAAGTCGGGGCACCCCAGAAAATCTTCTGATTACAAAGTTGTAATTTTCCGAATATAACTCTTCAGATATTTTAATATCTGATCAATTAGTCTTCTATTGATGAATTATTATTTACCTTACGTCAGTCTCATTTCAAACGTCGTAGAATTCTTGGTTATCTGCACGAACCCAGTCTAAACCGTGAATCATCCATACACCAATTGGCTTATCATTTATTTACTAACTAACTAAATAATCACAGAAATGCATAAACAAACAAACAGTAGATATTGGTTAATAACAATGATAGGGAAGGTCCCCTAGTGGGCTAAACCAATATGGTATACAAAGGGAAGGGGGTGTGGACTGAGAAAGAGCGGGAAAGGCAAAATGGATCACTGCGTGGATAATTATTTTAATTGAAATGCTAATAATTTGCACATGAACGCTCGCTCATTCGGGAATAATTGCAATCAATATATTTACGCCCATATGTCGTTGTTGTCTTCTCTGTTGGAATCGTCGATCCATCTGCGGGAGAATCAGTTCATCAGAGACTCTCTGGTTACTCATGGTGTTTGCTTTATCGGTGGCTCCTGATAGTGTCTGTTGTAATGGATACGTCAGGCGTCCATTGTTCTTAGAGTAGGCGGTTGTCGATATTCGCATCCCAGGTTTACATAATTTCTAGCTGCAGACTAGTAAATAGTATCTAAGATTTGCTCTTATTCTGTAGGGATCGATTGTCTCAGAGTTGAACCATTTCTAGCCGTGTAGCCAATGCCCCACGTGGTATAGTTTTCTAGTTTTGGTACTCAACTATTCGCAATCACAGCTCCTGCTGTGGGTTTGCTTAGTCTTGCTACTCAAACCTGTGCCACCTCAGCTTACACCGAGGTATGCGTGGTCTGAAGAGGATTTCCCAGGAGGGGGTTTAATTCGTAACAATAGAAGGGGGCGGTTCCATGACGCCAGATCATGTCTGTGCTCACGGGGGTGTGGCCGCTGACTAGTTAAACTTTACAGGGAATACAATTCTCTCAAAATTAAATGTTAACATCACATTACATCATTTCACAAATTGTTTCATCTTTACTCATTCATTTTATACAAGAATTAGACACAAACACCATAATTGAGAAATGTACACATTCAGAGATATAGTTACAGTATGTGTGTTTCCTGTCCTTCGTGAGGTCACCAAATGAAACACACTCAACATAACTGTCCCTTACGTATCCACAGACCCTTCCGACATTCTCACAAGTGGACATATAGTTTAATTTTCCCATTTTGGGGATTTAAGAGTTCGGCCACGTAAAATCCTTTGTTCACTCTGGTCTCTCTCTCTGCATGAAAATGGGAAGAGTGTCTCCGCCAGGAATTTATGACCTGAGTTAACAGAACCTGGTGTATGAGAGAGTGAGAGAGCGGGAAGCCATGATCTACACCCAGAAAGGGCCACGTCATGACACCAACCAGCTGGTCTGCGCAGTGGTCCGTGTCGGTGTTGCTGTATTCTCCTCAAAGCGCGCAAAGAAGTTGGTTAATTTGTCTGGGGACAAGACGTCGATGTTCGCAACGGGGCTGGTTTTCTTTTTGTAATCTGTGATTATCTGTAGACTCTGCCAAATACGTTTCGTGTTTGAGCCGTTGAATTGCGACTCCACTTTGTCTCTATACTGATGCTTCGCTTGTTTGATTGCCTTACGGAGGGAATAACTACACTGTTTGTATTCGGTCATGTTTCCAGTCGCCTTGCCATGACATGCTTTCAGTTTTGGGCGAATGCTGCCATCAATCCACGGTTTCTGGTTAGGGAAGGTTTTAATAGTCACAGTGGGTACAACATCTCCTTTACACTTCCTTATAAACTCGCTCACCGAGTCAGCGTATACATCAATGTTAATGTCTGAGACTACCCGGAACATATCCCAGTGCACGTAATCGAAGCACTCTTGAAGCGAGGAATCTGACTGGTCAGACCAGCTTTGGATAGACCTAAGCATGGGTGCTTCCTGTTTTAGTTTCTGCCTATAGGAGGGGAGCAACAAGATGGAGTCAAGGTCAGATTTGCCAAAAGGAGGGCGGGGAGGGCCTTGTATGCATTGCGGAAGTTAGAGTAGCAGTGGTCGAGTGTGTTACTGGCTCATGTACTGCAATCGATATGCTGATAGAATTTAGGTAGCCTTGTTCTCAGATTAGCTTTGTTAAAATCCTTAGCTACAATAAAAGCAGCCTCAGGATATATAGTTTCTAGTTTGCATAAAGTCCAGAGATAATGCGGTCGGCATTTGATTTTGAGGAATTCTAGGTCAGGTGAACAAAAGGACTTGAGTTCTTGTATGTTGTTACAAATACACCATGAGTCGTTATGGGGAGGGCCAGTGGGGTAAGTAACTGATCTTGTCACAGGTCTTGGTAGTGGTGGTCAGCTCGTGAAGAAGTCCCGAAGTAATCACGTCACATTGCCTAGTCTAGTCGTCTCCCTACTGAATTTGAATCATGGGAAAGCCAAATGAAAAATGGATAAGAAAAGACAAGTGAGTTTGACATTTTTCATGTCCAAAAATGCAGAGAAAGATTGTGAATCAAACCCAGAACGAACAAGAGAACTGTCAGTGCCGGAGAAGAAGAGTGAGAGGCAAACTATTCCTGATGGAGATGCCTTAGCTAGCAGCACTGCTAATCCCTCCAGTTCAGCATCACCACCGGCACCTCCACTAGCTAGTAGGCGTACTAGTGAGTCAGACTTAGCGGGAGAGGGAGACAAGGAGATGGGGGGGAGGCAGTGCATCCACGATGAAGCGCACAGAGCAGGTGCAATATGCAGTTCAAGAACAAGCAAACATATAACCCCTGGCTTGTCATTCAGAATTCAAAGTTGGGTTATACAACATGGAAAAAAGGTAGGGAGCTTGGGTCTAGAAATTACTGAAGGGATTAACTAGCAAAAGACTGGGTGGAATGTTCAGTAAATTAACATCCTATGCATCAGACGTAAAAAACAACAAGAGCCTTCAGAAAAAAGGTTTTTGAACTTGCTTGAACCAAGGCACATTTTGGTGGCAGAAAGCCTTGAAGACAGGGCTAAAGAGGACACCCAGGTTAACAGTCAAAATGAAAAAAAATAGATACTACAGCCAAAGACTTCAGAACAGCCTTAGAAGGAGGCTAGACATCACAGCCACATGCACGCTCACGGCTCTGAGCAAGAAGTTGACTCTCAGGAGTTAAATGATCCAAGATCCGTCAGATCCAAGATGGCGTAGCAGTCGGACGTGTGTTTGTATTGTCCTGTATTGTCCTGTCGCGTGTAAATAGTAAATAGTAAATAGTCTTCGTATTTTTCGTATACATTTCGTATATATTTTAATTTCACTTTCCATCTAGGAACTGAATATACATTCCTACATTCCGCCTCACCCAATGTGGTACGGACCTGCTATTTGTTTTATACTTTAGAACCGTAACCCCAAGCAGAAGCTAGCCAGATAACTAGCTACTAGCTAGTAGTCAGTTAGCCACTGCTGCGGTCTTCACCCTCAACTCGGACACAGCCAGCTTCAATACCGGGCCAATACCTGCCAGTCTGCAAGCGCGATATCAACCCAGAGCATATAGGACTGCTTTTTCTCTACCACATCACCGGATTCCTGACGCAAGCTCTGGACAATTACACCGTATCATCACAGCTAGCTAGCTGCAACCGAGTGGCTACTACTGGCTAACACCTCTGTCCCGAAGCAAGCACCAGTTAGCCTTGAGCTAGCCTCGAGCTAGGCCCATCTGCCGGCTAGCTGAAGAGGTCTACCAGCGAATTCTTGGGCTACAATTTTTTTTTGCCGCTGCTAGTAGCTTTTACCTTCTGCACAGACACCAGCCCTGTTATTAGCCTGGATATTACTCACCAATTTACCAGCATCGGACTCTCTCGACAACAACGCCGGATTCCTGCCGTAATCCCCGAGCCACTGCTTCTGATCCTCACAGCTAGCTTGCGGCTAGCGCAGCTAGCGCCACTGCCACGAAGCTAGCACCAGTTAGCAAACACCATTCTACAATTCACAACCTCTCTTTCGCCATCGCCATCTGGCTTGGATTCTCTGTCGACACAACCACGTCTGAGCAGACCCCCTCCGTCTGAGCAGACCTCCCCCCGGGCTACTAACTTTAAACGCCGCGTGCTAGCTTAGTGGAGGCCTCCTCTGCTCCATCTACGGCTGCCCCCTGGACACTATGATCACTTGGCTACATAGCTGATGCATGCTTGACTGTCCATTAATTCACGGTACTCCATTCTGTTTATTTGTGTTTTATCTGTCGGCTCTGTGCTTTAACTCAGGATCTGTGTGTAGTTAATCCGACCCTCTCTGCCTAGTCGTCGCCATTTTTACCTGTTGTTGCTGTGTTAGACTAGCACCCTGTTATTGCTGCTGTTATCTTACCTGTTGTTTTAGCTAGCTCTCCCAATCAAGACCTGCAATCACTTTATGCCTTATTGTATGTCTCTCTCAAATATCAATATGCCTTGCATACTGTTGTTCAGGCTAGTTTTCATTATCATTGTTTTGGTTTGCAATGGACCCTGTAGTTCCACTCTCCTTACCTCTGATACCCCCTTTGTCCCACCCCCCACACATGCGGTGACCTCACCCATTGAGACCAGCATGTCCAGAGATACAACCTCTCTTATCATCACCCAGTGCCTGGGCTTGCCTCCGCTGTACCCGCGCCCCTCCATACCCCTGTCTGCACATTATGCCCAGAATCTATTCTACCACGCCCATAAATCTGCTCCTTTTATTCTTTGTCCCCAACGCTCTAGGCGACCAGTTTTGATAGCCTTTAGCCGCACCCTCATCCTACTACTCCTCTGTTCCTCGGGTGATGTGGAGGTAAACCCAGGCCCTGCATGTCCCCAGTCACCCTCATTTGTTGACTTCTGCGATCGAAAAAGCCTTGGCCTCATGCATGTCAACATCAGAAGCCTCCTCCCTAAGTTTGCCTTACTCACCGCTTTAGCACACTCTGCCAATCCTGATGTCCTTGCCGTGTCCGAATCCTGGCTTAGGAAGGCCACCAAAAATTCTGAGATTTCCATACCCAACTATAACACTTTCCGTCAAGATAGAACTGCCAAAGGGGGAGGAGTTGCAATCTACTGCAGAGATAGCCTGCAAAGTTCTGTCATACTTTCCAGGTCTATGCCCAAACAGTTCGAACTTCTAATTTTAAAAATCAATCTCTCCAGAAATAAGTCTCTCACTGTTGCCGCCTGCTACCGACCCCCCTCAGCTCCCAGCTGTGCCCTGGACACCATCTGTGAATTGATCGCTCCCCATCTAGCTTCAGAGTTTGTTCTGTTAGGTGACCTAAACTGGGATATGCTTAACACCCCGGCAGTCCTACAATCCAAGCTTGATGCCCTCAATCTCACACAAATCATCAAGGAACCCACCAGGTACAACCCTAAATCCGTAAACATGGGCACCCTAATAGACATTATCCTGACCAACCTGCCCTCCAAATACACCTCTGCTGTCTTCAATCAAGATCTCAGCGATCACTGCCTCATTGCCTGTATCCGCCACGGGTCCGCGGTCAAACGACCACCCCTCATCACTGTCAAACGCTCCCTAAAACACTTCTGCGAGCAGGCCTTTCTAATCGACCTGGCCCGGGTACCCTGGAAGGATATTGACCTCATCCCGTCAGTTGAGGATGCCTGGTCATTCTTTAAATGTTACTTCCTCACCATATTAGACAAGCATGCTCCGTTCAAAAAATGCAGAACCAAGAACAGATATAGCCCTTGGTTCACTCCAGACCTGACTGCCCTCGACCAGCACAAAAACATCCTGTGGCGAACTGCAATAGCATCGAAGAGCCCCCGCGATATGCAACTGTTCAGGGAAGTCAGGAACCAATACACGCAGTCAGTCAGGAAAGCAAAGGCCAGCTTTTTCAAGCAGAAATTCGCATCCTGTAGCTCTAACTCCAAAAAGTTCTGGGATACTGTAAAGTCCATGGAGAACAAGAGCACCTCCTCCCAGCTGCCCACTGCACTGAGGCTAGGTAACACGGTCACCACCGATAAATCCGTGATAATCGAAGACTTCAACAAGCATTTCTCAATGGCTGGCCATGCCTTCCTCCTGGCGACTCCAACCTTGGCCAACAGCCCCGCCCCCCCCGCTGCTACTCGCCCAAGCCTCCCCAGCTTCTCCTTTACCCAAATCCAGATAGCAGATGTTCTGAAAGAGCTGGAAAACCTGGACCCATACAAATCAGCTGGGTTTGACAATCTGGACCCCCTATTTCTGAAACTGTCCGCCGCCATTGTCGCACCCCCTATTACCAGCCTGTTCAACCTCTCCTTCGTATCATCTGAGATCCCCAAGGATTGGAAAGCTGCCGCGGTCATCCCCCTCTTCAAAGGGGGAGACACCCTGGACCCAAACTGTTACAGACCTATATCCATCCTGCCCTGCCTATCTAAGGTCTTCGAAAGCCAAGTCAACAAACAGATCACTGACCATCTCGAATCCCACCGTACCTTCTCCGCTGTGCAATCCGGTTTCCGAGCCGGTCACGGGTGCACCTCAGCCACGCTCAAGGTACTAAACGACATCATAACCGCCATCGATAAAAGACATTACTGTGCAGCCGTCTTCATCGACCTGGCCAAGGCTTTCGACTCTGTCAATCACCATATTCTTATCGGCAGACTCAGTAGCCTCGGTTTTTCTAATGACTGCCTTGCCTGGTTCACCAACTACTTTGCAGACAGAGTTCAGTGTGTCAAATCGGAGGGCATGTTGTCCGGTCCTCTGGCAGTCTCTATGGGGGTACCACAGGGTTCAATTCTCGGGCCGACTCTTTTCTCTGTATACATCAATGATGTTGCTCTTGCTGCGGGCGATTCCCTGATCCACCTCTACGCAGACGACACCATTCTATATACTTCCGGCCCTTCCTTGGACACTGTGCTATCTAACCTCCAAACAAGCTTCAATGCCATACAACACTCCTTCCGTGGCCTCCAACTGCTCTTAAACGCTAGTAAAACCAAATGCATGCTTTTCAACCGTTCGCTGCCTGCACCCGCACGCCCGACTAGCATCACCACCCTGGACGGTTCCGAACTAGAATATGTGGACATCTATAAGTACCTAGGTGTCTGGCTAGACTGCAAACTCTCCTTCCAGACTCATATCAAACATCTCCAATCCAAAATCAAATCAAGAATCGGCTTTCTATTCCGCAACAAAGCCTCCTTCACTCACGCCGCCAAACTTACCCTAGTAAAACTGACTATCCTACCGATCCTCGACTTCGGCGATGTCATCTACAAAATAGCTTCCAACTCTCTACTCAGCAAACTGGATGCAGTTTATCACAGTGCCATTCGTTTTGTTACTAAAGCACCTTATACGACCCACCACTGCGACCTGTATGCCCTAGTCGGCTGGCCCTCGCTACATGTTCGTCGTCAGACCCACTGGCTCCAGGTCATCTACAAGGCTATGCTAGGTAAAGTGCCGCCTTATCTCAGTTCACTGGTCACGATGGCTACACCCACCCGCAGCACGCGCTCCAGCAGGTGTATCTCACTGATCATCCCTAAAGCTAAAACCTCATTTGGACGCCTTTCCTTCCAGTTCTCTGCTGCCTGCGACTGGAACGAATTGCAAAAATCTCTGAAGTTGGAGACTTTTATCTCCCTCAACAACTTTAAAAATCTGCTATCCGAGCAGCTAACCGATCGCTGCAGCTGTACATAGTCCATCTGTAAACTACCCACCCAATTTACCTACCTCACCCCCCATACTGCTTTTATTTATTTACTTTTCTGCTCTTTTGCACACCAGTATCTCTTCTTGCACATGATCATCTGATGATTTATCACTCCAGTGTTAATCTGCTAAATTGTAATTATTCGATTTATTGCCTACCTCATGCCTTTTGCACACATTGTATATAGATTCTCCTTTTTTCTACCATGTTATTGACTTGTGTATCGTTTACTCCATGTGTAACTCTGTGTTGTCTGTTCACACTGTTATGCTTTATCTTGGCCAGGTCGCAGTTGCAAATGAGAACTTGTTCTCAACTAGCCTACCTGGTTAAATAAAGGTGAAATAAATAAAATAAAAAAATGGACTTGACATGGGGAGAGTCATTGTGGGAGGTTTGTCAAACTAAGGTTGGATGTATTTTTTTCCTTTACTAACTTGTTCTGTGCTGTGAAGGTAATCTGAATATGTGCTTCATATTATCACATAGGCTGGAGGCCTATATATTCTCCTATGTGTGTTCTGCTGTAGCCTACATTGATTTATTTTATTTGAAGTATTCTGATATTGTGATATTTGTTCTGCTGCTACATTGATGTCTTGAAAGTTATATGAAATTCGGATCTTGTAAGCCCCACAGCTGAGTATGTGTGCATATGGCGGGTGTTCTGCAGTGTCGTCTAAAAATGTTGCTGTACATTGATGTCTCGAAGATTAGGCCATAAGAAATTCGGAATTGTTTAAGCTATACTCAAGTATGTGGGCATACTGCAGCGACGTCTAAAATGCTTTGAATTAATTAGCACCTTGGAGAGTGACGTCTGTTTCACTACCATAGATAGGAGGCTACTTGGCTGCTACTTTGTGTAATTGTTCCGGTACCTCAGAGCCCCCCGGATAACTCCCCCTCTCTCTTGCGCTCACTATGTGTTCCGGGGACCTCCCAATGTAGAAATTAAGCACTGTGTATAGCCTACCATTTCCTTTATAAAGGGGGTGAAGAGTTTGTGGTGTCACAAAGGCCTAGTGGAGAGCACTGCATCACGTTATTAATATCCAAGAACAAAGACATAGAGAATATACAAAGCATGATGCCAGGAATTATGGAGCTATTCCATTGACTAAATATCACTCAAAACACATCTTTATGAATCTATCATATATTTCGGCTGTTCGTGGTCCATAGTTTTTTTCAGGAATGTTCTCTCCACGTGTTTTTGTTCAGTCAATGTTGTGAGAGCTGTTAGCACACACTAAATAGCCCTACACTCGAAACACTATCTTACGGCTCATTAATTGTGAAAGAATTGTAAAAAATCACACAGGAAGTCTTGGCTAATTTCTCTATTGTACACTGGTTTTTGTCCTCAAGGCCCACACCATCAATCACACAAAACAGCTGTCTGGTGCAAGGCAACCCTGTAGCAGATGTCTTGTTTGAAGTCTGTCCAGAACATATATTGTACAGGACAGGACAGTAAAGTCTATATGGTTCTGAGGACAAAGTGTGGTCCCTGAAGAAAACTGGGCGACAGGAACCAGAGACAAAGCAAAACATGTCATGTGTTTCCACACAGTCCACGGCTCTCCCTCTGTTTGTTGTCTCTGCACCCATGTCTAGACCAACTCTGACTTGTGACTTCTGTCATGTTTGAGAAGCCTTGTTCCAATGTTAAACTGTCCCCAGAGAATTTCAGGGGAGGAAGAAACAAAGGCGGAAGGAGGAATGTTCGGTATAAGACAAGATGACTCCCTCATACTATCAAGAGCAAAAAACTCTCACAGCATGGAACCTCTCAAACACGTCCTCTGAGTAGTTTGTGTGATTTAGTGAACAAGCTAACTCATTAACCCAATGAGCTCAAAACCACATCACCACCCTGACCCTCCCCATCCCAACTCCCTTTCTGCAAGGCGTAATTTTTATTTTCCGAAGTACCACAACCACCCTTTCTTCCCCTCTGCATGGCTATCGACATCCTTCGCTCCAGACATGCCGCCATAGCACCGTTTGTAAGGATTTGGTCAAAATACTCGCCCCTGCGTTTAAACTAGATTGTGTTGGCTGTCTGGGGCAAGCAGATAAATGTGTCCATTAGAGCCAGCCCAGCATCGACAGCAGTGAGCGCTGCATACAAACAGGGGCCAGATGCCTATCTCCGGGCGTTGTGGCCACTGATACAGCTTTTCTCAAAAGCAGGCAAACATTTTTCAAAGAGATTCTGCGACACATAAAAAGCAGCACTTCACTTGTTGTGCAACCATCTTCCACTTAAGCCACAAGTCCAGGGCCTCTAGATCCTAACAGGATTTCAGCTCTGTGAATGGCATGCACATCTGATGAATGGGACCCCCACTACTCATACCATCCCTACACAATGAAAAACATACATACTGTACAACAACAAATACACTGATATGGCCATGTATTCAATTCACTTGTAATGTGTATTTCGTCTATCATCAGTACATCTCCAGACACCAACAATGTTCAGCAAGCTCCAGTTTTGTGCAATTATAACTGAATCGATGAAGCAATGTGCTCATTTACAATATTGGTAAAAGGCAAATTAGCAAATGCTACATTTTACACCCATCACTGTACCCTATTGGTGTCTAAATCATTCCCGAGCTTGCAGAATCTTCAGTTATTCTGGAGTGAATGTGTTTGCCTGTCCAACTTCACCTGCTTCTCGCTCCCTAAGAATCCTGTAATGATCCATTTGTTTTCTGAATAAAAGATAGAGCTCTGATTACAAAACAAAGGCTTACTGTACTGGGTTTTGGACGACTGGCTGTTGGAAGACATACTGCACAAACAACAGCTAATAGTTTTCACATAAAGATTAGACTATTTCCTCCATCGTCAGTATCTCGAGTGGAGGATATCCGGGGGTTTTTCAGCGGCTATTTTATTTGCGTAGGATATTACTCATCTCCCTGTCGGATTACAACTGATAGCAGCCTATTGACAGAATCATTTTGTTTGATAGAATTGTGCACATTAGCTGTCTATGCATCTGTGAATATTGAAGATGTCGAGTGTATTGAATATCGAGGCAGCAGAGGATGCAGTTGCAATTCCTACTCTTCTCCCGTCAGGAACCAAAGACTCTCAACACTCATTAAAGGAAACAGTTAGTGGAAAGCAGGAATCTGAGTGTTTTTTTCTGTGGAGCTGGTGTGTACATTCCTCCACCCACCCTCAGCCACTCTCCCTCTAATCTCTGACCCTTGACCCTGAGCGTGGCAAAGGCCGACATCTTTCCATCAGCTCCATCAACACACAGTTGATTGAGACAGAGGTGACATTGCCCCTACCTGTCACAACATGGAGATTTAAGTGTGTGTCTGATGCTTCATTCTCCATCGCACACAGATAATGATCTGTCCACTTATAGACACCTGCATACTGCTGTGCAGACACGTGTGAACACATCCTGCCAATCTATCTAGTCAAATACTCTATTGTATAGAGGCCCCCCAATATGTAGGGTAAATGGTACTGATAACTACAATAGAAAATACATGTATTTTTATTTTTTTTACTAGCTAGCAATGTACTTAAAGCAACACAAGACAGCTACTGTATGAGTTTACTATAGCTCTTACAGTACCAGTTAAACATTTGGACACACCTACTCATTCAAGGGTTTTTCTTTATTTTTACTGTTTTCTACATTGTAGAATACTAGTGAAGACATCAAAACGATGAAATAACACATATGGAATCATGTAGTAACCAATAAAATATATTTTAGATTGTAGATTCTTCAAAGTAGCCACCCTTTGCCTTGATGACAGCTTTGCACACGCTTGGCATTCTCTCAACCTGCTTCACCTGGAATGCTTTTCCAACAGTCTTGAAGGAGTTCCCACATATGCTGAGCACTTGGCTGCTTGTCACGAACGCCGTCGTCGTGGAAATGACTGGACCAAGGTGCAGCGTGGTTAGCGTACATTTTGCTTTATTATAAATGTCGCCAACAAAACAAGAAACAACAAAAACGAACGTGAAGCTTACTAGGGCTATACAGGCCACTAACAAAGACAACTACCCACAAAATACAAAAGGAAAAAAGGCTGCCTAAGTATGATTCCCAATCAGAGACAACGATAGACAGCTGTCCCTGATTGAGAACCATACCCGGCCAAAACATAGAAACACAGAACATATAGTTTCCCACCCGAGTCACACCCTGACCAACCAAACATAGAGAATAAAAAGATCTCTACGGTCAGGGCGTGACACTGCTTTTCCTTCACTCTGCAGTCCAACACATCCAAAACCATCTCAATTGGGTTGAGGTCTGTGATTGTGGAAGCCAGGTCATCTGATGCAGCACTACATCACTCTCCTTCTTGGTCAAATAGCCCTTACACAGCCTCGAGGTGTGTTGGGTCATTGTCATGTTGAAGAACAAATGATAGTCCCACTAAGCGCAAACTAGATGGGATGGCGTATTGCTGCAGAATGCTGTGGTAGCCATGCTGGTTAAGTTTGCCTTGAATTCTAAATAAATCACTGACATTGTCACCAGCAAAGCACCCCCACACCATCAGACCTCCTCCATGCTTCCCGGTGGGAACCACACATGCAGAGATCATCCGTTCACCTACTCTGCGTCTCACAAAGACAAATCTCAAATTTGGACTCATCAAATCAAATTAAATGTTATTTGTCACACAACAGGTGTAGACCTTACAGTGAAATGCTTACTTACAAGCCCTTAACCAACAATGCACTTTTAAGAAAAATAAAAAATAAAAGTAACAAATGCTGCAGCAGCAACATTATGTACAAAATAAGTTACAAACAAATGCGAAAAAAATTAAATAAAATAAGTTAAGAGCCCATAAAACGGCAGCCATCCTCTCCGGCCAAAGGACAGATTTCCATCAGTCTAATGTCCATTGCTCGTGTTTCTTGCACCAATCAAGTATCTTCTTCTTAATGGTGTCCTTTAGTAGCAATTTTTTTGCAGCAATTCGACCATGAAGGCCTGATTCACTGAACAGTCTCCTCTGAACAGTTGATGTTGAGATGTGTCTGTTACTTGAACTCTGTAAAGCATTTATTTGGGCTGTAATCTGATGCTGGTAACTCTAATTAACTTATCCTGTGCAGCAGAGGTAACTCTGGGTCTTCCTTTCCTGTGGCGGTCCTCATGAGAGCCAGTTTCAATATAGCGCTTGATGGTTTTTGCAACAGCACTTGAAGAAACGTTAAAAGTTCTTGAAATTTTCCTGATTGACTGACCTTAATTTTTTGATTTTATTTAACTAGGCAATTCAGTTAAGAACAAATTCTTATTTACAATGACGGCCTACCCCGGCCAAACCCTAACCTGGACGACGCTGGGCTAATTATGCGCCGCCCTATGGGACTCCCAATCACAGCCGGTTGTGATACAGCCTGGAATCGAACCAGGGTATGTAGTGACTCCTTAGACCGCTGCACCACCCGGGAGCCCAACATGTCTTAAAGTGATGATGGACTGTCGTTTCTCTTCACTTATTTGAGCTGTTATTACCATAACATGGACTTGGTATTTTACCAAATAGGGCTATCTTCTGTATACCATCCATACCTTTTCACAACACAACTGATTGGCTCAAACGCATTAAGAAGGAAAGAAATTCCACAAATTAACTTTTAACAAGGCACACCTGTTAATTGAAATGCATTCCAGGTGACTACCTCATGAAGCTGGTTGAGAGATTCCAAGAGCGTGCAAAGCTGTCATCAAGGCAAAGGGTGACTTTGAAGAATCTAAAGTATAAAATGTATTTGTATTTGTTTAATTGAGGCTACGGGTGCCGCTAGCGGCACTCCTCCCACATTCCATTGAAAAGGCAGAGCGGCAAATTCAACAAAAAAATATGAAATATTTAACTTTCACACATTAACAAGTCCAATACAGCATTTGAAAGATAAACATCTTGTCAATCCAGCCAACATGTCCGATTTTTTAAATGTTTTACAGAGAAAACACCACATATATTTATGTTAGGTCACCACCAAATAAAAAAAGACAGACAGACATTTTTCACAGCACAAGTAGGCTGCATTTAGCATGCACAAGCCAACCTAACTAACCTAGAACCAACCTAAATAACCTAGAAAAAACTACCTCAGATGACAGTCCTATAACATGTTACACAATAAATCTATGTTTTGTTCAAAAAAATTGCATATTTTAGCTATAAATCAGTTTTACATTACTGCTACCATCATAGCTACAGTCAGAAATCGCACGGGAGTAGCCAGAGTAAATACAGACACCAACTACCTAATTACACATCATAAATCATTTCAGACAAATATATGGTGGATAGCTAATGAAAGACAAATATCTTGTGAATACAGACAATATTTCCGATTGTTGAAGTGTTTTACAGCGAAAACACCACATATATTTATGTTAGTTCACCACCAAATACAAAAGACAGACAGACAGTTTTTCACAGCAACAGTAGCATGCAAGTAGCTAACCTAACTAACCTAGAACCAACCTAAATAACCTAGAAAAAACTCCCTCAGATGACAGTCCTATAACATGTTACACAATAAATCTATGTTTTGTTCGAAAAATGTGCATATTTTAGCTATAAATCAGTTTTACATTACTGCTACCATCATAGCCACCATCACAGCTACAGTCAGAAATCGCACGGCAGTAGCCAGAGAAAATACAGACACCAACTACCTAATTACACATCATAAAACATTTCAGAACAATATATGGTGGATAGCTAATGAAAGAATAAGATCTTGTGAACAGAGCCAATATTTCCGATTTTTGAAGTGTTTTACAGCGAAAACACAATATATCGTTATATTAGCTTACTACAATAGCTAGCACACAGCAGCATTGCTTCTAGTCAAACGGTAGCATAGCACAGTTCGACAGATATATATGAAAAAGCATCCCAAATTGGGTCCTTATCTTTGTGGATCTTCCATCAGAATGTTCTCCAAGGGGTCCTTTGTTCAGAACCGACTTTATTTGGATCCATAACGAACGATTTCCCTCAGAATTAGCAAGCAACATTAGCTAGCATTGCTAGCCTCTCGTTCTTGAACCAATTCTTGCGTCGCATCACGTCTAAAGTCCAGAATAAATTTCAATAATATAATTAAACTATATTGAAAAAACATACTTTAAGATGATATTGTGACATGTATCAAAGAAAATCGAAGCCAGAGATCATATTCACCTTTAAAAAGGTTCTTCAATGAGCCGAGTACAGGTCAGACTTCGCGCCCAGAAAATAAATAAAAGTGCGCATGTCTCAGTCAAAGACGTTGTGTTCAGTCCCTGGTCGAGATAATCAACTGATTTTTTCTCTCACTTCCGCATTACACACAGGCGAAGGCGTATGACGTGTTTCTACAGTCATAAGTGACATGCCCTTTTATAGACAAGCTCCTGAAGAGAGAGTTCGATTTTGGAAATCTCAGTTCCGGTTAGGAAATGGTCTGTAAAAGGAGTTCTGTTTCACTTAGAGAAATAATTCAAACGTTTTTAGAAACTAGAGACTGTTTTCTATCCAATAGTAATATTAATATGCATATTGTACGAGCAAGAATTGAGTACGAGGCCGTTTAAAAATCAAACGATTTTCTCCAAAAGTGAAAACAGCACCCCCTTGTCCTCAACAGGTTAATACTTTTTTGGTAACTACATGATTCCATATGTATTTCATCGTTTTGATGTCTTCAGCACTATTCTACAATTTAGAAAATAGTAAAAATAAAGAAATACCCTTGAATGAGTAGGTGTGTCCAAACTTTTGACTGGTACTGTACATCGTACACACAGAGCCAAGATCTTCACAAGTACACCCAGCATCTTGATGATTGTTCTAACAAAACAAATGCCAATGAAATATTCTGGAGGCAAAAGCCCCCCCAAAAACTTTGGAGCACCTTTGATTCAACTGTTTTTATTAGACTAATAACTGTGGATAGTGGTTCTATTTTCAAAGGTAATCTGATTCTCTGTGCCCTGGTGACACCAATCATCATCATCATCCAGAGCTCATCCTCATCATCTATTCTCAAAAGCTGTTTCTATTTACGACCCTCACCTACCCAACCTACCAGGTACGGTACAGCTTCTCTGAGCCAGTGAGGGTTCTTTGTATCTCAAAACTGTAGCATGAAGTACATGATGTAACAAAAATGACCCTGACCCACCTGGATGTAGCAGATTCAACCTAGTCGAAGCTAGCTTAGCATCATTTTGTGACCTTCCTTGAGACCTGAAGTATTATTACCCCCTGTACCACAACGTTTCTTGTGATATTGCAGGATTATCAATCAGGTGTGTTGTTGTGAGCATCATATCAAATCCCCCCTGACGCAAAGGTGAGAGCACCAGAAGGGCTCAATATCCCAACTCTGACATCCTGACATGTCCACATTATTACACTGTTGATAAATCCATATAAATTGCCGTTTTGGATGCACAGTGCTTGAAAGAAAGGACGCAACAGGAAACAAAGCTGTCTGGACAGCCTAAGTCACAGAACCTTCACTTCAAGGGAGTCTGGATCTGTCTGTTCTGTGTTCCCATGGGTCAGGGTGTGTGTCTCACATTTGAAAGATTGCTGGATGTGTCATCGTGTGTAGTCTCGGAGGTTAAAACACATGAAGAAATGATACATTATCCAGAGGGTGAGTGCATTCATTTTCATACTTTATCTCCGTGGGAATCGAACCCACGACCCTGGCGTTGCAATGGCCATGAGCCACACGGGACTAGAAGATCTATTTCATTGTATTATTATATATTGTATTGTAGCAAGATTATTACAATTTGAATACTTTAACTTGACATTAGGTTTATGCAGTTTTACTATGTGATTTAAAAAAAATTATGCCGCGTTAGACAGGATTACCTAGACCTACTGACCAGCTCAAATAGACCGAAGCGTGCTATATAGCAGACAAAATCAAACTCATCTTTTGGCATGTCCAGCCCACTCATTACCTCAGCCAATCATGGCTAACGGGAAGGTTTCTGACGTTTTCTTTGGCTAAATAAACTAGGCTCGTAATGTAACAATTTTATTCTTATTTACAGATGGCATACAAGGTTGTTATTAAGCAGCATAAAAGTTCACATGTTAGAGAAGGCATTTCTGCCAAAAAATTCATTTTGATAAAATAAGTGTCACGCCCTGACCTTAGAGAGCCTTTTTATGTCTATGTTTGGTTTGGTCAGGGTGTGATTTGGGGTGGACATTTTGTTTTGTTTTCTATGATTTTGTGTTTCTATGTTTTGGCCGGGTATGGTTCTCAATCAGGGACAGCTGTCTGTCGTTGTCTCTGATTGGGAACCATACTTAGGTAGTCCTTTTTCCCTCCTTTCGGTGTGGGTAGTTGTCTTTGTTTGTGGCACTATAGCCCTTAATTAAGCTTCACGGTCGGTTTTGTATGGTTTATTGTTTTTGTTGGCGTCATTTCTAAATAAAAGTAATGTGCGCTCACCACGCTGCGCTTTGGTCCAGTTCTTCCTTCAACGACGGCCGCGACAATAAGTTTACATTCAAATGGCTCTTCTGTGAAGTAGTGACCCGTGACATACGCCTAGTTTCCTGAAACGGGTCACATATGAGGAGCTAAAAACAGGAGATTAAACTTTGTCTGTCAAATTCTGGGTAAGCCAAAGCTAACTAGATAGCTAATTAGCTACTTAGCCATTTGATTTTCACTTGCCCTCAAAACACAATCTCAACAGCAGAATTATATCTGAGAAATACTTATCTTACTCCAGAAATACACTGCTCAAAAAAATAAAGGGAACACTTAAACAACACAATGTAACTCCAAGTCAATCACACTTCTGTGAAATCAAACTGTCCACTTAGGAAGCAACACTGATTGACAATAAATGTCACATGCTGTTGTGCAAATGGAATAGACAACAGGTGGAAATTATAGGCAATTAGCAAGACACCCCCAATAAAGGAGTGGTTCTACAGGTGGTGACCACAGACCACTTCTCAGTTCCTATGCTTCCTGGCTGATGTTTTGGTCACTTTTGAATGCTGGCGGTGCTTTCACTCTAGTGGTAGCATGAGACGGAGTCTACAACCCACACAAGTGACTCAGGTAGTGCAGCTCATCCAGGATGGCACATCAATGCGAGCTGTGGCAAGAAGGTTTACTGTGTCTGTCAGCGTAGTGTCCAGAGCATGGAGGCGCTACCAGGAGACAGGCCAGTACATCAGGAGACGTGGAGGAGGCCGTAGGAGGGCAACAACCCAGCAGCAGGACCGCTACCTCCGCCTTTGTGCAAGGAGGAGCACTGCCAGAGCCCTGCAAAATGACCTCCAGCAGGCCACAAATGTGCATGTGTCAGCATATGGTCTCACAAGGGGTCTGAGGATCTCATCTCGGTACCTAATGGCAGTCAGGCTACCTCTGGCGAGCACATGGAGGGCTGTGCGGCCCCCCAAAGAAATGCCACCCCACACCATGACTGACCCACCGCCAAACCGGTCATGCTGGAGGATGTTGCAGGCAGCAGAACGTTCTCCACGGCGTCTCCAGACTCTGTCACGTCTGTCACGTGCTCAGTGTGAACCTGCTTTCATCTGTGAAGAGCACAGGGCGCCAGTGGCGAATTTGCCAATCTTGGTGTTCTCTGGCAAATGCCAAACGTCCTGCACGGTGTTGGGCTGTAAGCACAACCCCCACCTGTGGATGTCGGGCCCTCATACCACCCTCATGGAGTCTGTTTCTGACCGTTTGAGCAGACACATGCACATTTGTGGCCTACTGGAGGTCATTTTGCAGGGCTCTGGCAGTGCTCTGGAGCAGATTTTCATCAAGGATCTCTCTGTATTTTGCTCCGTTCATCTTTGCCTCGATCCTGACAAGTCTCTGCCACGGAAAAACATCCCCACAGCATGACGCTGCCACCACCGTTGGGATGTTGCCAGGTTTCCTCCATACATGACTCTTGGCATTCAGGCCAAAGAGTTCAATATTTGTTTCATCAGACCAGAGAATCTTGTTTCTCGTGGTCTGAGAGTTTTTAGGTGCCCTTTGGCTGTCATGTGCTTTCTACTGAGGAGTGGCTTCCGTCTGGCCACTCTACCATAAAGGTCTAATTGGTGGAGTGCTGCAGAGATGGTTGTCCTTCTGGAAGGTTCTCCCATCTCCACAGAGGAACTCTAGGGCTCTGTCAGTGACCCCCGGGTTCTTGGTCACCTCCCTGACCAAGGCCCTTCTCCCCCGATTGCTCAGTTTGGCTGGGCGGCCAGCTCTAGTGAGAGTCTTGTTGGTTCCAAACTTCTTACATTTAAGAATGATTGAGGCCACTCTGTTCTTGGGGACCTTCAATGCTGCAGAAATGTTTTGGTATCTTTCCCCAGATCTGTGCCTCAACATAATCCTGTCTCGGAGCACTACGGACATTTCCTTCGACCTCCAGTGGCGCCACCAAGGGGTGGCCGGGGGGGGCACGGCCACCCTGATACAATCGCTGCCCCCCCCCACTGGCCCCCCCTCGCGAGTTGCATATGCATAATATGCTTCTGAGTATGCAAAATATGCTTCTATCTGATATTTTACATTAGGTACTATTAATTTAAATCAATAATGTATATTTTTCATAATAGTTCATGTGAAAGAAAATAACAAACGCATAGCCAGCCAGCCGCGTTTGACCGTCCGTCACTGCGTCACACTCCGACCACAGTCACCCCTCCCCCGGCCTGCTGCTGCACAGTGCACTGCCAGATGACAGTCTGACTCATGGACAGCAGCAGCTGAGCTCAGCCATGTGTCTCTGGTGGCATCATCGGAAGCTAGCCTAGTTGGCAGCTGCCTGCAGTGTTGAATTGAGACCACCAGACTACTAACAGGTAAGTAAATCATACAATACTACTTTTTTTTTTACTATATGTATTCAGTAAACTCTTTGTTTTTTGATAGTGTCGAATTACCTAGCTAGCTTACGTTAGTTAGCTAGTTAGTTAAATTAGGTATTGGGGGGCTTAGCTAGCTAGTTTATGCCTTAAGGTTACTCTGCAGCATAGAGAGTGTTAGCTAACTATAGTTAGAGTTATCGTTGCTTTCTAGAATGATTTTCAAACCACTTGATGAACTTAGGACTGCCAGAGCATCTAGCTAGCTGACGTTATGGGCTGGTATAGCGTTAGCTTACTAGCTACGATTAGTCACTGTAGCTATGTCAATTTGCAGACAATGAAGAGAAAGTCCACGGATATCTTTTCTTTCTTTAAGAAGAAAAGTAGTACAGGGAAGACGCAGCCGACAGGGGAGCAGCAGCAGAGGGTTAACATTAGAGAGGAATCAGTCGAAGATGATGATAACATCATTGAGCAAGCCAATGAACAGGCAGAGGCAGCGGGAGAGCATGACAGCGACGAACAGGCACAGGCAGCATCAGTGACAGACCACAGTGAAGAACAACAGACAGCAGCATGGCACGAAAGTGCGGAACATGCAGCAACAACAGTCACAGAGGTTGACAACCAAGCGAGGCAGGACTCAGCTAGAGCTATTCAACCCGTTCCTGGACCAAGAGGTGAAGTTATGACGGCGTGACAGTGCCCCTGATAATGAAATGGATGGCTAGAGAGTAACGTTATCTGGATAAATGAATGGTTATAGCGTGTCTACATTGAGTCATGACATCACATGTCCTGGCTAAATTCCCAATCTGGCCCTCAAACCATCATGGTCACCTAATAATCCCCAGTTTACAATTGGCTCTTTCATCCCCCTCCTCTCCCCTGTAACTATTCCCCAGGTCGTTGCTGTAAATGAGAACGTGTTCTCAGTCAACTTACCTGGTAAAATAATGGAAAAATAAATAAATAAATAAATAAAAATAAAGCTTTCTGATTCATGTTTATTGGTAGTTGAGTTTGAATAGTCTGAATAGAATTGTCTATAGGCCGATATTACAAATATAATCGTAATTACTATGGAGAGGTGCTACCTACTCATGTTATTTTTGTTATTATTGTTATTATTATTTTAAAATCAGAATATCTGATTTTGCCTCTTGTTTAATCCTAGATATATCCCAGTCAAGAGCAGAGGGGCCCAAACAGCCACATCTGAAGTTTTTCCCTCGCACCCTTCATGGGGATAGAAGACGGGGCTTCATGAAAGAGTGGTACAGTACGCATAAATGGCTGGAATACTCTCAGAGTAAAGACTCTACCTACTGCTATGCCTGCCGACACTTCAGTCTCCCCTCCTCAGGTGATTCAGTGTTTACATCTGAAGAGGGGTTGAAAAAGTTGAAAAAAGCAACTTACAAAGATGAGGGATTTGTAGGCCATGCCAAATCAGAATCACATACTAATGCTATGTTAGCATGGGCAGAATATGAAAAGTTGACTGCAAGCAAATGCTCTCTCACAGCCTCCTTAAATGCAGAATTTAATAAACTAGTGAGGGTAAATAAAGAGTACATTAAAACTGTTGGAGATCCCTGCTCCTCACAGCTACGCAAAACATTGGACAGAGAGCACATAAAGAAACAGAAGGTCAGAATAAAGGAAATGTCCTCTCTATTATGGAACTGCTAGCCAAGCATGATCACACAGTCGAAAGAAAAATGACAAGTCAAAGAAATGCAACATACGTTGGGCATAGTACACAAAACAAAATAATTGATTGCCTGGCTGAAATGGTCCGCACCTCGATAATTAGTGAAGTTGCACAAAGTGAGGCTTTCAGCATTATGGTCGACGAGACCAAAGACACTAGCAAGAAGGAACAGATGTCCTTTGTAATTCGATACTATTACAATGGGTCAATATGTGAAAGTTTCCTCACATTTGAAGCAGCAGAGCGCCTGGATGCCGCAGCACCTTCACAGAAAATTGTACAAATGCTGCAGAAGTATGGCCTTGACTACAGAAACCACCTAGTAGGGCGAGCATATGATGGTTCCTCTGTCATGACTGGAAAGAACACAGGTGTGCAAGCACACATTAAATCAGAGGCCCCATTAGCTTTTTATGTTCTCTGCAATGCACATTGCTTAGTATTGCTTAGTATTAGTTGACAAACTGTATGTCTTTGTGTCAGGGTCATATGTGCACCAAAGGTGGCTAGAGCTACAGAGGGAGATGTTTCAGGGGCCCACGAGAGAGTTACAAAGACTGATAGAGACACAATGAGCATGTAGGTACTCTGCTTGCAAGACAGTGAGGGCCAGACTGCCAGCCATCATACATCTACTGAAATACATATCTGAAGAGAGAAATGGTGACAGAGCTGTAGAGGCAAGAGGTCTATTAGCCCAAATAGATCTAAAGTTTGTTGGCCTCCTTGTAACATTCACCAATGTTTTTGGTGAGATAAAACATCTGTCAGATATTTTACAGTCCCCACAACACAATTTGGGCACAGCTGTTACCCTTGTTGATTCTCTTGTTGACACATTGAACAGTCATAGAGAGGGCTCTCTTTAATGAAATTTGGGACAATACTGTGACCCTTGCTGAGCAATGCAACATCGGTGTTGCACCACCAGGCCGTCCAGGGCGTCAGGTCACACCAAGCTTTAGGCTTGAAGGGTATTACATTTCCACTCCAATAGTTCAAAGACAGGTCAACCCAGATAAGGGGTCATTTCGGGCAGGATCATTCATTCCAATTGTTGATGTGCTTCTCTCTGAAGGTGAAGAGAAGATTTTCTAAAGTAAATTGTGTCATCATGCAAGGGATACAAGCCATGAATACCCGCTGTCCCACATTTTGTGAGAGAAATGTAGTGTTTCCATTTGCCTCACAATACAACTGCAGCACTGAGGATCTAGAATATGAGATTCCTCAGCTTGAGCGGATTCTTGATGGGAAGCAAACTAGTGGCTTGGAAACGCCAACCAGTTTAATAAGAGCTCACAGTCTTCTTTGAGCCATATAGGGAGGTGTTCCACGAGGTGTTTAAACTTTGCAAAATTGCACTTGTATTACCTGTGAGCACTTCAGCATGTGAGCGCAGTTTTTCTGTGCCAAAGTTAATCAAGACTGTCTTGAAAAATACAATGAGTGACGAGCGATTGAGCAATTTAGGGCTAGGGCCATAAATCTTGATGATTTTGTGGATGTGTTTGCCAAAAGGCACAGGCGAATGTAGCCTAATTTTTGGACATATATAATATGTTTGTTTACAAAAAAACACAGCAACAGCCGAATAAAGCTGTATTGAAAATAATTGGGGGCCCCTGTGTGGTGTTTTTAAACTTGAGTGGGCTTGTTCCCAGTAAATGTTTTGTTCCTTACAATCAATGTACTCCTTCAAATTAAAGCTGTATATTTGTCTTTTTAAGGAAAAGGACAACTAGCCTATTTGAAGAACAATAAATCGCCTAACACATGTATATACAGATGCATAACAGGATTGTTGTGGAACTCAAAATGTTATCTATATCGGTATTAGTCTATGCACACTAGATAATTAGTAAAATAGGAAACCAGAGTATATCCTTTATTAGCCCTGTATTAGCGAACCGATAGAGCCATGTGCAGTGCGGGCAAAAACTCCCCCCACCCCCAAATGACACAGCACACCCACCCCCAAATTACTTCCTGCGGATATGGTGCCTAGTCACTTTTACCCCTACCTACAAGTACATACTGTATTACCTCAATTACCTCAACTATCTTGTACCCCTGCACATTAACTCGGTACTGATATGCCTTGCATATAGCCTTGTTATTGTTATTTTATTGTGTAACTATTAGTTTTTTTTATTTAGCAAATATTTGTCATACTTTTTATTTCTGAATTGTTGGGAATGGGCTTGTAAGTAAGCATTTCACTGTAAAGTCTACACCTGTTGTACTCAATGCATTTGACCAATAAAATTAGATTTCATTTGTTGCGTATTCCTGCCTTTTACAGTTTGGAAAATGCATTGCACATTTGTTCACAAAAAAGGGAAATGTGAAAAAAATTGAAATTGCACCACCCTCTAATCCTATATGCTGTAGATATAGTATATACTGTACACCACTATCCCCAACACACTCCACAATCTCTTCCCACTACTTTGGCCCTAACAGATCCTACACCAGGCTGTTGGCCTGGGAGAATGGAACCCCTTCTCTCAAAACCTCCTGTAGTTCTTCTGCACTAAATTCTCTGACACCCAAAAAACGTATCTGCTGCTGCTACCACCAATTCAATCTATTGGAATTTCCTTCCCGTCTGTGTGGTACAATTAATGACCATAGCAATGAATGCCAAGAAGTCAACCTTACTAAAGCACAAACCTTTCGGGTCACTTTGTACTGGCCTACTACTCACATGGATCCTCTCAGGCTCTTTCACCCTTTCCCCACCATCCTCTACCTTCTGCACTGCTCTCACTCTGGAAACTTTCATCTGTCCCACTCGCAAAGGACATTTCGGATACCCAGCAACATGGCAACCCCCACAATTGAAAGACTGCACTTTTTCCACTACACATTATTTTGTCCCATGCACTCCTGCACACTTGTCATACCTCAGAATCTATACTCAGTAAAAAAAGAAACGTCCTCTCACTGTTGTTGGGGTTCGTTCCTTGTTCCTTGTCAATCATTGGTGAAATTAGCATTCAGACAATATCTTTAATTAACTTCTTTGGGGTAGGGGGCAGTATTTTCACGTCCGGATGAAAAGCATGCCCAGAGTAAACGGCCTGCTACAAAGCCATAAAAGCTAGAATATGCATATTATTAGTAGATTTGGATGGAAAACACTCTGAAGTTTCTAAAACTGTTTGAATGATGTCTGTGAGTATAACAGAACTCATCAGGCATGCAAAAACCTGAGACAAAATCCAACCAGGAAGTGAGAAATCTGAGGTTGGTCGATTTTCAGCTCAGCTCCTATTGAAGATACAGTGGGATATTGGTAATGTTGCACTTCCTAAGGCTTCCACTAGATGTCAACAGTCGTTAGAACCTTGTCTGATGCCTCTACTGTTTAGTGGGGCCGAAGGAGAGAGGAATGAGTCAGGTCTGCCATGACCTGAACATGCTCTGACCATGCGTGTTCATGTGAGAGCGAGCTATGTTCCATCGCAATTCTGAAGACACAGGAATACTCCGGTTGGAACATTATTGAAGAATTATGTTAAAAACATCCTAAAGATTGATTCAATACTTTGTTTGTCATGTTTTTACGGACTGTAATATAACTTTTTTTACTTTTCATCCGTACTTTCCGCTGGACCTGCCCGCGCATCGTGAGTTTGGAAAGTGTACTGAACGCTAGAACAACAAGGAGGAATTTGCACATAACGAACATTTATTGTGGAACTGGGATTCCTGGGAGTGCATTCTGATGAAGATCATCAAAGGTAAGGAAATGTTTATATTGTTACTTCTGACTTCTGTTGACTGCATAATATGGCGGCTATATTTGTGTCTTGATTGGGCTCTGAGCGCCGACTCAGATTATTGCATGGTTTGCTTTTTCCGTAAAGCTTTTTTGAAATCTGACACAGCGGTTGCATTAACCTCTTGAGAATACAGGGGGTGCTATTTTCGCATTAGCATAATTTGCTCTACAGATTAAACTGCCTCTTATTCAATTATTGCTCTTACTATATGCATATAAATAATACCATTGGAAAGAAAACAATCCCTAGTTTCTAAAACCGTTTCAATTTTGTCTCTGAGTGATACAGAAGTCATTCCACAGCACTTTCCATGACCAAGAACATAAAATCAAGATGTGTTATGCTGGCTTCAAAGCTCTGCCTATATATGGTCGTGCCCCCTATGACCAGAAACACACTTCATTCGCCTTCCTCTGGTTGTCAAGAGGACGTCAGAGGAGAAATTCTTTGTTTATCTGGGACTGACGTGAAATAGGACCCATTTCTTTGGCGTGACCGACAACTTCCGGTTTGCTGAATCGCTCGAATTTGAGCTGCGTTTGTGTACTGTTTTGCTGGCGTTATGTATGCAAACTATCTCCGTGTCGAATTTTGTTTGATACATGTGACCATATCATCGTAATGTATGTTTTTTCAATATAGTTTAATCAGATTATTTGAATTTTTCCGGGAGTTTTGCGGTGTTCCGTTGTCGGATTGTATTTACGTTTGAGAAATCCGTGCCACTCGACCGGTACCTGTGCTAAATGGAGTGGGCAAGGAAGAATTCTGAACGGAACCAACGACTCATCTTGACAAAGGACACTTTGATCAACATTCTGATGAAAGATCAGCCATAGTAAGACCCAATTTACGATGTTATATCATATCTGTTGTGCATGTGAACTGGCCGTGGGCGCCTAGCCGAATCTGCCTGGTAAAAATATCGTGTCATTTGCTAACGTGGTTAGCTAATAGATTTACATATTGTGTCTTCCCTGTAAAACATTTTAAAAATCTGAAATGGTGGCTTTATTCACAAGACCTGTATCTTTCATCTGGTGTCTTATACTTGTGATTTAATGATATTTAGATGCTACAAGTTACTTGTGACGCTATGCTAGCTATGCTACTCAGTGGTGTGGTGGGTGGGGGGTGCTACCGGATCAGGGTTGGTGACTCGTGAGAAGTTAAGGAGAAGTGCATCTAAAATTCCATGCATAACTGTTGTATCTTTTAGCAATGTTTATTATGAGTATTCCTGTAAATTGATATGGCTCCCTGCAAAATCAAAGGATGTTTTGTGACTTCTGAACGTAAGGCGCCAATGTAAACTCAGAATTTTGGATATAAATATGAACTTTACCGAACAAAACGTACATGTATTGTGTAACATGAAGTCCTATGAGTTTGCTCTGATGAAGATCATCAAAGGTTAGTGATTAATTTGATCTATATTTCAGCTTTTTGTGAATCCTCTCTTTGGCTGGAAAAATGGGTGTGTTATTTTGTGAATAGGCACTCACCTAACATAATCGTTTGGTTTGCTTTCGTCGTAAAGATTTTTTTAAATCGGACACTGTGGCTGGATTTACAACAAGTGTATCTTTAAAATGGTGTAAAATACATGCATGTGTCAGGACCCGGTGCGAGAAACAGTCACTAAATCGGCAGAACCCAGAAGATGAGGCAGACACAGCAGTACTAGAGATGGTGGTTTAATAAAAAATAGATATCTTCCCAAATACAAAGAAATCCACAAAGTGGTAAAAACAGCAAGGGAAAAACAAACCTTAAAAGACTAATCCAAAATACAAAAGAACAAAACCAGAGAACCTCTGGAAAATCCAACAAGAGAAAAATATATGTTCACAACAAGGCTTGGGCTGGGGCTGGGTGCTAACATACAAACACTGAGCAAGGAACTGAGGAACACACAGGGATTAAATACTAACAAGGGAACGACATACAGGTGCAAACAATAATTAGAGCAAGGGAAAAACAAAAGGTACAAAAAAGGTGCAATGGGGACATCTAGTGACAAAAAACCAGAACAGTCCTGGCCAAAACCTGACAGAATCCCCCTCCTAGGAACGGCTCCTGACGTTCCTACCAGCCTTCTCAGGGTGGAGGGCCCTGAACTGACGAATGAGGTCAGGGTCCAGTATGTCCTTGGCAGGAACCCAGGAGCGCTCCTCGGGACCGTAGCCTTTCCAGTCCACCAGATACTGCCAGGACCGCTGCACCCGGCGGGAATCCAGTATCCGGTGGACGGTATAAGCCGACTGGCCTCCGATGACACGGGGCGGAGGGGGAGGTCTGCCTGCCGGAATAAGGGGAGAAAAAACAACAGGTTTTAATAAAGAAATGTGAAATGTGGGATTGATTTTAAGGGATCTGGGTAAGTGCAGGCGAAAAGTAACGGGATTGACTCTCCTGGCAATCTTAAAGGGTCCGATGAATCTCTGGGACAGCTTGCGAGACTCCACCCGTAGCGGTAAGTCTTTTGTTGAGAGCCATACTCTCTGGCCGGGGTACAGGGTAGGACCGGGACGGCGACGTCTGTTGGCTTGTCGTTGGTACTGCTGTGAGGAACGCAGAAGATTAAGATGGGCCTTCTTCCACGTAAGCCGACAGCGTCTGATGAACCTCGAGGCTGAAGGCACTCTGACTTCTGCCTCCTGGTCCGGGAACAATAGAGGAGCATAGCCAAACTGACACTCGTGCGGGGATATACCAGTGGAGGACCGTCTCCTGACCGCTCCTGTCTCAGCCTCCAGTATTTATGCTGCAGTAGTTTATGTGTCGGGGGGCTAGGGTCAGTTGGTTACCTGGAGTACTTCTCCTGTCTTATCCAGTGTCCTGTGTGAATTTAAGTATGCTCTCTCTAATTCTTTCGTTCTCTCTTTCTCTCTGAGAACCTGAGCCCTAGGACCATATGTCAGGACTACCGGGCATGATGACACCTTGCTGTCCCCAGTCCGCCTGGCCTTGCTGCTATTCCAGTTTCAACTGTTCTGCCTGCGGTTACGGAACCCCTACCTGTCCCAGACCTGCTGTTTTCAACTCTTAATGATCGGCTATGAAAAGCCAACTGAGATTTATTCCTGATTATTATTTGACCATGCTTGTCATTTATGAACATTTTGAAAATCTTGGCGCTCTCTAATTTTCTCCTTCTCTCTTTCTTTCTCTCGGAGGACCTGAGCCCTAGGACCATACGTCGGGACTACCGGCCGTGGTGACTCCTTGCTGTCCCCAGTCCGCCTGGCCTTGCTGCTATTCCAGTTTCAACTGTTCTGCCTGCGGTTATGGAACCCCTACCTGTCCCAGACCTGCTGTTTTCAACTCTTAATGATCGGCTATGAAAAGCCAACTGAGATTTATTCCTGATTATTATTTGACCATGCTTGTCATTTATGAACATTTTGAAAATCTTGGCTCTCTCTAATTTTCTCCTTCTCTCTTTCTTTCTCTCGGCGGACCTGGGCCCTAGGACCATGCGTCGGGACTGCCGCCCGTGGTGACTCCTTGCTGTCCCCAGTCCGCCTGGCCTTGCTGCTATTCCAGTTTCAGCTGTTCTGCCTGCTGTTATGGAACCGCCACCTGTCCCAGACCTGTTGTTTTTCAACTCTTGATGATCGGCTATGAAAAGCCAACTGAAAATTATTCATGATTATTATTTGACCATGCTTGTCACTTATGAACATTTTTGAACATCTTGGCATAGTTCTGTTATAATCTCCACCCGGCACAGCCAGAAGAGGACTGGCCACCCCTCATAGCCTGGTTCCTCTCTAGGTTTCTTCCTAGGTTTTGGCCTTTCTAGGGAGTTTTTCCTAGCCACCGTGCTTCTACACCTGCATTACTAGCTGTTTGGGGTTTTAGGCTGGGTGTCTGTACAGCACTTCGAGATATTAGCTGATGTACGAAGGGCTATATAAAAAATAAAATTGAATTGAATTGAATTGAGGAGGAGCACAAGGTGTTGTGCGCGTACTCGGCCCAAACAATGAAGGATGACCATGTGGATGGGTTGTTGGAAACCATACATCTGAGGGTGGTTTCCAGCTCCTGATTCATCCTCTCAGTTTGGCCGTTGGACTCCGGATGGTACCCTGAAGATAAACTGGCCGTGGCCCCTATGAGTTGGCAGAAGGCCTTCCAAAACCTTGAGGCGAACTGGGGACCTCTGTCGGAAACCATATCTTGCGGGATGCCAAAGACTCGGAACACATGGTTAATCACCAACTCAGCTGTTTCCTTGGCAGAAGGTAATTTGGTCAAGGGAACAAACCTGGCCGCCTTAGAAAAGCTGTCGATGATGACTAGGATCGTAGTATTACCATGGGACGGAGGAAGGCCAGTAATAAAGTCCAGCGAGATATGGGACCAGGGTCGGTGGGGAATAGATAAGGGGTGAAGGAGTCCTTGAGGGCGGAGGTGAGAAGATTTGCCCTGGCAGCACACGGAACAGGCCTTGACGAAAGTGGCAACGTCTTCTTTTATGGTGGGCCACCAGAACTTACGCTGGATGAACTCCAAGGTGCGACCTACGCCCGGGTGACAGGTGAGGCGAGAGGAGTGCCCCCACAGAAGGACTTGGGACCTTGCTGCCTTGGGAACAAACAACCGATTAGCAGGACCTCCTCCAGGGCCCGGTTCGATGGCTTGAGCTTGTTTCACGGTATCCTCCACTTGCCACGAGATCGGAGCCACGATCTTAGCGGCAGGAAGAACAGTCATGTCAGTATCTTCTCGAATGGCAGGAGAGTAGACTCGTGACAAGGCATCCGGTTTGAGATTCTTCGACCCGGGTCTATAGGTGAGAATAAACTGGAATCGGCTGAAGAAAAGAGACCATCGAGCTTGTCTGGAGTTCAACCGCTTCGCCTGCTGGATATACTCCAGATTTTTGTGGTCCGTAAGCACTTGAAACGGTTGAGAAGCCCCCTCGAGCCAGTGTCTCCATTCCTTCAATGCCATCTTAACCGCTAGGAGTTCACGATCCCCCACATCGTAATTCCTCTCGGCCGGGGTAAGCCGGTGAGAGAAGAAGGCGCAAGGATGAAGCCTCTTGTCTTCACTCCTCTGAGACAGGACAGCTCCAACACCAACCTCTGATGCGTCTACCTCCACCACAAAAGGTTCATCCGCCGTCGGTAGTGTCAGGATGGGAGCAGAGAGGATGCGCTGCTTGAGTCCTTGGAAGGCCGTCTCAGCTTCTCTTCCCCACAGAAACCTTGTGTTGCCACCCTTGGTTAAAGCTGAGAGAGGGGCTGCCACCGAGCTGAAGTTCTTGATGAACTTGCGGTAGAAGTTAGTGAAGCCCAGGAAACGCTGAACTTCCTTAACGGACTTGGGGGTGGGCCAATCTGCTACCGCCCCTACCTTCTTGGGGTCCATCTGGACTCGACCGGGTTCCACTACAAATCCCAGGAACTGTACTCGAGAGGAATGGAATTCACACTTTTCCGGCTTAACGTACAAATGGCTGTCTAGGAGGCGTTTGAGCACTTGTCTGACATGCTTAGTGTGTTCTTGAAGGGAGCTCGAAAAGATGAGGATGTCATCCAAGTAAACAAACACGAAAATGTTAAGCATATCCCTAAGCACATCGTTTATGAGCGCTTGGAACACAGCCGGGGCGTTGGTCAGGCCGAAGGGCATCACCAAGTATTCGTAGTGACCAGTAGGCGTGTTGAAAGCGGTCTTCCACTCGTCACCGGGTTTGATCCGCATAAGATGGTATGCGTTCCGCAGGTCAAGCTTAGTGAAGACCAGTGCTTCCTGGAGCAGCTCAAAGGCTGTGGCCATAAGGGGTAGCGGGTAGCGGTTACGGACGGTTATGGCATTAAGTCCCCGGTAGTCGAGGCAAGGACGTAATCCCCCGTCTTTTTTGGCCACAAAGAAAAACCCTGCTCCCGCCGGCGAGGTGGATGGACGCATGAGGCCTGCTGCCAGAGCGTCCTTGATGTAGGTATCCATAGCAGCTCGTTCGGGAGGAGATAGGGAAAAGATCCGACCCCTGGGAGGGCAGGTGCCCGGAAACAGGTCGATGGGGCAATCGTAAGGTCTATGGGGTGGTAGTTTGGTGGCCCTCTGTTTGCTAAATACCGGTTTGAGGTCATGGTAACACTCAGGAACTCGGGACAGGTCGATGGATTCTAGAGACTCGGGAGGGGAACTCGGGGAACTTGGGAAGATACAAGTGGCTTGGCACGTAGGACCCCACTGCTTGATAGTGCCCACAGACCAGTCGATGTGAGGGTTATGGCTGTGAAGCCAGGGGTATCCAAGGACGAGAGGGAACTCGGAACACGAGGTCAGATGAAAGTTCATCACTTCCTGGTGTTGGGAAACTGAAAGACGCAAGGGGGTAGTGACACGAGTGACAAGTCCAGATCCCAAAGGGCTTCCATCCAACGTAGTAACCCTTATGGGGTCACTTAGAGGTTCAGAGGGAACGCCATTCTCCTTCGCCCAGACACCATCCATGAAGTTACCTGCGGCTCCAGAGTCTACCAAGGCTTGAAGGGGAAGCTTGTGGTTGTCCCAGGAAAGGGTAACTGGAATGAGCAGGCGGGAGTTGGATGGATGAGAGGAGGTTATGTTTCCCGTTACCGTCCTCCCAGGCCTGCACGGGAGAGTGCGTTTTCCCTGGAGCCCGGGACACGTGGAGAGGAAATGGCCCGGTTTGCCGCAATATAGACAGCATCGCTCCCTCATCCGGCGGTCTCTCTCAGCCTGGGAGATGCGTCCAACCTGCATGGGTTCCGGTGGAGTCAGCGGGGATAAAGGTGGTGACTCGGAGCTGGGACCGATAGGAGCTAGGGTGAGAGATCTACGGTTGAGCTCTCTCTCTCTCAGACGCTGGTCTATGCGTGAAGCCAACTTGATCAGGGACTCGAGGTTGTCCGGTGGTTCCCGAGTGGCCAGTTCATCTTGGATGGTGTCGGAAAGACCCTTCAAAAAGCACACTGTGAGCGCCTCGTCATTCCAGCCACTCGCTGCTGCCACCGTGCGGAACTGGATGGCATAGTCCGTCACGCTGCGCCGACCTTGGCGGAGAGTCAGGAGCTGTTTGGCTGAGTCAGGACCGCTGGTAGGACCTTGAAACACTCGCTTGAATTCTTCAGCAAAGGTAGAGTAGCTGGCACAGCAGGGACTTTGGGCATCCCACACAGCAGTAGCCCAGGCTAGGGCTTTTTCCGACAGCAGGGTGATGATATATGCTATCTTGGACCGGTCGGTGGGAAATGACGAGGGTTGCAGCTCGAAGGAGAGAGAACATTGGGTGAAAAACCCCTTACAACCACTCGGATCACCTGAGAACCGTTGGGGAGGCGGCAGACGAGGTTCAGCCAGGGGGTTAACTGCCACGGGCACTTGAATCTGATGAACTGGAGCAGAAGCGGTTGCAGGAGAAAGTTGATCAGAAATCTGCTTTATGGAAGTCATCATCTCCGACAGAAGTTGAGAATGTCCAGCCATTAAGGCCTCTTGCTGAACCAGAGCAGCTTCGTGACGTTGGACAGTCCCCTCGTGGTGGGACAGCATGGGAAAAAAGTCCTGGGTACTGGCTGCCTCTGGGTTCATTTTAATGGCTCAGTGTTTCTGTCCGGACCCGGTGCGAGAAACAGTCACTAAATCGGCAGAACCCAGAAGATGAGGCAGACACAGCAGTACTAGAGATGGTGGTTTAATAAAAAATAGATATCTTCCAAAATACAAAGAAATCCACAAAGTGGTAAAAACAGCAAGGGAAAAACAAACCTTAAAAGACTAATCCAAAATACAAAAGAACAAAACCAGAGAACCTCTGGAAAATCCAACAAGAGAAAAATATATGTTCACAACAAGGCTTGGGCTGGGGCTGGGTGCTAACATACAAACACTGAGCAAGGAACTGAGGAACACACAGGGATTAAATACTAACAAGGAAACGACATACAGGTGCAAACAATAATTAGAGCAAGGGAAAAACAAAAGGTACAAAAAAGGTGCAATGGGGACATCTAGTGACAAAAAACCAGAACAGTCCTGGCCAAAACCTGACAGCATGTTTGAGAAATATTAATTATGGGATTTCTGTTGTTTTGAATTTGGCGCCCTGCACTTTCACTGGCTGTTGAAGAGGTGGGACGCTAACGTCTCACGTACCCTAGAGAGGTTAAATCAATCAAAAACCTTAATTAATGCAATTGCAGACAGGAGTCGACAACAGGAGCATAGCATGCATGTTTCCGAGTAAGTTCTGCAAAATTGAAAAGGGTCAGAGTTGTTTTATTATGCCTGCAGTCATATACAGTGGGGAGAACAAGTATTTGATACACTGCCGATTTTGCAGGTTTTCCTACTTACAAAGCATGTAGAGGTCTGTAATTTTTATCATAGGTACACTTCAACTGTGAGAGACGGAATCTAAAAAAATCCAGAAAATCACATTGTATGATTTTTAAGTAATTAATTTGCATTTTATTGCATGACATAAGTATTTGATACATCAGAAAAGCAGAACTTAATATTTGGTACAGAAACCTTTGTTTGCAATTACAGAGATCATACGTTTCCTGTAGTTCTTGACCAGGTTTGCACACACTGCAGCAGGGATTTTGGCCCACTCCTCCATACAGACCTTCTCCAGATCCTCTACATGCTTTGTAAGTAGGATAACCTGCAAAATCGGCAGTGTATCAAATACTTGTTCTCCCCACTGTATCTTAGTGATGTCACTGCCTACGTCATTACCTTCTACTCATGAGACCAAACCTATGCCTACACAACTATACAAACAAGAGTTTCAGTGTTATTTAAAGGCTCAGCAGTAAATGTCCACTCCCCAAGTTGATTTATAGTGGAATGTCTGACCAGTCTCTTATCTCTTACAATCCCCTGCAGAGTTCTATCTCACAGTCACAAATCTCTCAGACCGTTTCTTTATAAGAGGCAGAGACTAGAAAAGACAGTGGAACAATATTAAACATTACAATGCATATATATACACTGCTCAAAAAAATAAAGGGAACACTTAAACAACACAATGTAACTCCAAGTCAATCACACTTCTGTGAAATCAAACTGTCCACTTAGGAAGCAACCCTGATTGACAATAAATTTCACATGCTGTTGTGCAAATGGAATAGACAACAGGTGGAAATTATAGGCAATTAGCAAGACACCCCCAATAAAGGAGTGGTTCTGCAGGTGGTGACCACAGACCACTTCTCAGTTCCTATGCTTCCTGGCTGATGTTTTGGTCACTTTTGAATGCTGGCGGTGCTTTCACTCTAGTGGTAGCATGAGACGGAGTCTACAACCCACACAAGTGGCTCAGGTAGTGCAGCTCATCCAGGATGGCACATCAATGTGGCAAGAAGGTTTGCTGTGTCTGTCAGCGTAGTGTCCAGAGCATGGAGGCGCTACCAGGAGAAAGGCCAGTACATCAGGAGACGTGGAGGAGGCCGTACGAGGGCAACAACCCAGCAGCAGGACCGCTACCTCCGCCTTTGTGCAAGGAGGAGCAGGAGGAGCACTGCCAGAGCCCTGCAAAATGACCTCCAGCAGGACACAAATGTGCATGTGTCTGCTCAAACGGTCAGAAACAGACTCCATGAGGGTGGTATGAGGGCCCGACATCCACAGGTGGGGGTTGTGCTTACAGCCCAACACCGTGCAGGACGTTTGGCATTTGCCAGAGAACACCAAGATTGGCAAATTCGCCACTGCTCTTCACAGATGAAAGCAGGTTCACACTGAGCACATGTGACAGACGTGACAGAGTCTGGAGACGCTGTGGAGAACGTTCTGCTGCCTGCAACATCCTCCAACATGACCGGTTTGGCGGTGGGTCAGTCATGGTGTGGGGTGGCATTTCTTTGGGGGGCCGCACAGCCCTCCATGTGCTCGCCAGAGGTAGCCTGACTGCCATTAGGTACCGAGATGAGATCCTCAGACCCCTTGTGAGACCATATGCTGGTGCGGTTGGCCCTGGGTTCCTCCTAATGCAAGACAATGCTAGAACTCATGTGGCTGGAGTGTGTCAGCAGCTCCTGGAAGAGGAAGGCATTGATGCTATGGACTGGCCCGCCCGTTCCCCAGACCTGAATCCAATTGAGCACATCTGGGACATCATGTCTCGCTCCATCCACCAACGCCACGTTGCACCACAGACTGTCCAGGAGTTGGCGGATGCTTTAGTCCAGGTCTGGGAGGAGATCCCTCAGTAGACCATCCGCCACCTCATCAGGAGCATGCCCAGGCATTGTAGGGAGGTCATACAGGCACGTGGAGGCCACACACACTACTGAGCCTCATTTTGACTTGTTTTAAACAATGAAAACAATGTCAACGTAACTTTTCCCATTACATTTCCAAATTTAGCATTAAACCAGTCACCAATTTTGTAAAAAACAGATTTTTCTGATTTTGACAGTCTTACTAAGATCAGCAATCTTATCAATTAAGGCAGTCATACTCTCAGAGGAGTCAGGGAGGAGCATAACACAATTTTCAGGATCAATAATACCTAGTACGTTACAGTGTCCTCCTTCCTTCGCCAAAAGATCATCTAAAGCCAACTCATGGCGGCTGACGACTGCTTTCAGATTTTGGACGTCTAATGAGAGTTGGCTAAATCCTCGGATCGTTAAATTCATATACATTTTTTTATTTTTTATTTCACCTTTATTTAACCAGGTAGGCTAGTTGAGAACAAGTTCTCATTTACAACTGCGACCTGGCCAAAATAAAGCGAAGCCGTGCGACACAAACAACAACACAGAGTTACACATGGAATAAACAAACATACAGTCAATAATACAATAGAAAAAGTCTATGTACAGTGTGTGCAAATGAGGTAGGATAAGGGAGGTAAGGCAATAAATAGGCCATAGTGGCGAAATAATTACAATATAGTAATTAAATACTGGAGTGATAGATGTGCAGAAGATGAGTGTGCAAGTAGTGAAACTGGAGTGCAAAGGAGCAAAATAAATAAAATAAAAACAATATGGGGATGAGGTAGGTAGATTGGGTGGGCTATTTACAGATGGGCTGTGTACAGGTGCAGTGATCTGTGAGCTGCTCTGACAGCTGGTGCTTAAAGCTAGTGAGGGAGATATGAGTCTCCAGCTTCAGTGATTTTTGCAGTTCGTTCCAGTCATTGGCAGCAGAGAACTGGAAGGAAAGGTGGCCGAAGGAAGAATTGGCTTTGGGGGTGACCAGTGAAATATACCTGCTGGAGCACGTGTTACGGGTGGGTGCTGCTATACTGACCAGTGAGCTAAGATAAGGCGGGACTTTACTAGCAAAGACTTATAGATGACCTGGAGCCAGTGGGTTTGGCGACGAAATATGAAGCGAGGGCCAGCCAATGAGAGCATACAGGTCGCAGTGGTGGGTAGTATATGGGGCTTTGGTGACAAAACGGATGGCACTGTGATAGACTGCATCCAATTTGCTGAGTAGAGTGTTGGAGGCTATTTTGTAAATGACATCGACGAAGTCAAGGATCGGTAGGATAGTCAGTTTTACGAGGGTATGTTTGGCAGCATGAGTGAAGGATGCCTTGTTGCGAAATAGGAATCCGATTCTAGATTTAATTTTGGATTGGAGATGCTTAATGTGAGTGGAAGGAGAGTTTACAGTCTAACCAGACAACTAGGTATTGGTAGCTGTCCACATATTCTCAGAACCATCCAGAGTAGTGATGCTGGATGGCGAGCAGGTGTAAGCAGCGATCGGTTGAAGGGCATGCATTTAGTTTTACTTGCAGTTAAGAGCAGATGGAGGCCATGGTAGGAGAGTTGTATGGCATTGAAGCTCATCTGGAGGTTAGTTAACACAGTGTCCAAAGAAGGGCCAGAAGTATACAGAATGGTGTCGTCTGCGTTGAGGTGGATCAGAGAATCACCAGCAGCAAGAGCGACATCATTGATGTATACAGAGAATAGAGTCGGCCCGAGGATTGAACCATGTGGCATCCCCATAGAGACTGCCAGTGGTCCGGACAACAGGCCCTCCAATTTGACACACTGAACTCTGTCTAATAAGTAGTTAGTGAACCAGGCGAGGCAGGCATTTGAGAAACCACGGCTGTTGAGTCTGTCGATAAGAATGTGGTGATTGACAGAGTCGAAAGCCTTGGCCAGGTCGATGAATACAGCTGCACAGTATTGTCTCTTATCGATGCCGGTTATGATATCGTTTAAAGTCCTTAGAAAGGCAGGGTAGGATAGATATAGGTCTGTAGCAGTTTGGGTCTAGAGTGTCTCCCCCTTTGAAGAGGGGGATGACCGCGGCAGCTTTCCAATCTTTGGGGATCTCAGACGTTACGAAAGAGAGGTTGAACAGGCTAGTAATAGGGATTGCAACAATTTCGGCTGATAATTTTAGAGAGGGTCCAGATTGTCTAGCCCGGCTGATTTGTAGGGGTCCAGATTTTGCAGCTCTTTCAGAACATCAGCTATCTGGATTTGGGTGAAGGAGAAATGGGGGAGGCTTGGGCAAGTTGCTGTGGGGGGTGCAGGGCTGTTGAGCGGGGTAGGGGTAGCCAGGTGGAAAGCATGGCCAGCCGTAGAAAAATGCTTATTGAAATTCTCAATTATCGCGGATTTATCGGTGGTGACAGTGTTTCCTAGCTTCAGTGCAGTGGGCAGCTGGGAGGAGGTGCTCTTATTCTCCATGGACTTTACAGCGTCCCAGAACTTTTGGGAATTTGTGCTACAGGATGCAAATTTCTGTTTGAAAAAGCTAGCCTTTGCTTTCCTAACTGCCTGTGTATATTGGTTCCTAACTTTCCTGAAGAGTTGCATATCGCGAGGGCTATTCGATGCTAATGCAGTACGCCACAGGATGTTTTTGTGCTGGTCAAGGGCCGTCATGTCTGGAGTAAACCAAGGGCAAAATCTGTTCCTGGTTCTAAATGTTTTGAATGGGGCATGCTTATTTAAGATGGTGAGGAAAGCACTTTTAAAGAATAACCAGGCATCCTCTACTGACGGAATGAGGACAAATTGTTAATCCACTTACCCATTACTACAACTTCTCATGCTGCTTCCTTCCCCCTAGTGACCAACATCAGAATAGTGTAATTGCTGTTTCTTTGACGAACCCTAGTATTGTTCCTTTGCATAAAATGGAGAAATCCACATTCAAAATCATTCTTTCCAATTGGTACTGCCTGGGTTACCCACAGAAAGGCTGTGGAGGTGGGTTTCTGGAAAATCATTACCCGTGTGCAAGGTGTGTTCCCCTTCCCCTTTAATCCTATGTATGTCACTGCTTTCACCCATTTATTATTCTCCCCATCCCCGTTCACAAAGGGAACGAGTAGGATTTGGAGAGCAATAAATACCCTGCATGTGTGTTTCCATGGTTGCGATTTTCTTGTTTCACAACCATAGTGTGTGTATGATGGTGTTCTCGACATCTGATGACTCTTCAGGTTCTGTGGCTGAACCCTCTGTTGGTTCTTCTGGCCTTTGGTCTCGGCCTTCTGGCTATGGTCTTCCCCGTTTCTCCTCTGGCCCCTCCTCATCGGTGGATCTCAACCATAGTGTGTGTATGATGGCCTCGTAGTTTCAACCAGTCTCCTACGCAGATGGTCAGAGCATCTGGATTCTCACCTGGGATTGGTTCTGCTGATTTCCTAGTGTGAGAGTGGAGAAAACTTACAGCAGAAGTTAGTTCCTTCATGTGTCCTCTGTGTCCTCCAATCAGGACGGTTGCCAACCTGGGAGAAGCCTGCAATGGGAGAGATGGTGCCAGCCGGACCTCTCCACCACCGGAAATGCAGTCTGCGTTGCCATGGTCACCTGGAAAGGTCCCATCCATCTTGTCTGGTTCCATTTTCTTTTATGGCCTCGTAGTTTCAACCAGTCTCCTACGCAGATGGTCAGAGCATCTGGATCCTCACCTGGGATTGGTTCTGCTGATTTCCTAGTGTGAGAGTGGAGAAAACTTACAACAGAAGTTAGTTCCTTCATGTACTCAAGATGGTCACACTATGTTTCAGTTATGTCTATCTGTCGGTCAGTCATAGGTCTCACCCCTGGGGTGTTCATTGGTTGTCTTATTAACATTTCATAAGGTGCACACCCAATAGCTTTGTTAAGCCTGCTACGCATTTTCATGAGGACAAGAGGTAATCCCTCTACCCATGTCATTCCCGTGGAATGGCATAGTTTGGCAAGGGTGCCTTTCAGGGTCTCATTAGCCCTCTCAGTGACTCTCGTTATTCCGCGGGTGATAGATGGACACAAACATCTGGTCAACACCTATCATTTGGGCCACTTGGGTAACCACATCTCCTATGAGATGGGTCCATTGTCTGCAGACAAACCTCAGGCACTCCGAACCTGAGTATAATTTTGCTAACTAACAATTGTGCAACTGTTCGCGCAACGCAGTTGGTGGTGGGATGGTTCCAACCACCTGGTAAACCTGTCAATTATCACCTGGCAGTATCTCTTTCTTTCTTTTCGCTCTACCATGTCTATGAAATCCATAGCTAGGTGGACAAAAGGTCATTTTGGAGTGAGGAACTTCCCTGGTTGCAGTGGAGTTCCCTTGTCTATGTTATATAACAGACATGTCGCGCAACGACAAATGTTCTGTTTTACGTGATGATTCAAATTTTGGCAAAACCATTGGGCCGAAATCGTCTCCTCCTAAAATCTTCTCCTCCTAAATCTTCTCCTCCTCCATATCCCCCTTTGACGAATGGCTCACTCCATGAGCCAATCGGCAAATATTAAAGAACATGGTTGATGGTAAACAGGGAATGCCAGACAAAAGATGTAGCCATGAGCCAGACCCAGGACAGAGAGCACACCCTCTCTCCCTCCACACTTGGTGATTGAGAATATCAGCCTGCTGCTGTTTCTCAAGATCAGTAGTTTCAGATGACACAAACGACTAAAAATAGAATGAATGTGTGTGACAACGAGAAGCAGCCAATTTGGCCGCCTCATCAGCTATGCTGTTATCAATACTAGCATAATCACACCAACCCGTGTGTGCCTCAACCTTAACAATAGCCAATGTGTTAGGTTTTCGCATAGCATAAATCAACTGTTCAACATAAGGTCTGTTTTTAATAGGTGTGTCTGTTGTATTAGTAAACTGTCTTGCTTTCCAAATCCCACACCATGACAAACAAACCCCAATAGCATATGCTGAGTCTGAGTAGACAGTAAAGGCCTTCCCTTCCCCCAATTCACAAGCTGAGTTCCGAGCTAATATATCTGCCTGTTGCGCTGATAAATGGTCTGGTAGGGGCCGTATAACCTCAAAATCGACTTCCACATCCGCTACAGCCGATCCTACATGTTTCTTCCCTGTGCTTTGATCTATATAGGCAGAACCATCAACGAACAGCACCACGTCAGAGTCAAGCAGAGGTTCATCAAACAAGTCTTTGTTCAGTACACATTCCTGGGCTGTCCAGATGTCCCTGTTATTGTTACTGATGATTTGCTCATAGAAGCCCAAACAACTTGTCCAGGTTTGCCTAAACAGGAACAGTGAGCTCTAGTGTCTATTAGAAATGGTAGGTCATGTCCTTAACATTAAGAGTAACCATTGGCGCTTCTCTTCCATCATTGAATTCATACTGGGGACACTGAGGCAGGGGAGTCGGGTGCCTTCATTGTTGATTCTGAGGGAAATAAGAACTGTTGGTGTTCTGATTTCCCATTGGCCATGGCTGGCCTCTGTCATTAGCAAAGTTGTCCTCTTCCTCTGCCAGGCCCAAAGTTTCCTCTGCCCCTGTTGTAATCTCTACCTCTTTCATTTTCTGCCCACAGGTCCAGCATTGAGTGTTGTTCCAGTCACGAAAGGCTCTGGCGGGCCCACCTCCTCTTCTAGTCCATGTCTGTGGGTCACCATAATGCAGAGTGGTGAAAAGCACATACCCTGCAGGCACCAGGTTCACAGGTGTGACTAATGTGACTGTGGGGGAGCTGCAGGCTGTGGAGCCTGTAGAAACAACTTGAGCAGACGTCTAGGGTCTTCCAGTCTGTTATTTTTTGTGAGTTGGGGTGGCGAGGGAAACTCCCTCCAGGAACTGTGCCTTGTTTTTTTTTCTTTCATCCAATTCTATTGTTCTCATGTCGCTTGTTGCTGCTGTTGGGTAATCCACCTCCTTCAGAGTACCCTTGAGGATAATTGTGGTTCCTTCTCCATTTTCTTCTGTCAGTGGTATGAGAGGGTAGATCTGTCCTCTGGTTTGATTCTCATCGGTAGCGGGGCGTTGGGGAGTACTCCTGTTCTGCCTCTGTCCTGACACTTTCCTTTCCTTCTGCACTCTATTGTTTTGCGCAGGCTTAGTTTGGTCACGGTAGCCTTGTTCATGAAGATCTGTCCTTCGAGCATCATCAATCCCATCACAGTTTCTGATACAAGGGCACTTCTCTTCATCCCCTTCTCCTTGTCCATTCTTCCTGTCTGAACTATCTCCTTGACTAAATCCAACCTAGTCTTGTTGAATGAACCAGCTATTGGATATCTATTTTCTCCTGCCATCTCTGTCCAGACATGCCATTTCTTAACCTGTCTGGGAACGGGGTTCCGCTAGCCAACAGCCAATGAAATTGCAGGGCGCCAAATTCAATCAACAGAAATCTCAAAATTCAAATTTCTCAAACATACAAGTATTAGACACCATTTTAAAGAAAGAATTCTCGTTAATCCAACCACAGTGTCCGATTTCAAAAAGGCTTTTCGGCGAAAGCAGAACATATCATTATGTTAGGTCAGCAACTAGTCGCAGAAAGCATAAAGCGATTTTCCAACCAAAGAGAGGAGTCACAAAAAGCAAAAATAGAGATAAAATGAATCACTAACCGTTGATATTCTTCATCAGATGACACTCACAGGACAACATGTTACACAATACATGTATGTTTTGTTCGATCAAGTTCATATTTATATCCAAAAACCTCAGTTTACATTGGCACCATGTTCAGAAATGCCTCCAAAACATCCGGAGACCCACATCAAATAACAGAAATACTCATCATAAACTTTGATGAAAGATACATGTTTTACATAGAATTAAAGATAAACTTGTTCTTAATAATGCAACCGCTGTGTCAGATTTCAAAAAGCTTTACGGCAAAAGCACAATATTCAATAATCTGAGTACAGTATTCAGCCACCAAAGCAAGCCATACAGTTACCCGCCAAGTTGTGGAGTCAACAAAAGTCAAAAATAGCATTATAAATCTTCACTTACCTTTGCTGATCTTCGTCGGAATGCACTCCCAGGACTCCCACTTCCACAAGAAATGTTCGTTTTGTTCGATTACTTCAATATTTATGTCCAAATACCTCCATTTTGTTCGCGTGTTTAGTTCACTATCCCAAAGGCACAGTGCACAGCGAGCGCAAAATCCAGACGGGAAGTCATAAGAGCTCCATTACAGTTTGTAGAAACATGTCAAACGATGTTTACAATCAATCCTTAGGGTCTTTTTATAATAAATCTTCAATAATATTCCAACCGGACAATAGCGAATTCATTACAGAGGAAAAAGAAGGAACGGCGCGCCCGCGTGACCGCGCAGTAAACAACTCATTGGCCTCAGCCTAGTCCACTTGTTGAAACAGCTCTTATTCGACCCCCTTCCACAATAGAAGCCTCAGACAACTTTCTAAAGACTGGTGACATCTGCTGGAAGCCTTGGGACGTGCAATCTGGCCCCATAGACACAGCATATTGGATAGGCAATCACTTAAATGAAACTACAAACCTCAGATTTCCCACTTCCTGGTTGGATTTGTCTCAGGTTTTCTGCCATATGAGTTCTGTTATACTCACAGACATTATTTTAACAGTTTTGGAAACTTCAGAGCGTTTTCTATCCAAATCTACTACTTATATGCATATCATAGCTTCTGGGCCTGTGTAACAAGCAGTTTACTCTGGGCACCTTATTCATCCAAGCTACTCAATACTGCCCCCCTTTCCCAAAGAAGTTAATGCAACCGCTGTGTCAGATTTCAAATTTTTTTTACGGAAAACGCAAACCATGCAATAATCTGAGTATGGCGCTCAGATAACAAATCAAGCCAAACAGATATCCGCCATTTTGGAGTCAACAGAAGTCAGAAATAGCATTATAAATCTTCATCAAAATGCACTCCCAGGAATCCCAGTTCCACAATAAATGTTTGATTTGTTCGATAAAGTTCTTCTTTATGTCCAAATAACTCCTTTTCGTTCGCACGTTTAGCACAGTAATCAAAATTCATGACGCGCTATCACTAGGTGCAGACGAAAAGTCAAAAAGTTCCGTTACAGTCCGTAGAAACATGTCAAACGAAGTATAAAATCAATCTTTAGGATGTTTTTAACATAAATCTTCAATAATGTTCCAACCGGAGAATTCCTTTGTCTTCAGAAATGCGATGGAACTCAAGCTAACTCTCACATGAACGCGCATGGTCAGCTCATGGCACTCTTGGAGAGACCTTACTCAATCCCCTCTCATTCGCCCTCACTTCACAGTAGAAGCATCAAACAAGGTTCTAAAGACTGTTGACATCTAGTGGAAGGCTTAGGAAGTGCAATATGACCCCATAGACACTGTGTATTTGATAGGCCAAGAGTTGAAAAACTACAAACCTCAGATTTTCCACTTCCTGGTTGGATTTTTCTCAGGTTTTTGCCTGCCATATGAGTTCTGTTATACACAAAGACATCATTCAAACAGTTTTAGAAACTATAGAGTGTTTTCTATCCAAATCTACTAATAATATGCATATCCTAGGATCTGGGCCTGAGTAGCAGGGCACGCTTTTCATCCAGACGTGAAAATAATGCCTCCTACCCAAGAGAGGTTAATGACAGTAATCAACACCGTGTGAAGCGGTTTTAGGGAGTGGCCAGGAACAGTAGGTATTGGGTTGAAAATATAGCCTAGAAAATAAAACAAATGAAAAAATTTAGGCTATTAATGGCTATAAACTGTAAATTATTAGGTGTATCACTTTTGTGCCATCTTCAATTATTTGTAATGCTTTTTTTCCTTTTTTGTTTTTGTTTTTTGTTTTATTGGCAAATCAATCAAATCAAATTTAAATCACAAAAAATGTAGTGTATGGTTTATGGAGCACAACAAAAACAGCTTACAGCCTCTGGCTGGCCGTGGTTAGCTGGAAGGTGGCAGCCTGAATTTCAGATAAGAGGAATTTCTGGCTATTGTCTTTCAAATTATCTCATGGCTAGACGGGTTAGGGCGTATAGCAGTCCTCTGAGTAGAGGCTAAACGCCAAAGATGCACAAGTGGCCTGCCAAGGGTTTATAACAGTCCTCTGAATGGGGGTTACCCGCCAGAGATGCAAATCTTGTCTTGAGCGGCAAACTCCACTCGCCCGCTGGTGGTAGGAATTTATAGCCTTGGACATAGCGACACCGGAAAATAGCAAGCGGGGGCAAATGGTGATGTGGTGATGAGATGATGTCTGTACTGCTGTGTATTTGTTTTGTAAAGATGATGGGATGACTTCCTAGCGTGTTATTGCTGTGCTGTTGATGTTGAGACTAACTGACAGGCTTATACCACTGTGTTTGTGTATTTCCCTCTCCATCTCTGTTCTCAAGAACAGAGTTCCACCTTGAATTCATTACACTGCTGGCAGAGAAAACCAGCGCTGTTCTGAAACCAGATGGCCATGCGTGCAAACACACACACACACACACTCAGAGGCACAAAAATGTATGCACGCATAAAAATACAATATACAAATACAGTCATTTACAATAAATATTTGATAAAAATTTGCAAAATAGAATGTATAAAATAAATACATTGCCTTCATTATTCACACCCCTTGACTCTCTCCACCTTTTGTTGTGTTACAGCCTGAATTTAACATTTATAAAATTGCAATTTTGTGTCACTGGCCTACACAAAATACCCCATAATATCAAAGTGGAATAATGTTTTTAGCCATTTCTACAAGTTTCTACAAAATGTTAAGCTGAAATGTCTTGAGTCTTATTGACTCAAGACATTTCAGCTTTACATTTTTTATTAATTTGTAGAAATGTCTAAAAACATTATTCCACCCCATTGTTATGGCAAGCCTAAATAAGTTAAATAAATAATAACACAAATGTGCTTAACAAGTCACATAAGTTGCATGGACTCACTGTGTGCAATAATAGTGTTTAACGTGATTTTTGAATGACTACCTCATCTCTGTACCCCACACATACAATTATGTACTTATTAATTACACTTTGGATGGTGTATCAATGCACCCAGTCACTGCAAAGATACAGATTTCCATCCTAACTCAGCTCCTGGAGAGGAAGGGAACCGCTCAGGGATTTCACCATGAGGCCAATGGTGACTTTAAAACAGTTACAGAGTTTAATGGCTGTGAAAGGAGAAAACTGAGGATGGATCAACAACATTGTAGTTAATCCACAATACTAACCCAATTGACAGAATGAAAACAAGGAAGCCTGTACAGAATAAAAATATTCAGAATCATACATCGTGTTTGCAACAAGGCACTAAAGTAATACTGCAAAAAAATTGGCAAAGCAATTCACTTTTTGTCCTGAATACAACGTGTTATGTTTAGAGAAACACATTACTGAGTACCACTCCATATTTTTAAGCATAATGTTGGCTGCATCATGTGATGGGTATGCTTGTAAATGTTAAGGATTGGGGAATTTTTTGGAATAAAAAGTAAACGGAATAGAGTCAACCACAGGCAAAATCCTAGAGGAAAACCTGGTTCAGTCTGCTTTCAACCAGACACTGGTAGATTAATTCACCTTTTAGCAGGACAATAACCTAAAACACAAGGCCAAATCTACACTGGATTTGCTTACCAAGAAGACAGTGAATATTCCTGAGTGGCCGAGTTACAGTTTTTACTGCAATCGTATTGACTCAGGGGTGTGAATACTTACGTAAATAAGATATTGCTGTATTTTGAATTTTCAATACATTTGCAAAAATGTCTAAACACATGTTTTTACTTTGTTATTATGGGGTATTGTGTGTCGATGGGTGAGAGAGAGAAATCTATTTCATCCATTTTGAATTCAGGCTGTAACAGAACAAAATGTGGAATAAGTGAATACTTTCTCAAGACACTGTATAAGGTTATTTCCTGCATATGCATCCTTCTTTCGATGCAAAAAATACCGCCTGCATGCGTGGCCATCTGAATCGTAGCACCTGGTTCCAATCCAAGTGTCAATGACATTTAGCATACTCCAGGCATTTGCATTTGTTTGCCGCTCTCAATGAAGGCTTTTCTCTGGCAACCCTTCCAAAGAGCCTTTTGGCATGGAGGTGGTGTCTAATTGTATTTGGTTCAATCATTCTCCAACTGTGGCCCTTGGATTTTCCTTTTCCTCTTGTACCATCTTCCAGTTTACCACTCTTTCAGTGGTTTTAAACTTCTTTAAGGAAAACTTCACCACTAGACACTATTTGGGGAGTTGTTACAGTCTCCCTACATAGTTATGAGAGTTCAACCAATGACGTCATTGGTTTATTGAGCCTGCTGGCTGATCCAAAAATTAATGGAGTCATGTTATGTAGCAATTATTGTTGCCTTTGTGTTTCGCCGAGTGCACGATCACGCTAGCAGCGAGTAGATATGGTTGTCCTTGTGGTTGTCCTTGTTCAACATCTGTTCCTATCAGCCACGACATTGCAGGATATCTAGGTTGACTCAATTTCCCTGGCTTTGTAAAGACTACAGCCATACTTCCTTGTTCCCACACTCGAAGGCAGGCTTTTTAGTTTACTGGTTCACAGGAGCTATGTTACCGCACACTCCCTGTCTATCCGAGATTGCAAAATAATTAGCTACAATGGCTGCTTCTAATGATTCCTCTTTCCCTGAAGAGCTGGACGCCATTTTTTTATGTTCTTTAACATAGGAACATACAGACATATTTATTTGAGCCGGAATACACTGAAAAGGAGTCGAAACGGAAAGAAAAATAATTGCGAGACAAGCAAGCAGCAGTGGCAGCCTAGACCAGCTGGACCAGGATAAACGAGTAAGTTGTTTTGCTGTCAGTAGCTAGTTAGCAATATAAGCTCTCTTTTTACACAAGGCAGTGTTGTTCAATATGGTGACTGATTCGGCCATAACGGGGCTTGTCACTACAAGCCAAGTTACTCAAGTTTAGCCAAATAGCTAGCTAGCTAGTTTTGTTTGCAATACCTTAAATGCACTGTAGTCTAACATTACAGCTAGCTAGCTAACTAGGCTAGCTAGCCTCAGTGCGTCTCATTAGGAGCAAAACTGGAGAAATGTTTTGATGATGGAGTAGAGTAAAGGAATAACTTTAGCTTGATGACTCATATTAGTCTTGGAGTAACTATACCTGTGTGTTTTAGCTTGCTAGCTATCTAACGTGTGTCTGAGATGTCTCATATTCTACACCATGCTGCTACAGTAGGAATACAGACAGTACACAACGGTTGCCCATTGACGTGTAATAGTGTTTTCGACTTTCTCACAGACTACACAGCTTGGTTACAAAGAAGTTGACATAACAACAATCTCCTCTTGTATCAAAGTGACTCCAAACACCTCACTGCACCAAATGCAAGTATTTCCTTTGTAGTACTGTAGAATTTATTATAAGCGTTAGTAGTATATTTTTCTTCTACTCTATATGTCATATATACTGCTGTGCAAACTCACCACAGTCTCCAGAGCAAATAAACTTTGTCTTCAATACAAGCCATGTCTACTTATTTGCTATATTGACAGACTAATCTACAGTTTTAATAAAACATGTTTACTTGCCAACAAATGATAAACCAACTCCATGCATCATTTGTTTTAGTTTATCCAAACACATTTCATGAATATCGCAATAAATTGATCAAATCAAATCAAATGTATTTATATAGCCCTTCTTACATCAGCTGATCTCAAAGTGCTGTACAGAAACCCAGCCTAAAACCCCAAACAGTAAGCAATGCAGGTGTAGAAGCACGGAAGACACCTAGGAAACCTAGGAAGACACCTAGAGAGGAACCAGGCTATGAGGGGTGGCCAGTCCTCTTCTGGCTGTGCCGGGTGGAGATTATAACAGAACATGGCCAAGATGTTCAAATGTTCATAAATGACCAGCATGGTCAAATAATAATAATCACAGTAGATGTCGAGGGTGCAATAAGTCAGCACCTCAGGACTAAATGTCAGTTGGCTTTTCATAGCCGATCATTAAGAGTATCTCTACCACTCCTGCTGTCTCTAAAGAGTTGAAAACAGCAGGTTCTGGACAGGTAGCACGTACCGGTGAACGTCCGGTGAACAGGTCAGGGTTCCATACACGCAGGCAGAACAGTTGAAACTGGAGCAGCAGCACGGCCAGGTGGACTGGGGACAGCAAGGAGTCATCCTGCCAGGTAGTACTGAGGCATGGTCCTAGGGCTCAGGTCCTCTGAGAGAGAGAAAGAAAGAGAGAAAGAGAGAATAGAGAGAGCATACTTAAATTCACACAGGACACCGGATAAGAAAGGAGGAGTACTCCAGATAACAAACTGACCCTAGCCCCCCGACACATAAACTACTGCAGCATAAATACTGGAGGCTGAGACAGGAGGGGTCAGGAGGCACTGTGGCCCCATCCAATGATACCCCCGGACAGGGCCAAACAGGCAGGATATAACCCCACCCACTTTGCCAAAGCACAGCCCCCACAACACTAGAGGGATAACTTCAACCACCAACTTACCATCCTGAGACAAGGCCGAGTATAGCCCACAAAGATCTCCGCCACGGCACAACCCAAGGGGGGGCGCCAACCCAAACAGGAAGATCACGTCAGCGACTCAAACCACTCAAGTGACCCCTCCTAGGGACGGCATGGAAGAGCACCAGTAAGCCAGTGACTCAGCCCCTGTAATAGGGTTAGAGGCAGAGAATCCCAGTGGAGAGAGGGGAACCGGCCAGGCAGACAGCAAGGGCGGTTCGTTGCTTCAGAGCCTTTCCGTTCACCTTCACACTCCTGGGCCAGACTACACTCAATCATATGACCTACTGAAGAGATGAGTCTTCAGTAAAGACTTAAAGGTTGAGACCGAGTCTGCGTCTCTCATATGGTTAGGCAAACCATTCCATAAAAAGGGAGCTCTATAGGAGAAAGCCCTGCCTCCAGCTGTTTGCTTAGAAATTCTAGGGACAATTAGGAGGCCTGCGTCTTGTGACCGTAGCGTACGTGTAGGTATGTACGGCCGGACCAAATCGGAAAGATAGGTAGGAGCAAGCCCATGTAATGCTTTGCAGGTTAGCAGTAAAACCTTGAAATCAGCCCTTGCCTTAACAGGAAGCCAGGGAGGCTAGCACTGGAGTAATATGATCAAATTTTGGGGTTCTAGTCAGGATTCTAGCAGCCGTATTTAGCACTAACTGAAGTTTATTTAGTGCTTTATCCGGGTAGCCGGAAAGTAGAGCATTGCAGTAGAGCTTTGCAGTAGAGCATTCAAGAAGTTGAAGTCAACTGACGCAGTTGCAATCATTTAGTCACTTGTCAGTACACTTATAAAAAATATTATATAAAACACCATTATGTATATAATGGTGTTTTATGTCATATTCTTTACAAGTGTATTTGTATTTATTATGGATTCCCATTAGCTGCTGCCAAAGCTACTCTTCCTGGGGTCCAGCAAAATTAAGGCAGTTTATACAATTTTTAAAACATTACAATACATTCACAGATTTCACAACACACTGTGTGCCCTCAGTCCCCTACTCCACCACTACCACATATCTACAGTACTAGTACTGTGTATGTATAGTACGTATGTTATCGTGTGTGTGTGTGTGTGTGGTGTGTGTACGCATGTGTCTGTGCCATTGTTTGTGTTGCTTCACAGTCCCCGCTATTCAATAAGATGTTTTTTAAATAAAATTTTACTGCTTGCCACAGTTTGCTTAATGTGGAATAGATTTCCATGTAGTCATGGCTCACGTAGTACTGTGTGCCTCCCATAGTCTGTTCTGGACTTGTGGACTGTGAAGACACTGTAAGGGCTGTCGCTCTCCTCATCCTCGGACGAGGAGAGGAGAGAAGGATCATCAGACCAAAATGCAGCATTCGGGAAGTAAGCCATCTTTTTATTTGAAACGACGATGGCAACACGAAACAAAACACTTTCAAATATACAAAACAAGAAAACGACGTTGACGAAACCTGAACATAAACTTACATAACTAAACGTAAACTCACGGACAGGAAACAGACGACATCAAAATAAACGAACAGCCAAACAGTCCCGTATGGTACATACATTCGACGACACAGGAGACAATCACCCACAAACAAACAGTGAGAACACCCTACCTAAATATGACTCTTAATTAGAGGAGAACGCAAAACACCTGCCTCTAATTAAGAGCCATACCAGGCAACCACAACCAACATAGAAACAGATAACATAGACTGCCCACCCAAAACACATGCCCTGACCTAAACACATACAAAAACAACATAAAACAGGTCAGGACCGTTACAGAACCCCCCCCTCAAGGTGCGAACGCCGGGCGCACCAGCACAAAGTCCAGGGGAGGGTCTGGGTGGGCAGTTGACCACGGTGGTGGCTCAGGCTCTGGACGCTGCCCCCACACCACCATAGTCACTCCCCGCTTCTGTCTTCCCCTTCCAATGACCACCCTAAAACTAACTTCCCCTAAATGAACGGCCAGCACCGGGAGAAGGGGCAGCACCGGGAGAAGGGGCAGCACCGGAACAAGGGGCAGCACCGGAACAAGGGGCAGCACCGGAACAAGGGGCAGCACCGGAACAAGGGGCAGCACCGGGATAAGGGGCAGCACCGGGATAAGGGGCAGCACCGGAACAAGGGGCAGCACCGGAACAAGGGGCAGCACCGGAACAAGGGGCAGCACCGGAACAAGGGGCAGCACCGGAACAAGGGGCAGCACCGGGATAAGGGGCAGCACCGGGATAAGGGGCAGCACCGGGACAAGGGGCAGCACCGGGACAAGGGGCAGCACCGGGACAAGGGGCAGGTCCCGGCTGAGGGACTCTGGCAGATCCTGGCTGAGGGACTCTGGCAGATCCCGGCTGAGGGACTCTGGCAGGTCCCGGCTGAGGGACTCTGGCAGGTCCCGGCTGAGGGACTCTGGCAGGTCCTGGCTGAGGGACTCTGGCAGGTCCTGGCTGAGGGACTCTGGCAGGTCCTGGCTGAGGGACTCTGGCAGGTCCTGGCTGAGGGACTCTGGCAGGTCCTGGCTGAGGGACTCTGGCAGGTCCTGGCTGAGGGACTCTGGCAGGTCCTGGCTGAGGGACTCTGGCAGGTCCTGGCTGAGGGACTCTGGCAGGTCCTGGCTGAGGGACTCTGGCAGGTCCTGGCTGAGGGACTCTGGCAGGTCCTGGCTGAGGGACTCTGGCAGGTCCTGGCTGAGGGACTCTGGCAGGTCCTGGCTGAGGGACTCTGGCAGGTCCTGGCTGAGGGACTCTGGCAGGTCCTGGCTGAGGGACTCTGGCAGGTCCTGGCTGGACGGCTCTGGCAGGTCCGGGCTGGACGGCTCTGGCAGGTCCTGGCTGGACGGCTCTGGCAGGTCCTGGCTGGACGGCTCTGGCAGGTCCTGGCTGGACGGCTCTGGCAGGTCCTGGCTGGACGGCTCTGGCAGGTCCTGGCTGGACGGCTCTGGCAGGTCATAGCAGGACGGCTCTGGCAGGTCATAGCAGGACGGCTCTGGCAGGTCATAGCAGGACGGCTCTGGCAGGTCATAGCAGGACGGCTCTGGCAGGTCATGGCAGGACGGCTCTGGCAGGTCATGGCGGGACGGCTCTGGCAGGTCATGGCAGGACGGCTCTGGCTGGTCATGGCAGGACGGCTCTGGCTGGTCATGGCAGGACGGCTCTGGCTGGTCATGGCAGGACGGCTCTGGCTGGTCATGGCAGGACGGCTCTGGCTGGTCATGGCAGGACGGCTCTGGCTGGTCATGGCAGGACGGCTCTGGCTGGTCATGGCAGGACGGCTCTGGCTGGTCATGGCAGGACGGCTCTGGCTGGTCATGGCAGGACGGCTCTGGCTGATCATGGCAGGACAGCTCTGGCTGATCATGGCAGGACAGCTCTGGCTGGTCATGGCAGGACGGCTCTGTAGGGAGGAGAAGGAGAGACAGCCTGGTGCGTGGTCTAGGCACTGGCTGCGCTGGAGAGGAGGAAACAGCTGGAGAGAGAACCCGGAGAGACAGCCTGGTACGGGGGGCTGCCACCGGAGGACTGGTACATGGAGGTGGCACCGGGTATACCGGACCGTGAAGGAGGACACGTGCTCTTGAGCACCGAGCCTCCCCAACCTTACCAGGTTGAATGGTCCCCGTAGCCCTGCCAGTGCGGCGAGGTGGAATAGCCCGCACTGGGCTATGCAGGCGAACCGGGGACACCACCTGTAAGGCTGGTGCCATGTACGCCGGCCCGAGGAGACGTACTGGAGACCAGATACGTTGGGCCGGCTTCATGGCACTCGACTCGATGCCCAACCTAGCCCTCCCAGTGCGGCAAGGTGGAATAGCCCGCACTGGGCTAAGCACGCGTACTGGGGACACCGTGCGCTTTACCGCATAACACGGTGTCTTACCAGTACGACGCCTTCTACCTCCACGGTAAGCACGGGGAGTTGGCTCGGGTATCCTACCCGGCTTTGCCACACTCCTCGTGTGCCCCCCCCCAAGAAATTTTTGGGTCTGACTCACGGGCTCCCAACCGCGTCGACGCGCTGCCTCCTCATACCAGCGCCTCTCAGCCTTCGCTGCTTCCAACTCCTCCTTGGGACGGCGATATTCCCCTGGCTGCGCCCAGGGTCCTTTGCCTTCTAGGTCCTCCTCCCATGTCCATTTCTCCAAATAATTAAGCCTCTCCTGTTGCGTGTTCCACTGCTCGAACTTATGCTGCTTGGTCCTAGTTTGGGTGGGTGATTCTGTAAGGGCTGTCGCTCTCCTCATCCTCGGACGAGGAGAGGAGAGAAGGATCATCAGACCAAAATGCAGCATTCGGGAAGTAAGCCATCTTTTTATTTGAAACGACGATGGCAACACGAAACAAAACACTTTCAAATATACAAAACAAGAAAACGACGTTGACGAAACCTGAACATAAACTTACATAACTAAACGTAAACTCACGGACAGGAAACAGACGACATCAAAATAAACGAACAGCCAAACAGTCCCGTATGGTACATACATTCGACGACACAGGAGACAATCACCCACAAACAAACAGTGAGAACACCCTACCTAAATATGACTCTTAATTAGAGGAGAACGCAAAACACCTGCCTCTAATTAAGAGCCATACCAGGCAACCACAACCAACATAGAAACAGATAACATAGACTGCCCACCCAAAACACATGCCCTGACCTAAACACATACAAAAACAACATAAAACAGGTCAGGACCGTTACAGACACCTCATGTGGCTTGTCTTGTGGGGTATGCATGGGTGTCCGAGCTGTGTGCCAGTAGTTTAGACAGACAGCTCGGTGCATTCAACACATCCAACATTCAACATTCAACACCTCTCATAAATAAAAGTTATGACGAATATTATTAATATTAACTCTCTGTGTACATCCAAGGGCCAGCCGTACTGCCCTGTGCTGAGCAGATTGCAAGTCATTTTTTGTGGCACCTGACCACACGACTGAACAGTAGTCAAGGTGTGACAAAACTAGGGCCTGTAGGACCTGCCTTGTTGATAGTGTTGTTAAGAAGGCAGAGCATCGCTTTATTATAGTTTCTTGGAAGAGTGGACATGGGAGGAGATAATGGAAGGCAAGGGACCCTGGGCACAGGCGTGAGAATATCGCCATCCTAAGGAGGAGCTGGACGCAGCTAAGGCGGGGCGGCGACGCTACGAGGAGTTGGTTCAACGAGGCGTGCACGAGAGGCAGCCCCAGAATATTTTTTTTGGGGGGGGGCACACAGGGAGATTGGCGGAGTCAGGTTATAGACCTGAGCCAACTCCCCGTGCTTGCCGTGGGGAGAGAGTGACCAGGCAGGCACTGTGTTATGTGAAAGTGCACGGTGTCTCCAGTGTGCACTCATAGCCCGGTGCGCTATATTCCAGCTCCCCGCATCGGCCGGGCTAGAGTGGGCATCCAGCCAGGACGGATGGTGCCGGCTCAGCGCTCCTGGCCTCCAGTGCGTCTCTTCGGCCCAGGTTATCCTGTGCCAGCTCTACGCACGGTGTCCCCGGTTCGCCAGCACAGCCCAGAGCAGCCTGTTCCAGCTCCCCGCACTTGCCGGGCTACAGGGGGTATCCAGCCAGGACGAGTTGTGCTAGCTCTGAGCTCAGACCTCCGGTGCACCTCCACGGTCCAGTGTATCCTGCGCCGGCTCTGCGCAAGGTGTCTCCAATGGGCTTGCACAGCCCAGTGCATCCTGTGTCAGCGCCTCGAACGTGCCGGGCTGAAGTGGGTATCCAGCTAGGACATGTTGTGCCTGCTCCACGAACCAGGCCTCCTGTGTGTCTCTCCAGTCCGAAGCCTCCAGTGATGATCCATGCCACGAAGGCTCCAGTGATGATCCATGGCACGAAGCCTCCAGTGATGATCCATGGCACGAAGCCTCCAGTGATGATCCATGGCACGCAGCCTCCAGTGATGATCCATGGCACGAAGCCTCCAGTGATGATCCATGGCACGAAGCCTCCAGTGAGGAGTCATGGCACGAAGCCTCAAAAGGACGGCTTCCAGTCCGGAGCCTCCAGCGACGGCCTCCAGTCCGGAGACTCCAGCGACGGCCTCCAGTCCGGAGACTCCAGCGACGGCCACCAGTCCGGAGCCTCCAGCGACAGCCTCCAGTCCGGAGCCTCCAGCGACGGTCTCCAGACCGGAGTCTCCAGCGACGGTCTCCAGTCCGGAGCCTCCAGCGACAGTCCCCAGTCCGGGGCCCGCAACGAGGGTCCCCAGTCCGGGGTCAGCAACAAGGGTCCCCGCACCAGAGGCGCCACCAAAGTGGGGTGAGCCAGAGGTGGAGCGGGGTCTACGTCCCGCACCAGAGCCGCCACCGCGGATAGATGCCCACCCAGACCCTCCCCTATAGGTTCAGGTTTGGGGGGGGGGGGGTACTGGACCAAGATGCAGGGGGGGGTACTGTCACGCCCTGACCTTAGAGAGCCTATTTATGTCTCTATTTTGGTTTGGTCAGGGTGTGATTTGGGTGGGCATTCTATGTTCTTTATTTCTAGGTTTTGTATTTCTTTGTTTCTGGCCGAGTGTGGTTCCCAATCAGAGGCAGCTGTCTATCGTTGTCTCTGATTGGGGATCATACTTAGGCAACCCTTTTCCCTCCTTCTGTGTGGGATCTTGTTCTTTGTTTGTGTGCAGGTAGTTTGCACATCGAAGCTGTTCGTTCATTGTGTTCTTTATTTCTTTTGTCCTTTCAAAGTTTCACTTCGTTATTAAATTATGTGGAACTCAAAGAATGCTGCGCCTTGGTCTCTTCCTTCCGACGACACCTGTTACAGCTTTTTTCCACAGAGTTTAATTTAAGGTGCCCCAAAGCTTTTTACTATCATTCTTTTTATAATTTCTTTGTTTCATAGTGTAGTTTATTTTTCTTTAGTTTAGTCACATGATTTCTTAATTTGCAGTAAGTTTGCCAATCAGTTGGGCTGCCAGACTTAATTGCTATACCTTTTGCCTCATCCCTCTCAACCATACAATTTTTCAATTCCTCATCAATCCAAGGGGATTTAACCGTTTTTACAGTCATGTTCTTAATGGGTGCGTGCTTATTAGTAACTGGAATAAATAGTTTCATAAATGCGTCAAGTGCAGCATCTGGTTGCTCCTCATTACACACCACAGAGCAGAAAATATTCTTTACATCATCAACATATGAATCACTACACAACATATTGTATGACCTCTTATACACTGTACTAGGCCCAGCCTTTGGAACTTTGGTTTTCCTAGATATGGCTATCATATTGTGATCACTGCATCCTATAGATTTGGATACTGCTTTAAAGCAAATATCTGCAGCGTTAGTAAAGATGTTATCAATACATGTTGATGATTTAATTCCTGTGCTGTTTGTAACTACCCTGGTAGCTGTTTTTAACTGCCTGATCCAGGTTGCAGGCACTGGTTACAGTTTGAAGTTTTTTCCTGAGAAGGCAGCTTGATGATAGCCAGTCAATATTTAAATCACCCAGAAAATATACTTCTCTGTTGATATCACATACGTTATCAAGCATTTTACACATTTTATCCAGATACTGTGTCAAGCCCTGACCTGAGATATCTGTTTTCTTTATATTTTGGTTAGGTCAGGGTGTGACTAGGGTGGGTACGCTAGTTTTTGTATTGTCTAGGGGTTTTGTAGGTCTAGGTGATTTGTATGTCTATAGTGGCCTGATATGGTTCCCAATCAGAGGGAATTGTTGTCTCTGATTGGGGATCATATTTAGGTAGCCATTTCCCTTTTGGTGTTTGTGGGATCTTGTCTATGTGTAGTTGCCTGTCAGCACTCATTTGTATAGCGTTTCGTTTTGTTATTTTGTTAGTTTGTTCAGTGTTCATTCTTTAAATAAAAAAGAATGTACGCATACCACGCTGCGCCTTGTTCCGATCCTTATAACGAACGTGACATACTGACTGTTAGCACTTGGTGGTCTATAGCAGCTTCCCACAAGAATGGGCTTTAGGTGAGGCAGATGAACCTGTAGCCATATTACTTCAACAGTATTTAACATTAGATCATCTCTAAGCTTTACAGGAATGTGGTTCTGAACATAGACCACAACATCGCCTCCGTTGGCATTTCTGTCTTTTCGGTAGATGTTATAACCATGTATTGCTACCACTGTATCATCAAAGGTATTATCTAAGTGAGTTTCAGAGATAGTCAGAATATGAATGTCCTCTGTTAAAAGCACATTATTGACTTCATGGACCTTGTTTATTAGGCTACATATGTTAATATGGGCTGTTTTTTAGCACTTTTCTGGGTTGCTTGATTGTTTTTAATGCTTTACTGGGAAGCGTATCAGAGGGAGACTTACTCATGTCATTTACGTTGGAGTTGATAGTGCAGGGTGAGCTGCAAAAAGTGGTCTTCCTACTATTGCACACCGCCTCAGTGCTAAAAATGTAACTCTGGTGGTGGATTCATGATTACTGCTTACAATAGCTGTAGGATAAACAGATGTATTCGGTGCAATAGGTAATTATTAAATTACTTAAGATTATGTACATTTGATGCAGCATGATGACGACTCATTGTCACAATGGTAGGGATTAACTCAGGCTGGTCTTGGATCATTTACCAGTCATTGTTTCAACGCAGCCTTGAAATGTCCAGGAGCCAAGATGATTTAGATGGACTGCGTCATTCCTGTAGAGTATCTTCTGTTTTCAGAAGGTGTCAAAGTTATCAATAAAAGTGAATCCAGCAGAGCTACAGTAGTCTTTTAGCCAGATGTGTAATGCCAGCAGTCTGCTGAATCTTTCACACCAGCGGCCCAAACGATGGACCTGAAATTATTGGCAGTTTAAAAAAAAAAAATGTAATGCTAAAATCAGTTCTTTAAAATCCATTTTCAAATGTTCCGAGCAAGCCCTCCTGATGTCGTTTGACAGTATGCTGACTTATAAGATTGTGCCGACAGATATGGTAGCTCTGCTTCTAACTCCTAAGCTACTTTCAGTATTTCGTTTTTTTTTTCTTACATTATTAGCCCAGATTTTTTTTGTGTTATTACATACAGCCGGAAATAACTTTTGGATATCAGAGCGGCGGTAAATAACCAGCATTACGACCACGAATACGACTTTCCCGAATTGGATCCTTTGTTCCTACCGCTCAGAGCAATTTAACTTATTCCAAAGGCTGATCCAAAACACCACCGGCGGAGAAGAGTGGACTTATAATCCAACTCAGGAGACGTGCACACCATCCACCTCTTCTGAGTATATTACTTGCTAATGTTCAGTCTCTGGATAATAAAGTTGACAAGCTCATGGCGAGGATCTCCTTCCGGAGAGACATCAGGGATTGTAGCATACTCTGTTTCATGGAAACATGGCTCTCTAGGGATATACTGTCCCCATCCATTCAGCCATCTGGGTTCTCAGTACATCACGCAGACAGGAATTAAAAACTCCCCAGGAAGAAGAAAGGCGGGGGTGTATGTTTCGGGATTAACCACTCATTGTGTGATTGTGTTAACATACAAAAACTCAAGTCCTTTTGTTCACCCGACCTAGAATACCACACAATCAAATGCCGACTGTATTACCTCGCGTATAGTCACAGCCGTTTATACTCCCCCTCAAGCCCGAAAACACAACAGCCCTCAAAGAACTTCACTGGACTTTATTCAAACTGGAAACCACATATTGTTACGCCCTGACCACGCCCCGCCCTGACCATAGAGAGCTTTTTATTCTCTATGTAGGTTAGGTCGGGGTGTGACTAGGGTGGGTCATCTAGGTGATTATATTTCTATGTTGGCCTGGTATGGTCCCCAATCAGAGGCAGCTGTTTATCGTTCTCTGATTGGGGATCATATTTAGGCAGCCATTTCCCCTTTGTGCTTTGTGGGATCTTGACTATGTATAGTTGCCTGTGAGAACTATAGTAGCTTCACGTTTTGTTTTGCGATTTATTGTTTTCTTTGAGTTTCACTTCCTAATAAAGATTCAACCATACCACGCTGCATCTTGGTCCACTCATTATAACGATCATGACAGAAGATCCCACCAACAACGGACCAAGCAGCTTGCCCAGGAGGAAAGCCAGGAGTGGAGGACATCCTGAACGTGGGACGAGATTATGTCAGGAGACAGAAGCCTGCCATGGAAGCAGGCGGAAGCAGCGAGGGAGCAACAACGACGACACCAAACAAAATTGTTTGGGGGAGGCACATGGGGTGGTTGGCGGAGCCAGGGTTTGAACCAGAGGCAACCCCCCGTACTCACCATGGGGAGCGTGTGACCGGTCAGGCACCATGGTTTGCGGTGATACGCACTGTGTCTCCAGTGCGCATTCACAGCCCGGTGCGTTCTGTGCCAGCTCCTCGCACTTGTCGTGCTAAAGTGGGTATCTGTCCAGGACCGGTTGTGCCGGCTCAGCGCGCCTGGTCTCCAGTGCGCCTCCTCAGTCAAGGATATCCTGCGCCGGCTCTACGCGCTGTATCCCCAGTGCGCCTTCACGGCCCAGTGCGTCCTGTGCCAGCTTCCCGCACTTGCCGTGCGAAGGCGGACATTATTAAATCACTACTGGTCAGGCATCATTCCGGGCCTACTATTTGCACAGTCGCTGCGGTTAGACCAAGCAAGCTACGGTTAAGTGGGGCATCTCCGTGAACTCGGCATGGCCTAGAGACTAGGTTGATGCCAGTTGTTTCCCTTTCTGTGATTATTTAATCCTGCACATTTCTGGACATCAGCCCTATTTGATGGTAAAGTTCATACTTCCCCTTCAGGATATGAAGGGGAACATTCAAACTTTTCATGTTGATATCTGTAGAGGTACAGGTGACCCTGAACACGTGGCAAAATGAATTTAGAAAATTCCCTGCACAGAAGCAGAGTTAGATCATAACCTGTAAAACCATATTATCCTTAGGGAGAAACTCGGATATGTTTCACTAGATGAGCCGGCACGCGCAACTGGAATAAATCTGGCTTATCCACCCCAACCTCCCCCCGATGAGACCATCGAAAACGGCGTATCTCTGTGTGACCCAGAGGCCGCAATATGTCCAAAGCTTTATTAAATCACTATTAGTCAGGCTTCATTTCGGGCCTACTATATGCACAGTCGCTGCGGTCAGAGCGAGCGACGGTCAGTTGGGGCATCTCCTTGAAATTAGCACGGCCTAGAGACTAGGTTGATGCCATTTGTTTCCCTTTCTGTGATGATTTAATCTTGCACATTTCTGGACTTCAGCCCAATATGATGGTAATGTTCATACTTCCCACCCAAACCTCCCCCTGATTAGCCCATCAAAACGGCGTGTCTCTGTGTGACCCAGTGGCCACAATATGTCCAAAGCATCATTAAATCACCACTAGTCAGGCTTCATTCCCGGCCTACTATTTGCACGGTCGCTGCGGTCAGACCGAGCAATTTACCGTCAAGTGGGGCATCTCCTTGAACTCGGCATGGACTAGAGACTAGGTTGATGCCAGTAGTTTCCATTTCTGTGATGATTTAATCCTGCACATTTCTGGACTTCAGCCCTACTTGATGGTAAAGTTTATACTTCCCCTTTAGGATATGAAGGGGACCATTCAATCTTTTCATGTTGATATCTGTAGAGGTACAGGAGACCCTGAATATGTTGCAAAGGGACATATGACAATTTCCTGCACAGAAGCAGAGTTAGAGCATAACCTGTAAAACCATTTTGTCCTTAGGGAGAAACTCGGATGTGTCAGAATACATGAACCGGCGAGTACAGCTTGAATAACTCTGTGGCTTCTCCACAAAAAAACCTCCCTCCGATGAGCCCATTTTCGATGGGTGTCTCTGTGTGACGCAGAGGCCGCAATATGTCCAAAGCATCATTAAATCACTACTAGTCAGGCTTCATTCCGGGCCTACTATTTGCACGTTCGCTGCGGTGTGGTGCCAGGGAAATAACACCTAAAACCCTCACAAACATTTACAGATGCACAATTGAGAGCATCATGTCTTGCTGTGTCACCTCCTGTTACGGCAACTGCACCGCCCACAACCGCAAAGCTCTCAAGAGGGTGGTGCGGCCTGCCCAACGCATTACTGGGGGAAAACTTCCCACCCTCCTGAACACCTACAGCACCCGATGCCATAGGAAGGCCAAAAAGATCATCAAGTACATCAACCACTTGAGCCACTGCCTGTTCACCCCGCTGTCATCCAGAAGGCGAGGTCAGTACAGGTGCATCAAAGCTGGAACAGAGAGACTGAAAAACAGCTTCTATCTCAAGGCCATCAGACTGTTAAACAGCCATCACTAACACATTAGGGCTGCCTATAGTCATAGATTAGAAATCACTGGCCACTTTTAGAAATGGATCACTAGCCACTTTAATAATGTTCCGTATCTAGCATTACTCATCTCATATTTACAGTATAAACCGCACTCCACACTATTCTACGGTATATTAGTCACTTTTAAATTGTTTACATATTGTATCACCCATTTCATATGTATATACTGTATTGTATTCTAGACTACACCACTGACTGTTAAACAGCCTTCTCCAGCACATCAGAGGCTGCTGCCTATAGACATAGACTAGGAATCTCTGGGCACTTTAAGGAAATGTAAAACTTTAATAATGTCTCCGTATCTTGCATTACTCATCTCATATGTGTAAACTGTACTCTATAATATGCCACTGTATCTTAGTCCTATGCCGCTCTGACATATACTGTATGTATATACAGTTGAAGACGGAAGTTTACATACACTTAGGTTGGAGTCATTAAAACTCATTTTTCAACCACTCCACAAATTTCTTGTTAACAAACTATAGTTTTGGCAAGTTGGTTAGGACATCTCCTTTGTTCATGATACAAGTAATTTTTCCTACAATTGTTAACGGACAGATTATTTCACTTATAATTCACTGTATCACAATTCCAGTGGGTCAGAAGTTGACATACACTAAGTTGACTGTGCCTTTAAACAGCTTGGAAAATTCCAGAAAATTGTCATGGCTTTAGAAGCTTCTGATAGGCTAATTGACATCATTTGAGTCAACTGGAGGTGTACCTGTGGATGTATTTCAAGGCCTACCTTCAAACTCATGCCTCTTTGCGTGACATCATGGGGAAATCCAAAACAATTAGCCAAGACCTCAGAAAATAATTGTAGACCTCCACAAGTCTGGTTCATCCTTGGGAGCAATTTCCAAACGGCTGAAGGTACCACGTTCATCTGTACAAACAATAGTACGCAAGTATAAACACCATGGGACCATGCAGCCGTCATACCGCTCAGGTAGGAGACTCTAGAGATGTCTCCTAGAGATTAATGTACTTTGGTGCAAAAAGTGTAAATCAATCCCAGAACAACAGCAAGGGACCTTGTGAAGTGAAACGTTTGACCCAAGTTCAACAATTTAAAGGCAATGCTACCAAATACTAATTGAGTGTATGTAAACTTCTGACCCACTGGGAATGTGATGAAAGATATAAAAGCTGTGTCACGTTCTGACCTAAGTTCCTTTTTTATGTCTTTATTTTAGTTGGTCAGGGCGTGAGTTGGGGTGGGCATTCTATGTTATATTTCTATGTGTTTGGCCTAGTATGGTTCTCAATCTGTCACGGTTCTCTAAAGTAGAACCCAGAAGCAGACCAGGACAAGGAGAGTAAGACGAAGGTGAGTATTTATTTACAAGTTTAAATGTAGTGATAGAAAAATCCAAGTAGCGGAGCGGGCAGCGGAGGTGAGTTGATGGAATTGAGTAAGCAGATCCAAGGAAGTAACTGAAGTCACCGACGACCAGGTAGGGATGGGATGAGTGTTCCGGGTGAATGACTGTAGACAGAAAAAAAACAGAGGTAAGTTCAAGGCAAGCAAGACGTACAAAACAACAAAACAAACTCTATCAAACTGGAGGCTGATACGCTGGCACAACATACTGTTCATGGCTAACGATCCGGCAGGGAATGGATGTCAGGTCAGCGCTTATGAAGTGGAGGGGTGATGATCAGGACCAGGTGTGCAGATAGCTGATGGGATACAGGTGCGGGTACTCAGAGATCCTCCAACTAGCTACATCGCCCGGCAACCAGACAGGGTGCGTTCCAGGACACCGGAAAAAACACTCCAGGACAGAACACAGGCAAAAACAGACTCAGGAAGCGGGATTCGTGACACAATCAGAGACAGGTGTCAGTCGTTGTCTCTGATTGGGAGCCATGTTTAGGTAGCCTGTTTTCTATTGTGTTTTGTGGGTGGTTGTTTCCTGTTTTAGTACCATACGGGACTGTTTCGGTTGTTTGTTTGTACTTTTGTTATTTTGTTCATTGTTCGGTGGATTTATTAAATATCTCATTATGGACACTTACCACGCTGCACATTGGTCCGATCCTTGCTACTCCTCCTCAGACGAAGAGGAAATCCATTACAAGCTGAAATAAATAATTCTCTCTACTATTATTCTGATGTTTCACATTCTTAAAATAAAGTGGTGATCCTAACTGGCCTAAGACAGGGAATTTTTACTAGGATTAAATGTCAGGAATTGTGAAACTGAGTTTAAATGTATTTGGCTAAGGTGTATGTAAACTTCCGACTTCAACTGTATATTCTTAATCCATTCCTTACTTAGATTTACGTGTATTTTGGGTATATGTTGTGAAACTGTTTGATATTACTGCACTGTCGGAGCTAGAAGCACAAGCATTTCGCTACACCCGCAATAACATATGCTAAGCACGTGAATGTAACCAGATAAAATTTGATTTGATTTGGAAAAAGGTGCAGGCGAATCGCGCTGCTGATGTAGCATTTTTTTTCAAAATCAGAGATTCATGTGATCTGTTTATCTGATTGTGTTGACAGAGAAACCCGAATTCAAAGGCAAACTCCCATGCTCTCTTTAAAGTGTAAACGCACATATAACATGAACATCACACAAGGGAATGAATGGTAAACAAACGTGTATATATCTGACTCCCCACACCCAGCGCCCCCAGTCAAATTATATAACTATTACCCACCTTGACCATAGAAAATATTTTCTAGTAGGCCCGGCCCCGCCCTACAAAGGGAAAATGCAGAAACTACATAATTTTCTTTCCTGCAAAATCAGACTTCAAAAGTATTTTTCTGTCTAGACAGACAGCAATTACTTAAGATATGATATTTTCGGATCAACTGGCTTGTTCTTGTGTCAGGAAACTAAATACCACATGAATCTGATAATATACCTGGCTATTACAACATATCAAAGATTTTTTATCAAATTCGTTACTGCGTTTTGCCTTTGTAGGGATTCCTTCACATATTCATCTCTGATCATCAGTCATTAGGCTGTAGATTTTCAACACCTGGATCAAGGTGGAAGGTGTGTTTACTTGAATGTTGCACATCTTAGAATGCCTTTATAACTTGCAATACATACAATGGAAAGTACACTGAGCGTACAAAACAGTGAATCCAGGTGAAAGCTATGATCCCTTATTATTCAATCAGTGTAGATGAAGGGGAGGAGACAGGTTAAAGAAGGATTTTTAAGCCTTGAGACAATTGAGACATGGATTGTGTATGTGTGCCATTCAGAGGGTGAATGGGAAAGACAAAAGATTTGAGTGTCTTTGAACGGGGTATGGTGGTAGTTGCCAAGCGCTCCTGTTTGAGTGTGTCAAGAACTGCAACACCGCTGGGTTTTTCACGCTCAACAGTTTCCAGTGTGTATCAAGAATGGTCCACCACCCAAAGGACATCCAGCCAACAGCAGGCCAGTGGTAAAAAATAGGTCACTGATGAAAGAGGACAAAGGAGGCTGACACGAATTGTGCAGAGAAACATACGGGCTACAGTTAGTCAACTGACAGGCCAGTACAACATTGGTGCCCAAAGGCCTATAAAAGAATGGACAACTTGTCGTACCTTGACACGAATGGGGTATGACAGCCGAAGACCTTACAGAGTTACACTTTTTTCAATAAAAAACAAGAAACTGCAGTTGCAGTGGGCAAAGGAAAGAAAACACTGGAGCATTGGAGAAACATTGCCTGGTCTGATGAATCATGGCCAACATTTTTGAGAATGACACAAATATTAATTTCCACAAAGTTTGCTGCTTCATTGTCTTTAGATATTTTTGTCAGATGTTACTATGGAATACTGAAGTATAATTAGTACAAGCATTTCATAAGTGTCAAAGGCTTTTATTGACAATTACATAAAGTTGATGCAAAGAGTCAATATTTGCAGTGTTGACCCTTCTTTTTCAAGACCTCTGCAATCCGCCCTGGCATGCTGTCAATTAACTTCTGGGCCACATCCTGACTGATGGCAGCCCATTCTTGCATAATCAATGCTTGGAGTTTGTCAGAATTTGTGTGTGTTTGTTTGTCCACCCGCCTCTTGAGGACTGACCACAAGTTCACAATGGGTTTAAGGTCTGGGGAGATTCCTGGCCATGGACCCAAAATATCGATGTTTTGTTCCCCCGAGCCACTTAGTTATCACTTTGCCTTATGGCAAGGTGCTCCATCATGCTGGAAAAGGCATTGTTCGTCACCAAACTGTTCCTGGATGGTTGGCAGAAGTTGCTTTTGGAGGATGTGTTGGTACCATTCTTTGTTCATGGCTGTGTTCTTAGGCAAAATTGTGAGTGAGCCCACTCTCTTGAATGAGAAGCAACCCCACACATAAATGGTCTCAGGATGCTCTACTGTTGGCATGACACAGGACCGATGGTAGCGCTCACCTTGTCTTCTCCGGACAAGCTTTTTTCCGGATGCCCCAAACAATCAGAAAAGGGATTCATCAGAGAAAATGACTTTACCCCAGTCCTCAGCAGTCCAATCCCTGTACCTTTTGCAGAATATCAGTCTGTCCCTGATGTTTTTCCTGGAGAGAAGTGGCTTCTTTGCAAGGCAGAGGCAAAAAGCCTGATATGGGCAGTGATGGTGCAGAGATGGCAGGAGCAGTGGAAAAGAGATACTAAGGTCAGGCATTTATTTCAAGTACATAAGAAAGCAAGGGAGGGGAGGACGGCAGGAAGGGACAGAAGAGAGGAGGCTATTTTTACAAGATTAAGGGTGTGTAATAAGCCTGTGTGTAGCTGGTGTAGAGGAGTCAGGTGCAGAACAACAGATATGAGTAATAAACGTAATTTACTCAAAGAATCAATAATACAACGCAATAATCTAGCCAACAATAACGGCCCGTATTACATACAAACAATCACTCACAAACAAACATGGGGGAACAGAGGGTTAAATAATGAACCAGTAATTGGGGGAGTGAAACCAGGTGTGTAAGACAAGGACAAAACAAATGGAAAATGAAAAGTGGATCGGCGATGGCTAGAAGGCCGGTGACGTCGACCCCCGAACGCCGCCCGAACAAGGAGAGGGACCGACTTCGACGGAAGTCGTGACAGGGTGGGACACAGCCAGTTGAATAAGTCCTTAAATGTGATAGGAAAGCATCCAATGGGAAAGTGTGATTATTGACAAGAAACAGAGACTGTGGAGCATGTAAGCATTCTACACCTGTTGTATTTGGCGCATGTGACAAATTAAATTTGATTTGATTTGATGTATTGCTACAGTGTGGGCAGTATCAGGGGAAAGAGAGAGGCTGAGATCTAGTATGAGGGAGAAGGGGATACATGAAATTAGTTTAAAGAGTATATTGTTATCTTTTTTAAGAGCAACGGGGCTGGCAGGTAGGATTTAGTTTCTCCCTGTCTCTGGCCCACACTCCAGTACAGTAGGTGGAGGTAATGCACCATCACGTTGGATGCCAACCGCTGATATATCCCACAGACGAAGAAGAAACCTCACACTGCAGTACAGTAGGTGGCGGTGTATGCATCCGCCAATATAAATTTAAAGAAGAAGAAAAAAAATGGCGGACAGCCACTAGCTCAATCCACATAAAAAAATACACAAACATTTCAAAGCAAGGTAAACAGACTCGAATATATTGTTTCACGCTGTCCTCTTTTTAACAAACACCCTTTTTAGCCGGTAATTTATCTAGCATTTATTGATTTATTTAACGATAGATAGCTAACATAAAGCCTGCACGTTAGCATGCTGTGTTGACGGTGCTAGCTAGCGGTTGTTCGAGCATGCCCATGTTTTTAGGTTGGAGGTAGGTACCGCTTCATATCCTCACTCTTAAATGCACATATTTGCTGGCTGAATTTCTAGCTAACGTGATGCATTGCTTGGCTTTTGCCCCTGAGGGGAGTCCCGTGTGTTGGCTTTGTGTGGAACCTTGATATCTTATGCTAGCTAGGCTAACTTAACAATTGGTATTTTAATCATATTACACGGACTAATGATGGTAGCTCATTTTCCTTATAGCTAGTACAGCATTGACGTGGGTCATTGTCAATAATAGTGGTCGTAGAAGCGAGCTGGTCTAGTAGTTAATCCCGCTGTCATTTTTTTCTTGGAAGGAAAAAGGAGGGAGCTGGGAAAAAGGCGCACTTCTATTCAGAGAACCAACTGAAGACTGTTATGATCTTTTAAGGTTTTTTTATTGCATATTATGATTATTGTTTTTGTGTCTCCTCCATTGCTATAGTCTAGTATTGCATGTTTGAAACCGTTATTTATGACCACTTGTTAGCCCAATGTAAATTTAGCTAATGGTAGCTAGCATGCAAATTTACAGTAACTGAGTTTAAGGCTAGCTTGATTTAAAAGTCTATTTGATTGCCAGCTGAAATTATGTAGCTACCTAGTTTGCTAGCTTGATACAGTTACTGATGCACTGCTGCTGGTGTTTATGAATAATCATCTGTTATTCTAAACCAGTTAGGAGAAAAAACAGTAAGGCTGCAAGGTTACTTTGTTGTTGATATATTTTTAAATGGTTGGTGTGATTAGCGTGGCTACTTGGTAAATATGCATTAATTAGGCAATTTGTCTTTATCTGCTATTCATTTCAATGTCTTGGCTGCATGCATTTGATAAACAATGGATTTGTGAGTAGCTGTGACTGCTGTGTCTTGATGTTAAACAAATCTAGTCAACTTTGAGGACCAATATAATTTCCGCCACTTGTTTGTCTGACCTAATGACCTGTGTCTTGTAGCCAACTGGTAATTATCCTAGGCTCAGGGTTAGGGGCCAAAGCCCCTCAAGTCCAGGATTGCCAGCCAGACATCCCCAGCCTGGTCATCATTGTACATAGGAATTTGTTCTTAACTTACTTGCCTAGTTAAATAAATTAATACCCTATATTGGCTATAATGTTACCCATTCTGTTTCTCCAGTCTGGGTCCTCTTGTTTCGTCAATACCCCAACAGGGATGAGTTGTCTGTGTCAACAGTGAGCCCTGAGTGTGTTTGGGTGGGTGACTGAGGTCTGCTGACAGCTGGGGCCACCTCTTTGTTGTACCCTGTCGTCTGCCTCCAACGCCGACCCCCTGCCTGGCCGACAGAAGGGGAGAGTGTTGAGAGCGAATCCGTGGGAAAGTCAACCTGAGCATCCAAAAATAAAGTTAGTCATTTCCAAATGAAACACATCCATAATTATCCTTACGGTCTATATGTTGGAGTTCATGCTTTTTGAAAATTATAAGTAGGAAATTGTATGAATTTTGACTATTACAGGTGGCCAAGTCTCAAAGATATTTCAGTCGTCGTATTTCATGGCTTTTCGAAAGGGCTCACTGTCAGTGTTTCCCCTATATGTATTCAGCAGCGACGCAACACTGCTGCTAAATCGTTGGCGCCAGTGGGGAAAACACTTTTATTTATTTACTGAACCAAAAATATGTTTCATGAGGTGAAATAAAAGATCCCAGAAATGTTCCATACGCACAAAAAGCTTATTTCTCTAAAATGTAATGGACAAATTTGTTTATATCCCTGTTAGTCAGCATTTCTCCTTTGCCAAGATAATCCATCCACCTGACAGGTGTGGCATATCAAGAAGCTTGCAGTACGTCCAACCAGCCTCAACTGCAGGCCACGTGTATTGCGCCGTGTGGGTGAGCAGTTTACTGATGTCAAAGTTGTGAACAGAGTGCCTCATGGTAGCGGTGAGGTTATGGTATGGGCAGGCATAAGCTACGGACAAAAAACACAATTGCATTTTATCGATGGCAATTTGAATACAGAGAGACACTGATGAGATTGTGAGGGCCATTGTCATGCCATTCATCCGTCACCATCCTCTCATGTTTCAGCATAATGCACGGCCCCATGTCGTAAGGATCTGTACACAATCCCTGGAAGCTGAAAATGTCCCAGTTCTTCCATGGCCTGCGTACTCGCAGGACATGTCATCTATTGAGCATGTTTGGGGTGCTCTGGAACGTGTACGACAGCGTGTTCCAGTTCCTGCCAATATCCAGCAACTTCACACAGACATTGAAGGGGAGTGGGACAACATTCCACAGGCCACAATCAACAGCTTGATCAACTCTATGCGAAGGCGATGTGTCGCGCTGCACACCAGATACTGACAGGTTCTGACCCACGCCCCTACCTTTTTTTAAAAGTATCTGTGACCAAAATATGCATATCTGTATTCCCCGTTATGTGAAATTCATAATTTATTTCAATTGACATATTTACTTAGAAACTGTAACTCAGTAAAATCTTTGAAATGGTTGCATTTATATTTTTGTAGCTTATGCCTTCCCATACCATAACCCCACCGCCACCTTCGGGCACTCTGTTCACAACGTTGACATCTGCTAACTGCTCACCCACACATCCGTAAAGAGCACACTTCTCCAGCGTGCCAGTGGCCATCGAAGGTGAGCATTTGCCCACTGAAGTCGGTTACGACGCCGAACTGCAGTCAGGTCAAGACCCTAGTGAGGACGACGAGCATGCAGATGAGCTTCCCTGAGACGGTTTCTGACAGTTTTCGCAGAAATGTTTTGGTTGTGCAAACCCAGAGTTTCACCAGCTGTCCGGGTGGCTGGTTTCAGACGATCCCACAGGTGAAGAAGCCAGATGTGGAGATCCTGGGCTAGCGTGGTTACACGTGGTCTGTGATTGTGAGGCCGGTTGGACGTACTGCCAAACTCTCTAAAACAATGTTGAAGGCGGCTTATGGTAGAGAAATGAACATGAAATTATCTGGCAACAGCTCTGGTGGACATTCCTGCAGTCAGCATTCCAATTGCACACTCCGTCAACTTGAGACATCTGTGGCATTGTGTTGTGACAAAACTGCACATTTTAGAATGGCCTTTTATTGTCCCCAGCACAAGGTGCACCTGTGTAATGACCATACTGTTTAATCAGCTTCTTGATATGCCACCCCTGTCAGCTGGATGGATTATTTTAGCCAAGTAGAACAGCTTTTTGTGCGTATGGATCATTTCTGGGGTTCTTTTATTTCCGCTCATGAAACATGGGACCAACACTTTACAAGTTGCATTTATATTTTTGTTCAGTATACATGTCATGTCTCAAAATCGATATCTATCTTACCTCTATATTGTTTTATGTCCTCCGGATTTGAGAAGAAAGATAAGTTCAACAGTGAGCCTGTCAGTTTGCCTTAGTTCTCGCACAGCATCCAGCCTAGCTGACGCTATGCTGTTTTCCAGATTTTTGACCACATTTCTTCTCTAGCCTCCGTTGAGTCACCCAAATCTTGGCCAACCTGCAAGAGTAAGAACTCCAATAAACTTTTCATGGATTATGATAGAGACATGTGGACCATTGGCTTTCTTAGAGGAGTAACTACACAGGTAACATACCTGTTGGTCAAAATAAAATAAAAATATTGGATACCGTAGACTCTAACATCCATGACGGTAATTTTTGCTTTATTTCTCCAACATGCCAATATTTAGAAGTCAGTTATTTTGGGGGTATACGCTTCCCTTAAGGGGTACGACAGACATACACATATATTATATTTTGTTTGTCCATTCTGTTAGAAATTAAAGTTTTGATTTTGCGTGCAAATGTAATGTCCATAATGCTGGAATCAACCTTAAAAGGCTAACCAGGCTAGCACTAGTATAGGCTACATCAGACTGGCTTCTTGAACACAACAATGTAGAATAAAGGTCCAAATTGGACCTAAATTCTGACCTAACATGAAGGGGGAAGTATCAAATGGTTTGTGTTTACTTCAATGTTGTTTCCCCCTCTCGTTTCCCTTCTTTAGAGAGTGGACTATTGTGTCTTGAACTTAGTCAGTATTACTGGACATGAGGAAGCCAGTGCCACAAAAAGGTAATGTCATGTTAAGAAATGGAATGCAATTGTCCATTTGAAAAGCATAATGTACATCTTCTAATGATGCTGCTCAAGAAGGGTCCTATATTTAGGCTACTTTAATGTGTGTATAAAAGTCTCAGATGCTGATGTGATAGTTTGGACTCACACATCTCATTGACAGTTGCTAAAGATCAAGTGAATTTCTTCTAGTTATGAATAGATAGTTGATTAATGGAATGGTGTCTCTGAAACGTTGTGCCCTGCTCTCTCCTCTAGCTATTGAGTGGAAAGATGGCAGGCAGATCAAGCATGCCCGAAGTGGCCGTCCCTCCCGGGTCCCATCGCAGTACCAAGGAGGTACATTACCACACACACCAACTTTCTCAGATGAATCACTGCTAAATGAAAACAACATCCTTACTCAAACGCATTCATATTCAGTTATAACCAGGGGTTGGAACCCAAATTATTTTCCAATTGTTTCATTCTGAACAGAAACCGAATTTTTGTTTGTTTCGTTCCACTGTTCCCGACCAGCAAAATAAAGTTCTGAACCGGTTCGAATCCCCAAAAAGTACTGGTTCATATTTTCTGTTCCTTTTTTAACCTGTTAAATCAACTGTTTATTTTTACATTTAGCTCATTATATTATTGCGACTAAAATTTTACGGGGTGGGAAGAGAGCAAGAGAGAGTTGAGGAGGAGGCTTGAAGCACTGAGCATCTTATGACATGCATTATCTGGGTCCCCAGAATTATACCTAGGAGGAGCGGCTTCTATAGAGGAACTTTGACTGTCCTTTGACCTATATGGCTAACAAGCTTGAGCTAGATAATTAACAAGCTTGTGTGTGCAGAGCGGCACCAGAATTAAAAACATGTCTTACCTTTTTGTAGTTAATAAATTCAACGCGAAACGTGATAACTACTACTATAGTATCCTTAACAAGCATTGGAAAAAGCTAATCTATTCTTCTCTAGCTAATACAAAATCTGTCTCCACATCTTCTGAATCACACTTGTAACGTCAGTACAGTAGCCTATGCTTCGGAGGGGGAGGGGCAGGTAGGCTAAACACATACCCTGGCAAAGATTTTCAGCTTGCAAGCAGACACTGGAATATGTTTCTGAGTGAGGGCTTTGTTTTTTTTTGTGGGACTACAAAAAAATGCCTGTTCCCTGAACCAGTTCCAACCCCTGGCTATAACACTGTTCTAAAGGCGTCAGGCAAAAGTCGGCTAGGCAAACCGAACAAGCATTCTACCTTAAAATACATTCGCTTGAAAAATGAGAAAAAAGCGGTAATAGTACTGTTTGTCCATTTTGAGACGCTGTAGCCAGTATACACTTCCTCAAAATAGTCAGAATTAATCTAAGATAATTCAAGAAATCTGTAATTAATTTTGAAGTTTTTGCAGAGGAGATTTTAGTCGTGCAATTTTACATCTAACGTAAGATGTTTGGTGCAGTATTTCTCAATGAAAAATGTGCATGAAAATGAGTCATCTCTCGTTGAATGACAGCAAAGACTTTACTGGAGAATCTTTACTGTTGACCAACGAAGGGGGCGTAGACTTCGGCTACCGACTTCGGCTTGCCTCAAGAAAAAAATGTGTGTCCGAACAACAGAAAAAAATAAACCTTACCGAAGTTCAAAACGAACAAACACGTCCCAAAATGTTGTCATAATTTATGCACAAACTCTTCCGAACGGTTTCGGCTGGGAGGCATGGGGACACCTTAACACTAGCACATACCACAACACTGAACCCCAAAACCACACACATTCACACAAAAACATAACAGCAGACAACAAAAATCAGCCATTGTGCTTTTTCTGTCCCACAGGGCACTTCAGTTGGGACAAATACCTGAAGGAAACGGGTGCGAGTGCTGCACCTGCGCACTGCTTCAGACAGGTAAGCCCCCTTAATCAGACTACAGTATATCCTCCTCACCAAAATGTCAGGGCATGCTACTATCCTATGTGAGCAGCATCTACAGTTGAAGTCGGAAGTTTACATACACCTTAGCCGAATACATTTAAACTCCGTTTTTCACAATTCCTGACATTTAATCCAAGTGAAAATTCCCTGTCTTAGGTCAGTTAGGATCACCACTTTATTTTAAGAACGTGAAATGTCAGAATAATAATAGAGAATTATTCATTTAAGCGTTTATTAATTTCATCACATTCCCAGTGGGTCAGAAGTTTACATACACTCAATTAGTATTAGAACATAGAACATTTATGGGCAAAACTGAAAAGCGTGTGCGAGCAAGGAGGCTTTAAAAACCTGACTCAGTTACAACAGCTCTGTCAGGAGGAATGGGCCAAAATTCACCCAACTTATTGTGTGGAGCTTGTGGAAGGCTACCCAAAACGTTTGACCCAAGTTAAACTATTTAAAGGCAATGCTACCAAATACTAATTGAGTGTATGTAAACTTCTGACCCACTGGGAATATGATGAAAGAAATAAAAGCTGAAATAAATCATTCTCTCTACTATTATTCTGACATTTCACATTCTTAAAATAAAGTGGTGATCCTAACATAAGACAGGGAATTTTTACTAGGATTAAATGTCAGGAATTGTGAAAAACTGAGTTTAAATGTATTTGGCTGAGGTGTATGTAAACTTCTGACTTCAAGTGTATATGTATGTATGTATGTATATACATATATATATCCTCACACACACTACCATTCAAAAGTTTGACGTCACTTTGAAATGTCCCTGTTTTTGAAAGAAAAGCAAGTTTTTTTTGTCCATTAAAATAACATCAAATTGATCAGAAATACAGGGTAGACATTGTTAATGTTGTATATTACTATTGTAGCTGGAAACGGCTGAATACATTTTTTATTGAATTGTACGCCTATGTAGATGAGACCCATTATCAACAACCAGCACTCCTGTGTTCCAAGGGCACGTTGTGTTAGCTAATCCAAGTTTATCATTTTAAAAGGCTAATTGATCGTTTGAAAACCCTTTTGCAATTGTTAGCACAGCTGAAAACTGTTGCTCTGATTAAAGATGGAATAAAACTGGCCTTATTTAGACTAGTTGAGTATCTGGAGCATCAGCATTTGTGGGTTCGATTACAGGCTCAAAATGGCCAGAAACAAAGACTTTCTACTGAAACTTGTCAGTCTATTCTTGTTCTGAGAAATGAAGGTTATTCCATGAGAGAAATTGCCAAGAACCTGAAGATCTCGTACTGGCAAACTGGCTCTAACTAGAATATAAACTGGAGTGGGAGGCCCCGGTGCACAACTGAGCAAGAGGACAAGTACATTAGAGTGTCTAGTTTGAAAAACAAACGCCTCACAAGTCCTCAACTAGCAGCTTCATTAAATAGTACCCGCAAAACACAAGTCTGAACGTCAACAGTGAAGAGGCGACTCCGGGATGCTGGCCTTCTAGGCAGCTCCTCTTACTGATAATGGGCCTCTGTATGCCTATGTAGATATTCCATAAAGAATCTGCCGATTCCAGTTACTATAGTCATTTACAACATTAACATTGTCTACACTGTATTTCTGATCAATTTGCTGTTATTTTAATGGACAGAAAATAGGCTTTTCTTTCAAAAACAAGGACATTTCTAGGTGACCCCAAACTTTTGAACGGTAGTGTATATAATAGAAATCATTAGCTATTTCCATGTGAACATTTTATGGGATGCATTTGCTCCATTGGTTTTGTTTGTAGAACTTTTTGATAGGCCTATATTATACCCTAATAGCCTGCTTGGCCACTGACTAAAACTATCATTAAAGCGGGTACAGCCAGTGTTCACAGTAAACGTGTGCAAGTTGCACAGAATGCTCACAACATTCAAATTTCCACTCACAAGACCTGAAATTTGCTAAGTGGCGGGATTTTTTTGTAGGGAACCATTAGGCTGAGAAGAAATTCCCTCTTGGGTCGAGGGGTGACACTGATTTCAAGTTGCGTGCGGGGCTACCTCGTCACCACAGCGTGAGTTCAACTCACCTTCGATACATAGTCTTGCTTGATGCCGTCTTCCTGTCTCAGCATGTTGAATCTGTCCAGCATCATTGCGTGCCTCTCTGACCTTCCCCTACCTCTCCAGGGCGCAACGCCTCCAGTGAACGAGTTCAAGGCGGGCATGAAGCTGGAGGCGCAGGACCCTCGGAACACAACGTCCACCTGCATTGCTACAGTGGTGGGCCTGACGGGATCGCGGCTGCGCCTGCGCCTCGACGGCTCCGACAACAAGAACGACTTCTGGCGCCTGGTGGACTCGTCGGAGATCCAGCCTATCGGCAACTGCGAGAAGAACGCGGGAATGCTGCAGCCGCCATTGGGTGAGGAGGAGAGAGAAACACACAGTCTCACGCTCCGATACTACATATCCATTATGGATATGATGTGCCCTATTATTATTTTTAAATCTTGGATCATTAAATTGTTTGCTGTCACACAGTGCTACTTACCTTCCTCAATTAGATTTACACCAGACTGATGTATACTGGGGTCTATTAATTAGTGCACACTAGCAAAACGTGCAACGGAAAATATTTTTGTAATGAAAACGAGAGTTTCTTATTGGACAAATTTAATGTAAGTCCCTCACTGTTATCGGCCCATTTGCGTCAGTTTGTTTTCTTGGCTGTATTCTAGGCTGTATCACAACCGGCCGTGATTGGGAGTCCCATAGGGCGGCGCACAATTGGCCCAGCGTTGTCCGGGTTTGGCCGTTGTAGGCCGTCATTGTAAATAAGAATTTGTTCTTAACTGACTTGCCTAGTTAAATTAAGGTAATTAAAAAGAAAAGAAATGCAAATACATACACCTGTGTGTAATAGTGTGATTTGGTGCAATTCCCTAAATGTCCACTAGGTGTCAGCTAATATCAAAAGATGTCTATGGCCCCACCCCCCCATGCACATTAATGAAGGGTCTCGTCTACTGTGCATGGATGAGTTTTTTTTTTTTTAAGTGTCTGTACTTCTCCCACAGGCTTCCGTCTGAACGCATCATCCTGGCCCATGTTCCTTCTAAAAACACTCAACGGTGCCGAAATGGCCCCAGCACGCATCTTTCACAAGGTACCTGTCACAAAGCAGCACACGCTCTCGATATAGACCAGTTTATAAAGCATACCTGTACACATATACACACTCCCTTTCCCAACATATACACCTATGTAGCTAAACTTTCCATTGATGGCCATTTGTATTTATTATGGTTGCAGAAAAACTGATTAAAGTTAACGGTAGAACTAACACCACTGGCTTATGGATCCACTTCTCTAAAAAATAAGTATATTAAATATTTCTATTTAAGCTATTTATGCTACCTTTTATTGATCCTAATGATATAGGCCTAGGTGTAAACGAGGTGATAGCGCAACGATACTGGAATAAAAATCAAAATGTGTATGGATGGAGAGAGGGTTGGTTTTACAGGTTTACTCGTTCTGGTTTCTCAGTACTGCATGTATTCTTGGCTATCATGCTATGGCTGTGTCAGAGTCAATTGTAAGTTTAACTTGTTGTATTCCTTTAAGGGTAGTGTGATGCCTAAGATACGTTTTTACTTGCAGTCATTAGCGGCCGTTAGAATCTGTTTCTTTTTCCTTCGTTTTTTTTGCCTGAATAAAACATGATTTCATGAGGACTACATGAAATATGTCTTGCATGTAATGGAAATAAAGAACTTGTAACGCTCAAAGAGTGAATGGTTGTGGAGTCAGGCGCAGAGAGCAGAGGTTACGGGGAAAAACGCGCTTTAATGTCCAACCAAAAAACGTACAATAGGTAACGCCGAACATAGGCGTAATCCACTCCACCTAAGTACACACTGGTATCTAACCGGACAGCGGAAAACCCATATAAATAAAGAACACCTCTCACATAACACAAACAAGTCCGCACAAACACAAGCGGGCTAATCGAACTTAAATAACACCAACCCAAAAACCACAACAAGGAACAGGTGAAAACAATTAGACAAAAACAAACGAAAAGGGAAAAAGGGATCGGTGGCAGCTAGTAGACCGGTGATGACGACCGCCGAGCGCCACCCGAACGGGAAGGGGAGCCACCTTCGGTGATATTCGTGACAGAACTGGTCTTGCGATATATATACAGTGGCAAGAAAAAGTATGTGAACCCTTTGGATATTCCTGGATTTCTGCATAAATTTGACCTTCATCTAAATCACAACAATAGACACACAGTGTGCTTAAACTAATAACACAAATTATTGTATTTTTCCTGTCTATATTGAATACATAATTTAAACATTCACAGTATAGGTTGGGGAAAGTATGTGAGAGATTTTGGTTAGAGTTGCCCTGCCCCATTAAAAAACACTCACAAAATTTGAGTTTGCTATTCACAAGCAGCATTGCCTGATGTGAACCATGCCTCGAACAAATCTCAGAAGACCTAAGATTAAGAATGGTTACCTTGCATAAAGCTGGAAAGGGTTACAAAAGTATCTCTAAAAGTCAGTCCACGGAAAGACAAATTGTCTATAAATTGAGAAATTTCAGCACTATATATAATTAGCACTATACTATAATTATATATTATAATTCAGAAATGTTCACAAGTTGTTCACTGCTTTCACAAGAGACGGACTGACACACATTTTCTGTTTTGACTGACTTAATAAACACACTTTCCTCAGTCATCAAACCTGATAAAAGAACCAACACATCACTTTATCAACCTCATGGAAATGTGATCAGAAGAGAGGGGTGAGGGAGAAAAATAAAATATTTTTACTACTTTACAATACTACTCACCCTAGGAGTGGCTGTCCTGCAAAGATGACTGCAAGAGCACAGTGCAGAATGCTCAATGAGGTTAAGAGGAATCCTAGAGTGTCAGCTAAAGACTTACAGACATCTCTGGAAGATGCTATCATCTCTGTTGACGAGTCTACAATACGTAAAACACTAAACAAGAATAAAGAAGCCAATGCTGTCCAAAACAAACATTGCTGCACATCTGAAGTTCGCAAAAGAGCACCTGGATGTTCCACAGCGCTACTGGCAAAATATTTTGTGGACAGATGAAACTAAAGATGTGTTTGGAAGGAGCACACAACACTATGTGTGGAGAAAACAAGGCCCAGCACACCAACATCAAAACCTCATCCCAACTGTGAAACTATGGTGCAGGGAGCATCATAGTTTGCGGCTGCCTCAGGGCCTTGACAGCTTGCTATCATCGACAGAAAAATTAATTCCCAAGTTCTATCAAGACATTTTGCAGGAGAATGTAAGGCTATCTGTCCGCCAATTGAAGCGCAACAGAAGTTAGGTGATGCTACAGGACGACAAGACAGAAGTAAATCAACAACAGAATGGCTTGAACAGAAGAAAATACGCCTTCTGGAGTGGCCCAGTCAGAGTCCTGACCTCAACCCGATTTGAGAGGCTGTGGCATGACCTCAGGAGAGCGGTTCACACCAGATATCCCAAGAATATTGCTGAATTGAAACAGTTTTGTAAAGAGGAATGGTCCAAAATTCCTCCTGACCGTTGTGCAGGTCTGATCCGCAACTACAGAAAACGTTTGGTTGAGGTTATTGCTGCCAAAGGAGGGTCAACCAGTTACTAAATCCAAGGGTTCACATACTTTTTCCAACCTGCACTGGGAATGTTTACACGGTGTGTTCAAAAAAGACACGAACAATTATAATTGTTTGTGTGTTATTAGTTTAAGAAGACTGTGTTTGTCTATTGTTGTGACTTAGATGAAGATCAAATTTTATGACCAATTTATGCAGAAATCCAGGTGATTCTAATGGGTTCACATTCAACTGTATCCAGTGAACTAAGCAGGCTGGGCTGACATGCTTATAGCCTTTGCTAGGACTTTCTAAATATGAGCATTATATAAGATTGTGCTGTTATTAATTCTATCAATATTGTCTATTGTTACTATTTTGGGGGGACTGTTTACCTGTGTGTTATTTGGTTAGTTCTCTTAAAAAGCATCATTATGGTAAGTGGGGAAATAAGTATAGCCAGTTATAATTGTAATGGCTTAGCTGATCATAAAAAAATGACATTTTTACGAGGCTAAAAAAGAAAGAATAAAATATATATTGTTTACAGGAAACTCATCTTACAAATATAGATGAGGTTGGGTGGAAAAAGGACCGGGCGGGAGAAATATATTTTTGTCATGGGCAAAGAAACTCAAAAGGGGTGATTAAACTAATTAATGCACATTTTGATCCGATTGTGCAAACAGATCCGCAAGGAAGATTATTATTATTATTTTAAATATTCTATTGGACCAAAAACAGATATGGTTAATTCATCTATATGTGCCAAATAATGATGATCCACACTTCTTTGAAAATGTATATAATAATCTATTGAGATCACAAGCAACGAATCCATCTATTATTATGGTGGGAGATTATAATACGGTTTTAAGTACCTCAATGGATCGTAAAGGAAATCACACTACAAACTATCCCCCTCAAGCACTTAAGGAAATCATGAATACATTAGAACTAGTGGATATATGGAGGCTGTAAAACCCTTAACTAGTGAGATACACATGGAGGAGGCTTCTTGCTGGCATCAAAGTAAAAAAAAAAAAAAAAGTGTTAATAGGAGACCGAATGCGATCGGACCACCATCTAATTGACCTCCTTATAACTCTTATAGAATTTCCACATGGACGGGGATATTGTACATTTTATAAAGCCCTTATTGGATCACAATTTGTTCTTAACTAAGACAAAATAATTCATACATTTTTTGCACCTCATAGGTACAGCAGTTCCCTTATTGTATGGGACACTTTTAAATGTACTTTTAAATGTGCCATTCAATACAATACTCTTCATTAAACAAAAGAAGTTTAGGTCAAAAGAGATGAGACTAATAAAGGAAATAGAGGAAGTAACAGCGCAGGTAGATGTTAATAGAAACTGTACTATAGAGGCACAAAATAGGTTAGAGGAAAAACAAAAAGAAATGGAGGTACTTATTCAAGAACGATCAAGTGTAATGTATTACAAAAATGTATAGCGAATTGGATGGAACATTTGGAAATAGTTTGTTTTTTAAAATCTTGAATCTTCAACATAGAAATGCTACCAAAAAGAATTTACAGAAACTCGTTACAAATGGAGTCATCCATGATTCACCAAATCATATTTTGCAAGCGGAAGCAAATATTTTAGGCAAATGTTTTATTTTCTGTCAACTCCATTTCCACTGAATGATGTTAACTGTAATGATTTCTATAATAATAATAAAAAGTATGTAAAATTAACACATTTACAGAAAGACCTGTGTAAAGGCCAACTTACAGAAGAGGAACTTTCTGAGGCAATAAAATCTTTTCAGTCAGGAAAAACACCAGGGCTTGATGGCATACCAGTAGAGGTACAGTTGAAGTCGGAAGTTTACATACACCTTAGCCAAATACATTTAAACTCAGTTTTTCACAATTCCTGACATTTAATCAGAGTAAATATTCCCTGTTTTAGGTCAGTTAGGATCAACACTTTATTTTAAGAATGTGAAATGTCAGAATAATAGTAAAGAGAATGATTTATTGCAGCTTTTATTTCTTTCATCACATTCCCAGTGGGTCCGAAGTTTACATACACTCAATTAGTATTTGGTAGCATTGCCTTTAAATTGTTTAACTTGGGTCAAATGTTTCTGGTAGCCTTTCCCAAGCTTCCCAAAGATTGGAAAGCAGCTGGGGTCATCCCCATCTTCAAAGCGGGGGGACACTCTTGACCCAAACTGCTACAGACCTATATCTATCTTACCCTGCCTTTCTAAGGTCTTCGAAAGCCAAGTTAACAAACAGATTACCGACCATTTCGAATCCCACCGTACCTTCTCCGCTATGCAATCTGGTTTCAGAGCTGGTCATGGGTGCACCTCAGGCACGCTCAAGGTCCTAAACGATATCTTAACCGCCATCAATAAGAGACATTACTGTGCAGCCGTATTCATCGACCTGGCCAAGGCTTTCGACTCTGTCAATCACCACATCCTCATCGGCAGACTCAACAGCCTTGGTTTCGTAAATGATTGCCTCGCCTGATTCACCAACTACTTCTCTGATAGAGTTCAGTGTGTCAAATCGGAGGGCCTGTTGTCCGGGCCTCTGGCAGTCTGTATGGGGGTGCCACAGGGTTAAATTCTTGGGCCGACTCTCTTCTCGGTATACATCGATGATGTCGCTCTTGCTGCTGGTGATTCTCTGATCCACCTCTACGCAGACGACACCATTCTGTATACTTCTGGCCCTTCTTTGGAGACTGTGTTAACTAACCTCCAGACGAGCTTCAATGCCATACAACTCTCCTTCCGTGGCCTCCAACTGCTCTTAAATACAAGTAAAACTAAATGCATGCTCTTCAACCGATCGCTGCCTGCACCTCCCCGCCCGTCCAGCATCACTACTCTAGACGGTTCTGACTTAGAATATGTGGACATCTACAAATACCTAGGTGTCTGGTTAGACTGTAAACTCTCCTTCCAGACTCACATCAAACATGTCCAATCCAAAGTTAAATCTTGAATTGGCTTCCTATTTCGCAACAAAGCATCCTTCACTCATGCTGCCAAACATACCCTCGTAAAACTGATTATCCTACCGATCCTCGACTTCGGAGATGTCATTTACAAAATAGCCTCCAATACCCTACTCAATAAATTGGATGCAGTCTATTACAGTGCCATCCGTTTTGTCACCAAAGCCTCATATACTACCCACCACTGCGACCTGTACACTCTCGTTGGCTGGCCCTCGCTTCATACTCGTCGCCAAACCCACTGGCTCCAGGTCATCTACAAGACCCTGCTAGGTAAAGTCCCCCCTTATCTCAGCTCGCTGGTCACCATAGCAGCCCCCACCCGTAGCACGCGCTCCAGCAGGTATATCTCACTGGTCACCGCCAAAGCCAATTCCTCCTTTGGCCGCCTCTCCTTCCAGTTCTCTGCTGCCAATGACTGGAACGAACTACACAAATCTCTGATACTGGAAACACTTAACTCCCTCACTAGCTTTAAGCACCAGCTGTCAGAGCAGCTCACAGATCACTGCACCTATACATAGCCCATTATAATTTAGCCCAAACAACTACCTCTTCCCCTACTGTATTTATATATGTTGCTCCTTTGCACCCCAGTATTTCTACTTTGCACATTCATCCACTGCAAATCTACCATTCCAGTGTTTTAATTGCTATATTCTATTTACTTTGCCACCATGGCCTATTTATTGCCTTTACCTCCCTTCTCACCTCATTTGCTCACATTGTATATAGACTTATTTTTCTACTGTATTATTGACTGTATGTGTCGAACAGCTTTGCTTTATCTTGGCCAGGTCGCAGTTGTAAATGAAAACTTGTTCTCAACTTGCCTACCTGGTTAAATAAAGGTTAAATAAAGTAAAATAAAAAAAATCCCACAATAAGTTGGGTGAATTTTGGCCCATTCCTCATGCCAGAGCTGGTGTAACTGAGTCAGGTTTGTAGGCCTCCTTGCTTGCACCCGCTTTTTCAGTTCTGCCCACAAATGTTCTATAGGATTGAGGTCAGGGCTTTGTGATGGCCACTCAATATATTGTCCTTAAGCCATTTTGCCACAACTTTGGAAGTATGCTTGGGGTCATTGTCCAGTTGGAAAACCCATTTGCGACCAAGCTTTAACTTCCTGACTGATGTCTTGAGATGTTGATTCAATATATCCACATAATTTAAATGCAAATGAATTACTTAAAAATCATAGAATGTGATTTTCTGGATTTTTGTTTTAGATTCCGTCTCTCACAGTTGAAGTGTACCTATGATAAAAATTACAGACCTCTACATGCTTTGTAAGTAGGAAAACCTGCAAAATCGGCAGTGTATCAAATACTTGTTCTCCCCACTGTATATGGGGCATACAACAATCTCAGCTCTGTAGATTTTGCTGCGAAGAGACAGAATCAATAGATAATTTATTCTGGTATTGCCCCTATGTTTCTGGTCACAGGTTCAGGAATGGTTAAAAAAATCACAACATGCACTTTGGGCGATTTGGAAAGCCATAGTTAGTCAATAAATAATATAATACTTGTAGGAAAGGTTTTCATCTTTAGCTCACAATCTGTGGATACTATACAATTTAGAGAGGTAAAAACATGATGTAAAACAGCACAATTGAAAAATGTATGGCACACAAACGAGGGTGGTCTATGGTGATAGGTGGGATGGGCTGAGGGTTGGAATTAAAGTGCCTATGTTTGGTAATCTATTATTGTTATGTGACTGCTTTATATAAAAGTACCATGTATGCAAAATATGTATGTAAAATGTACATGTAGCAGAAAAGCTGTAAAAAAGAAAAGTGTGTATATATATATAGATTATTTTTTTTTTTATCTGTGCCTATGTTTGTGTTGCTTCACAGTCCCTGCTGATCCTTAAGGTGTATTTTTATCTGTTTTTTAATTCTGATTCTACTGCTTGCATCAGTTACCTGATGTGGAATAGAGTTCCATGTAGTCATGGCTCTATGTAGTACTATGCACCTCCCATAGTCTGTTCTGGAGTTGGGGCTGTGAAGAGACCTCTGGTGGCATGTCTTATGGGGTATGCATGGGTGTCTGAGCTGTGTGCTAGTCGTTTAAACAGACAGCTCGGTGCTTTCAACATGTCAATACCTCTCACACATATAAGTAGTGATGAAGTCAATCTCCTCTACTTTGAGCCAGGAGAGATTGACATGGACATTATTCATTTTTGCTCTCTGTGTACGTCCAAGGGCCAGCTGTGCTGCCCTGTTCTGAGACAATTGCAATTTTCCTAAGTCCCTCTGTGGCACCTGACCACACGACTGAACAGTTGTCCAGGTGCGACAAAACTAGTGCCTGTAGGACCTGCCTTGTTGATAGTGCTGTTAAGAAGGTAGAGCAGTGCTTTATTATGGACAGACTTCTTCTCAGCTAAGCTAGTGTTGTATCAATATGTTTTGACCATGACAGTTTACAATCCAGGGTTACTCCAAGCAGTTTAGTCTCTTCCACTTGCTCAATGTCCACATTATTTATTACAAGATTTAGTTGAGGTTTAGGGTTTAGTGAATGATTTGTCCCAAGTATAATGCTTTTAGTTTTTGAAATATTTAGGACTAACTTATTCCTTGCCACCCATTCTAACTGCAGCTCATTAAGTGTTGCAGTCATTTCAGTTGCTGTAATAGCTGACGTGTATAGTGTTGAGTCATCCGCATACATAGACACACTGGCTTTACTCAAAGCAATAGCATTGTGTTTGGTCAAACCTATTTTTTCCCGTAACTTTACTAAGTGTTGGTAACAGGCTGATTGGTTGGCTATTTGAGCCAGTAAGGGGGGCTTTACTATTCTTAGGTAGCGGAATTACTTTTGCTTCCCTCCAGGCCTGAGGGCACATAATTTCTAGTAGGCTTAAATTGAAGATATGGCAAATAGGAGTGGCAATATCGACCTCTATCGTCAGTAATCCATCCAAGTTGTCAGATCCTGGTGGCTTGTCATTGTTGATAGACAACAATAATTTTTTTACCTCTTCCACACTCACCATTGGGATCACAACATCATACGTGATCATATACATTTTCCAACTAAATAAAGCTTCCGAACTATTTCACATTTCATCTGGATAATCCCACATTTACCTACTCCCTTGTCACTGACCTCTCCCGTCCCTGCCAACTCCCTTTCCCTCGTACCCCAGCAGGAGCCCCCAGCCCCAGAGCAGAACTCCTTCCAGGTGGGCATGAAGCTGGAGGCGGTGGACCGCAAGAACCCCCACTTCATCTGTCCGGCCACGGTGGGGGCGCTGCGTGGCGTGGAGGTGCTGGTCACCTTCGACGGCTGGCGGGGTGCTTTCGACTACTACTGCCGCTACGACTCCCGGGACATCTTCCCCGTGGGCTGGTGCTCTCTCACCGGGGACAACCTGCAGCCGCCAGGCACCAAAGGTCTGTGCGAGTCTGTGTGTATGTATGGTATGTGTGTTTGTTTGTCAGTCACCCTGTAGACTTGTCAGCTATTTATATTGTGGTCATCGATGTGGTCTAATACCTGTGGTATTGACTTTAACATTATTGATTCATGTAAAATCACATTTTACAGAAACTGAAAGAGTTCAAATCTGAAGTTAAAGGCTCTGAAATGTCCTTTGAATGAGATGAGTGGTTTATTAGGTCAATAGAAGGCACCTTTGAAATTCCTTATCTTGTGTTGGAGGAAGACATAATGTGAGTGAATGAGTGAGGAAGAACAGAAGGGAGAGAAAGAGACTGGGTCACCTTTTGTAAGAGTGTGTTTTATGAGACCTTGGCAAAGGACTGTGAAGGGGGGGATCAGGCAAAGCTATGTGTGTGTATGCCCCACTGTGGGCCTCATGCTGGCACTAAAAGGGGCCAAGGCAAAGGGGGAATCCAGGATAACCAGAGACTGAGAGAAAGTAGGAGAAAAACCGATAGTGAAAAGGTGCTGTCCGTGAAAGGCGTGCTGTTTACATTGTCTTGTCAGCAGAGGGGAGGAGAGTAGGAAAGGAGAGTAGAAGAGTAGGAGTTCGAAAAGAGTAGAGGGTGAAGGAGAGGACAGCAGCACAGCAGATTGAGGCAGGGTTTTACACTGTTGAAGGGTAAGTTGAAATGAATAAAGGGCAATCTAAAAATTTTAGAGGCCCACCTGTTGGCCACAGTGACAAAAATGTGCTGTTTTAAAGCAAATTTCCTGCAATTCTACACATTTTGCCATGGCTTATGCTATCGGAGGGACTAACATGTAATCGAACCCACAAATGCTGATGCTCCAGAAACTCAACTAGTCTAAAGAAGGACAGTTTTATTTCTTCTTTAATCATAACAACATTTTTCAGCTGTGCTAACGTAATTTCAAAAGGGTTTTCTAATGATTAAGTAGCCTTTTAAAATGATAGACTTGGATTAGCTAACAACGTGCCATTGGAACACAGGAGTGATGGTTGCTGATAATGAGCCTCTGTACGCCTATGTAGATATTACATAAAGAATCAGCCGTTTCCAGCTACAATAGTCATTTACAACATTAACAATGTCTACACTGTATTTCTGATCAATTTGATGTTATTTTAATGGACGAAAAATGTGCTTTTCTTTCATAAACAAGGACATTTCTAAGTGACCCCAAACTTTTGAATGGTAGTGTACATTTGCTAACATTTCTAAAAGCCTGTTTTCGCTTTGTCATTATGTGGTATTGTGTGTAGATTTCTGAGAATTTTTATTTAATCAATTTTTAGAATAAGGCTGTAACATTTCCACAATGTGGAAAAAGTCAAGGGGTCTGTATACATTCCGAATGCGCTGTAGTTTATATCTAGTTTTAGTCGTTTAATAAGTTTACACTGAAAACGTTTTTTCAATCCCGAAAATTATATAAGCAATATACAGTACCAGTCAAAAGTTTGGACGCACCTACTCATTCAAGGGTTTTTCTTAATTTTTTTACTATTTTCTACATTGTAGAATAATAGTGAAGACATCAAGACTATGAAATAACACATATGGAATCATGTAGTAACCAAAAAAGTGTTAAACAAATCCATATATGTTTTAGATTTTAGATTCTTCAAAGTAGCCACCCTTTGCCTTGATGACAGCATTGCATCCTCTTGGCATTATCTCAACCAGCTTCACCTGGAATGCTTTTCCAACAGTCTTGAAGGAGTTCCCACATATGCTGCGCACTTCTTGGCTGCTTTTCCTTCACTCTGTGGTCCAACTCATCCTAAACCATCTCAATTGGGTTGAGGTCAGGTGATTATGGAGGCCAGGTCATCTGATGCAGCACTCCATCACTCTCCTTCTTAGTAAAATAGCCCTTACACAGCCTGGAGGTCCTATTGTCCTGTTGAAAAACAAATGATAGTCCCACTAAGCACAAAACAGATGGGATGCGGTATCGCTGCAGAATGTTGTGGTAGCCATGCTGGTTAACTTCTTATGGCTGCAATCCCGTTAACGGGATGATATGACAACAGCCAGTGAAAGTGCAGGGCGCCAAATTCAAACAACAGAAATCTCATAATTAAAATTCCTCAAACATACATGTATCTTATATCATTTTAAAGGTAATCTTGTTGTTAATCCCACCACGGTGTCCGATTTCAAATAGGCTTTTCAGCGAAAGCACCACAAACGATTGTTAGGTCACCGCAAAATCACAGACAAACAGTCATTTTTCCAGCCTAAGACAGGAGTCACAAAAAGCAAAAATAGAGATAAAATGAATCACTAACCTTTGATGATCTTCATCAGATGACACTCATAGGACTTCATGTTACACAATACATATATGTTTTGTTCGATAAAGTTAATATTTATATCCAAAAACCTCAGTTTACATTGGCACCATGTTCAGAAATGCCTCCAAAATATCCGGAGAAATTGCAGAGAGCCACGTCAAATAACATAAATACTCATCATAAACTTTGATGAAATACATGTTTTACATAGAATTAAAGATACACTTGTTCTTAATGCAACCGCTGTGTCAGATTTCAAAAAGCTTTACGGCAAAAGCACAATATTCAATAATCTGAGAACAGCGTTCAGCCACAAAAGCAAGCCATACAGTTACCCGTCAAATTGTGCAGTGAACAAAACTCATAAAAAGCATTAGAAATCTTCACTTACCTTTGCTGATCTTCGTCGGAATGCACTCCCAGGACTCCCACTTCCACAAGAAATGTTTGTTTTGTTCGGTAATGTCCATCATTTATGTCCAAATTAGCTATTTTTGTTAGCATGTTTGGTAAACAAATCCAAGGTCAGGAAGCGCGTTCACTAAAAGCAGACTAAATTTCAAAAAGTTCCGTAACAGTCAGTAGAAACATGTAAAACGATGTATTGAATCAATCTTTAGAATGTTTTTAACATAAATCTTGAATAACGTTCCAACCGGAGAATTACATTGACTTCAGATGTGCGATGGAACATAGCTCCCTCTCATGTTAACGCGCATGGTCAGAGCATGGTCAGGTCATGATAGACCTGACTAATTCTGGGTCTCCTTCGGCCCCACTTCACAGTAGAGGCATCAGACAAGGTTCTACAGACTGTTGACATCTAGTGGAAGCCGTAGGAAGTGCAAACCCATCCATATCTCACTGTGAATTCAATAGGGTCTTGGTTGAAAATCGACCAGCCTCAGAATTCCCACTTCCTGTTTGGATTTTTTCTCAGGTCTTTGCCTGCCATATGAGTTATGTTATACTCACAGACATCACTCAAACAGTTTTAGAAACTTCAGAGTGTTTTCTATCCAATATGAATAATAATATGCATATATTAGCAACTGGGACTGAGGAGCAGGCAGTTTACTATGGGCACCTCTGGGCACCTTTCATCCAAGCTACTCAATACTGCCCCTGCAGCCATAAGAAGTTAAGTGTGCCTTGAATTCTAAATAAATCACAGACAGTATCACAGCACCCCCACACCATCACACCTCCTCCTCAATGCTTCACGGTGGGAACTACACATGTGGAGATCATCCGTTCACCTACCCTGCGTCTCACAAAGACACGGCGGTTGGAACCAAAAATCTCAAATTTGCTCGTGTTTTTTGGCGCCCTTTAGTAGTGGTTTCTTTGCAGCAGTTCGACCATGAAGGCCTGATTCACGCAGTCTCGTCTGAACAGATGTTGAGATGTGTCTGTTACTTGAGCTCTGTGATACATTTATTTGGGCTGCAATTTCTGAGGCTGGTAACTCTAATGAACTTATCCTCTGCAGCAGAACAAACCCTGCGATCTGAGGATTAGAAAAAGAAAGTAATTTGAGGGGTGTCTGACTGCACTGAGCTCCTTCACAATGTTGAGTCCATGGCAGGTGTGGCGATAGTGAGCTCTTTAGTGTTTAGGAGGTAAAATAGCTATGTTTGACATTGTGTATCTTTATGTATTGTTAGTTGTGTGTTATGAGTATGTGTGTGTTTGTATGTACGTATTTTGTTTTTTAACACGATCTCTCTTGCTGCTTTATGTAAAGTGCCTATCATAAGTATTCACCCTCCTTGTATTTCTTCACATTAAAGTGGGATTAAAATGGTTTTAATTGTCATTATTTGTCAACAAAATACTTTGTCAAAGTTGAAGAAAATTCCCCAAAATGTATGAAACATAAAACACTAATGTATCTTGATTAGGGGGTATTCACTGCATTGCAGTTGCCATACTAGGCGGTGATACAGCCCGACAGAATGCTCTCAATGGTGCATCTGATTGACCAAAATTATTATTTTTGTTTGTTATTAAATTGAGTATATTATGGATTATAAAGGGAAAGCCAGCCGTGTCACACGGACACCAATGCCTTGCTCCCGGACAAGCTAAACACCTTCACGTTTAAGCGTGTTAACATGTGCAGACCAGTGCATGTGTGGACAAGAGGAATACCTATGTAAGAATGTTGTTCATCAACTACAGCTCAGCCTTCAACACCATAGTCCCCTCCAAGTTCATCACTAAGCTCAGGGGCCCTGGGTCTGAACCCCGCCCTGTGTAACTGGGTCCTGGACTTCCTGACGAGCCAACCCCAGGTGGTAGAGGTAGGCAACAACACCTCTGCTACACTGATCCTCAACACAGGTGCCCCACAAGGGTGCGTTTTTAGTCCCCACCGATACTCCCTGTTCACCCATGACTGAGTGGCCACGCATGTCTCCAACTCAATCATCAAGTTTGAAGACGACACAGCAATAGTAGGCCTGATTTCCAACAACAACGAGACAGCCTACAGTGAGGAGGTGAGGACCTTGGCGGAGTGGTGCCTGGAAAATAACCTCTCCATCCACATCGACGGGGTGAAAACCATCTGGTTCCTTGGTGTGCACATCACTGACAGCATAAAATGGTCCATCCAAACAGACAGTGTGTTGAAGAAGGTGCAACAGCACATCTTCAACCTCAGGAGACTGAAGAAATTTGGCCTGGTCCCTCAAACCCTTACAAACCTCTACAGATGCACCTCTGAGAGCATCCTGTCGGGCTGTATCACCGCCTGGTACAGCAATTGCACTGTCTGCAACTGCATGGCTGTCCAGAGGGTGGTGCGGTCAGTCCAAGGCATCACTGGGGACACACTGACATCTACAGCACCTGGTGTCACAGGAAGGCCAAGAAGATCATCAAAGACCTCAGCCACCCAAGCCACGGCCTGTTCACCCTGCTACCATCTAGAAGGCAGAGACCGTACAGGTGCATCAAAGCTGGGACCGAGAGACTGAAAAACAGCTTCTATCTCCATGCCATCAGACTATTGAATAGTCAGCACTAGCCGGCCTCCACCCATTACCCTGCCCTGAACTTAGTCACTGTTACTAGCTGGCTACCACCCGGTACTCTACCCTGCACCTTAAAGACTGCTGCCCTATGTATATAGTCAATGAACACTGATCACTTTTTTAAAATAATGCTTACATACTGTTTTACCAACTTCATAAGTACACTCAGTGGACAGTTCATTAGGTACACCACCCTGTTCATGAAAATGGTTCGCTCCTACAGACAGTGAGTCACGTGGCCATGGCTTGCTATATACTGTAAAGCAGACATGCATTGAGGCATTCAGTTACTGTTAGACTGAACGTTAGTATGTTCAAAACGAGTGACCTAAGCAACTTTGAGCGTAGTGTGATTGACGGTGCCAGGCGCACCGGTTCCAGTATCTCGGAAATGTCCGGTCTCCTGGGCTTTTCACGCACGACAGGGCAGGGTTTCCCAAACTCTGGGCTCGGGACCCCAAGCGGTGCACGTTTAGTTTTTTGCCCTAGCACTACACCGCTGACTCAAATATTCAACTAATCATCAAAATTGGATCATTTTAATCGGCTGTGTAGTGTTTAGCAAAAACCAAAACGTGAACCCCATGGGGTCCGAGTTTGAGAAACACTTGTCTAGGGTTTACCGAGAATGGTGCAACAAACAAAAAACATCCAGTCAGCGGCAGTTCTGTTGGCAAAAAAACTGCTCATTGATGAGAGGTCGAAGGAAAATGGCAAAAATCCTGCAGGCTAACAGTCGGGCCAAAAACAGGCAAATAACAGCGCAGTACAACAGTTGTTTTCGGAATGGCGTCTCGGAATGCACAACTCGTCGGCCCTTGTCACGGATGGGCTATTGCAGCAGACGACCACACCGGGTTCCACTCCTATCGCCTAAAAACAAGAAGAAGCGGCTCCAGTGGGCACGCGATCACCAACACTGGACAATTGAGTGGAAAAACATTGCCTGGTCTGACGAGTCCCGGTTCCTGTTGAGTCATACTGATGGCAGAGTCAGGATTTGGCGTAAGCAGCATGAGTCCATGGTTCCGTCATGCCTGGTGTCAACAGCACAGGCTGGTGGTGTAATGGTGTGGGGAATGTATTCCTGGCACACGTATGATTCCTTGATACCAATTGAGCAATGTTTCCATGCCTCAAAGAATTCAGACTGGTACTAGATGGGTGTACCTAAGAAACTGGCCACTGAGTGAATATTCTGTATTCTAGTCAAGGCTCATACTCAGTGTATATATTTATATTCCGGACTCTGACATTGCTCGGTCTGATATTTCTCAATTCCTTTCTTTTTATTTTTGGAATTTGTGTGTATTGTTAGGTATTACTGCACTGTTGGAGCTAGAAACATAAGTACTTTTCCACACCTGCGATAACGTCTGCAAAATATGTGTACGTGTCCAATAACATTTGATTTGGATAGCATAATTGCAGCTGCTTTCACGGATTCCCACCCGATGTACACGCCACCTGGGACATCATATTCACAAAGCTGTAAGAAAAGCTGAAAAGCTGTAAGAATTGTTTACGCAGCATGCCTGCCATTCGAAAAAGTAAATATTGTGGTTACCGACTGGGCTCCTTTTATGGTGGGCAGACACATCCTGGTCAGCAGGTTGAAGGAAATCGCCCCCCAAACATCAGTGTGCTGTGTGCCAGACTAAATGTTGAGCTTAAAGATGTAATGGATAACGTAATGTGCATAATCAACTTTGTCAGGGAGACATCAAATTGTATTGGTCAGCAGATGTTAATGCGAGTGTAGCGAAATGCTTGTGCTTCTAGTTCCGACAGTGCAGTAATATCTAACAGGTAATCTAACAATTCCACAACAACTACCTAATACACACAAATCTAAGTAAAAGGATAGAGTAAGAATATATACATATAAATATATGGATGAACGAGCGGCATAGGCAAGATGCAATAGATGGTATAAAATACAGTATATACATATGAGATGAGTAATGCAAGATATGTAAACATCGTTATTAAAGTGGCATTATTAAAGTGACTAGTGATCCATTTATTAGTGTCCATTTATTAGTCTTTCTGGATGGTAGCGGGGTGAACAGGCAGTGGCTCGGGTGGCTGTTGTCCCTGATGATCTGTTTGGCTTTCCTATGACATCGGGTGCTGTATGTGCCTTGGAGGGCAGGTAGTTTTCCCCCGGTGATGTGTTGTGCAGACCACACCACCCTCTGGAGAGCCTTGCGGTTGTGGGCGGTGCAGTTGCCGTACCAGGCGGTGATACAGCCCGACAGAATGCCCTCAATTATGCATCTGTAAAAGTTTGTGAGGGTTTTAGGTGACAAGCCAAATTTCTTTAGCCTCCTGAGGTTGAAGAGGTGCTGTTGCCTTCTTCACCATATTGTCTGTGTGGGTGGACCATTTCAGTTTGTCTGTGATGTGTACGCCAAAGAACTTCAGACTTTCCACCTTTTCAACTGCGGGCCCGTCGATGTGAATAGGGGGGATGCTCCCTCTGCTGTTTCCTGAAGTCCACGATCATCTCCTTTGTTTTGTTGACGTTGAGTGTGAGGTTGTTTTCCTTACACCACATTCCGAGTGCCCTCACCTCCTCCCTGTAGGCTGTCTTGTCGTTGTTGGTAATCAAGCCGACTACTTTTGTGTCGTCTGCAAACTTGATGATTGAGTTGGAGGAGTGCGTCGCCACACAGTCGCGGGTGAACAGTGAGTACAGGAGGGGGCTGAGCACGCACCCTTGTGGGGCCCCAGTGTTGAGGATCAGAGGTTGTTTCTTACCTTCAACACCTGGGGCGGCCCGTCAGGAAGTCCAGGACCCAATTGCACAGGGCGGGGTTGAGACCCAGGGCCTCAAGCTTAATGATGAGCTTGGAGGGTACTATGGTGTTGAATGCTAAGCTGTAGTCAATGAACAGCATTCTTATATAGCTATTCCTTTTGTCCAAATGGGGTAGGGCAGTGTGATGGCGATTGCATCGTCTGGATCTATTGGGGCGGTATGCAAATTGAAGTCTAGGGTGTCAGGTCGGGTGGAGGTGATATGATCCTTGACTAGTCTCTCAAAGCACTTCATGATGACAGAAGTGAGTGCTACGGTGCGATAGTCATTTAGTTCAGTTACCTTTGCCTTCTTGGGTACAGGAACAATGGTGGCCATCTTAAAGCATGTGTGGACAGCAGACTGGGATAGGGAGCGATTGAATATGTCTGTAAACACGCGTGCAAGCTGGTCTGCGCATGCTCTGAGGACGCGGCTAGGGATGCTGTCTGGGCCAGCAGCCTTGCGAGGGTTAACACATTTAAATGTCTTACTCACGTCGGCCACGGAGAAGGAGAGGAGGGGCCCGCAGTCCTTGGTAGCGGGCTGCATCGGTGGCACTGTATTATCCTCAAAGCGGGCAAAGAAGGTGTTTTGTTTGTCTGGAAGTAAGCATCCAACACCGTCTTTTCCGCAAGCTTGTGACAGAATCGCTGGCTGAGTAAAGGAAAAGCGCTGGAGCGGTTCTGTGAGCTGCATGACCAGGTTGTCGATTTTCTCAGAAAAAGCTAAATATGTGCAGCAGCTGACCACCTTCACATTCTGGAAAAAAATTATCCTCTGTTCTTTTTTGGGCTGATCTGTTCTGTCACTTTAAACGGGTTAAAGCTGCAGTTACGAGGAAGATGGAAAACAGTCGTGGACATGGTGGAAAAACTTGAGGTCTTTACTAGGAAGCTTGAGTAGATCGATTTGGACTTTTCATCTGGAAGGCTGCGCTTACGCACGTTGAAGAATCAGGAGTACCGAGTCCCTGAGTGCGTTTTGGTTGGCAAGCTCAGAGGAGTACAGCACAATAAATAAACTTGCATTTTATGTGCTAACAATGTTTGGATCAACTTACACTTGTGAGTCCTTCTATGAACGCAATCTAGACTCACGACAGAAACCGGCTTTCACACAAGTCAATCGAGGACTGCCTGCGCATCAAAATCACATTAATCTCACATTCATTCACATTCATTCATCAACAAGATCGTGTCCGAGGAGAAATGCAACTTTTCCCATTGAGTAAGTAACTTAGTAGCCTATATGACTCAGCAAATACTAAATACTTAGGCTATTTAGGTCTCATACTGACAGTATTTTCTGTTCTGTCATTACAGGAGCAGGCTATCCCGAGACTCCTGATAGACATTCAGACACAGACATTTGGAGACATCACCTTTTTTTTTCTTTACATGATTGTTTTATGTAGGATGCTACATTTTTGTAAAGTTGCCATTGTAAGCAGGCCTAATTGGAAAAACTCCCACTTCAATTTTCTTCTGAAAGATGCAGTTAAGCCATAGTCTACCTCAGCCAAGTTATTTTATGTAAGGCTCGGAAGAAATAGGCTGCAATTAAACCCTCTTGTTTATAAAGTCAAATTAAATTGAAGATTATCTATTCCTGTGAGCCACTTGCAGAACAAGTTAGCTAGGCTATAATTTCAACACCAGGCGCTGTTCACCTCCTATTGATTGCGCTGCGGTCGCAGCTTTACGCTTCAGCACCACAAAATTGTCCGCTGCCTGCTTTATCAGTCGACTGTCTTTTCTCATGAATGTTAAAATGTAACTTTTGCATTATTTAGGTGGGGTAACTTCCTTCTTTTTGCATTGGGGGTCTGATGGGGGTGTGTGGGGTAAGGTGGAGGTGATATTATCCTTAACTAGCCTCTCAAAGCACTTCATGATGACGTAAGTGCTACTGAGCGATAGTCATTCAGTTCAGTTACCTTCACTTTCTTGGGAACAGGAACAATGGTGGACATCTTGAAGCAAGTGTGGGCAACAGACTGGGATAGGGAGAGATTGAATATGTCTGTAAACACTCCAGCCAGCTGGTCTGCACATGTTCTGGGTGTATTGATACACCATCCAAAGCCTATTTAATAACTTCACCATGCTCAAAGGGATATTCAGACTTTGCTTTGTAAAAAAGTGGTCCCTAGTCTTTTGGTTGAATCTATGCTTAGAATTCACTACTCAACGGCGGGACCTTAAAGATAATTGAGTGTGTGAGGTACATTCACTATATATACAAAAGTATGTGGACACCCCTTCAAATTAGGGGATTCGGCTATTTCAGCCACACCCGTTGTTGCCAGATTTATAATATCGAGCACACAGCCATGTAATCTCCATACACAAACATTGGCAGTAGAATGGCCTTACTGAAGAGCTCAGTTACTTTCAACGTGGCACCGGCATAGGATGCCACATTTCCAACAAGTCAGTACGTCAAATTTCTACCCTGCTAGAGCTGCCCCGGTCAACTGTAAGTGCTGTTATTGTGAAGTGGAAATGTCTAGGAGCAACAACGGCTCAGCCACGAAGTGGTAGGCCACACAAGCTCACAGAACAGGACTGCCGAGTACTGAAGCGCATAGCACGTAAAAACCGTCTGTCCTCGGTGGCAACACTCACTACCGAGTTCCAAAAGTGCCTCTGTTCGTCGGGAGCTTCATGAAATGGGTTTCCATGGCAGAGCAGCCGTACACAAGCCTAAGATCACCATGCGCAATGCCAAGCGTCCTGCTGGAGAGGTGTAAGCTCGCCGCCATTGGACTCTGGAGCAGTGGAAACGGATTCTCTGGAGTAATGAATCACGCTTCACCATCTGGCAGTCCGAAGGATGAATCTGGGTTTGGCGGATGCCAGGAGAACGCTACCTGCCCCAATTTATAGTGCCAACTGTAAAGTTTGGTGGAGGAGGAATAATGGTCTGGGGCTGTTTTTCAAAGGTTCGAGATAGACCCCTTAGTTCCAGTGAAGGGAAATCTTCACGCTACAGCATACAATGACATTCTAGACAATTCTGTGCTTCCAACTTTGTGTCAACAGTTTGGGGAATACCCTTTCCTGTTTCAGCATGACAATGCCACCATGCACAAAGCGAGGTCCATACACTTGGTTTGTCGATCGGTGTGGAAGAACTTGACTGCCTGCACAGAGCTCTGACCTCAACCCCATCAAACACCTTTGGGATGAATTCGAGCGCCGAATCGCCCAACATCAGTGCCCGACCTCACTAATGCTCTTGTGGCTTAATGGAAGCAAGTCCCCGCAGCAATATACCAAGATCTAGTGGAAAGCCTTTGGAAGAAAAGTGGAAGCTGTTATAGCAACTCCATATTAATGCCCATGATTTTCGAATGAGATGTTCGACGAGTTTGTGTCCACATACTATTGGTTATGTAGTGTACATGGTGTAGTCATTCAAAAAATCATGTTACCCCCTATTATTGCACAAAGAATGAGTCTGCGCAACCTATTATGTGATTTGTTAAGCACATTTTTACTCCTGAACATATTTAGGCTTGCCATAACAAATTAATGCTTGTATAACCAAGATGTTTTTGTAATTATTTTTCATTCATTTGTAAACATTTATAGAATTTTTTTTTCACTTTGACATTAATGAGTATTTTGTGTAGATCGTGACAAAAGAAATCCATTTTAATCCCACTTTGTAACGCAACAAAATGTGAAGAAAATCCAAGTAGGGGTGAATACTTATGAAAGGCACTGTATCTGATACTGATGTGTACATGAGTATAATTGTAACCTGCAGACGTTTTCGGTGCGTGCCATTTATGGGTGTGTGTATTTTACAAACCTGGGTTCAAATACCATTTCAAATGTCTCAATTACTTTCACATACATTCGATGTACCTCTGGTCTCTTGGCAGCCCCCACCAGCCCAGTCCAAGCTCTTCTCTGTCCTTGCACCACAATGGTGGAACCAGCTTCCCCCTGAACCTAGAACAGCATTGTATTTTCTTCCGTAAACATGTGAAACCCTACCTCTTCAAAGAGTATCTGCTAAATGACTCAAATGTAAGTGAATTAAGTATTCTAATATATTATATTTGAAAAGACAAGTTGAATATTTTAATGTATTTGGAAATACTCTTGGAAAGTATTTGAAAATACACTCCCATGCTTTTAACCCAGGTATTTGAAAATAGTGTTTGAAATAAGTATTTGGAAATACTATCAATTACAATTTGGTAGAGTATTTTTTTTTTGTGCAAATAACCGTTCAAATACTCAAATAAAAGTACTTGTTTTAAGCTGTGTATTTGAAAATACTCAAATACACAGAAAAGGTATTTTAAATAACAGATAGTCAAATACACATGTATTTGAACCCAAGTCTGGTATATTGCCCCACAGGCCAAGTCATGTGTTAGTGCGAGTGTCCGCATTCATGTGTAACTTTGCACGCTGCACATATTGTCATCGTCGTTGCTTCGTACACTTTAGGCAGTGTGTGATTTAGACTTGGCCTGGCCCCTAAGAACGGAAGGGTGTGTACTACAAGGAGCCTCTCTGTTGTGCAAGGTCTGTATTTGTTTGTCTCGCCCTTTTATTGTGTGTGTGTGAACTGAGTTGTTTGCTTTGTATCACTCATTGCAAGTTGGGCCATTGATATCTATATTTATTGGCATGGGAAACGTACTGTATGTTTACATTGCCAATGCAAGTGAATAGATAATAAACAAAAGTAAAATAAACAATCAGATAAGAACAGTAAATATTAAACACACAAAAGTTTCAAAAGAGTAGAGACATTTAAAATGTTATATTATGGCTATGTACAGAGTTGTAACAATGTTCAAAAGGGAACATAGATCAACAGAAATATGGGTTATATTTACATTGGTGTTTTGTGTTTTACTGGTTGCCCTTTTTCTTGTGGCAACAGGTCACACATCTTGCTGCTGTGATGGCACACTGGTATTTCACTTAATAGATATGGGAGTTTATAAATATTTAATAGATATGGGAGTTTATAAATATTTAATAGATATGGGAGTTCATAAATACGTAATAGATATGGGAGTTTATAAATATGTAATAGATATGGGAGTTTATAAATATGTAATAGATATGGGAGTTTATAAATATTTAATAGATATGGGAGTTTATAAATATGTAATAGATATGGGAGTTTATAAATATGTAATAGATATGGGAGTTTATAAATATGTAATAGATATGGGAGTTTATAAATATGTAATAGATATGGGAGTTTATAAATATGTAATAGATATGGGAGTTTATAAATATGTAATAGATATGGGAGTTTATAAAAAACGTATAAAAACGTTTTTTTATAAACGTTTTTTTTTTTAATGTATACAAATGTGATTTGTTTTTTAGTTCTTCAGAGGTCTGTGTAATCTGAGGGAAATATGTGTCTTTAATATGATCATACATTTGGCAGGAGGCTGGGAAGTGCAGCTCGGTTTCCACCTCATTTTGTGGGCAGTGTGAACATAGCCTTTCTTCTCTCGAGGGCCAGGTCTGCCTACGGTAGCCTCTCAATAGCAAGGCTATGCTCACTGAGTCTGTACATAGTCAAAGCTTTCCTTAATTTTGGGTCAGTCTCAGTGGTCAGGTATTCTGGGCCAAATAGCATTGTAGTTTGCTCAGTTTTTTGGTAAATTCTTTCCAATGTGTCAAGTAATTATCTTTTTGTTTTCTCATGATTTGGTTGGGTCTAACTGTGTTGCTGTCCAGGGGCTCTGTGTGTGAACATAGCCCCAGGACCAGCTTGCTGAGTGGACTCTTCTCTAGGTTCATCTCTCTCTAGGTGATGGTTTTGTTATGGAAGGTTTGAAAATCGTGACTGGGGATATTGATACGCCATCCAAAGTGTAATTAATAACTTCACCATGCTCAAAGGAATATTTAAAAAATAATAATAATAATGTTTTACCCATCTACCAATAGGTGCCCTTTGAGGCATTGGAAAATCTCAGTGGTCTTTATAGTTGAATCTTCGTTTTGAAATTCACTGCTCGACTGAGGGACCGTACAATTATCTGTATGTGTGGGGCACAGAGATGATATCGTCTATTAAAATCATGTTACACTATTATTGCACACATGCAACTTATTATGTGACTTGTTAAGGACATTTTTCCTCCTGAACTGATTTAGGCTTGCCATAACAAAGGGGTTGAATACTTACTGACTCAAGACATTTCAGCTTTTCATTTTTGTAATAATTAGTACAAATTTAGCAAAACATAATTCCACTTTGACATTATGGGGTATTGTGTGTGGGCCAGTGACAGAACATCTAAATGTAATCCATTTTAAATTCAGGCTGTAACACAACAGCGTTTGGAATATGTCATGAGGTGTGAATACTTTCTGAAGGCACTGTATAACTGCTTCAAAATTTTTAGCCAGATTCTAATTGGTATGTTGAATTTTGTGTCTTTTTGATTGCGTAGAAGGCCCTTCTTGCCTCTCAGATTGTTCACAGCTTTATGGAAGTTGCCTGTGGTGCTGATGTTTAAGCCAAGACAGGAATAGTTTGTTGTGTGCTCTCGGGCAACGGTGTCTAGATGGAATTTGTATTTGTGGTCCTGGCAACACTCTTTCTCTGTCTGTCTCTCATCCTTCTCTATGAAGGCAGGGCAGTAAGAGTGCATAACACTCTTTGTTCCGCAGCTGAACGCAAACTGGGTCACCATGGCCTTCCTTAACACAAAAGCTGTCTAGGTCTATGTGCACTTGTGTGTGTGTGGCCGGGTCTACCACTCCTGCTGTGTTGTGTTGTTAGAGGAATTATTGCCTATCACTTGATCACTGGCTGTTTATGTCATTGAGTCTGTCATGATTTTGATTAAGTCGCTGCTCTTTCCTGGTCGGTTATGTGTTACTTTGATGCTACTTCCTGAATCTGACATTCATTGTTTCCTGTCAGGCTGCATTTTAATGAATGAAGGAAATAATGAATGACATATAACTTCAATGAATATATTGATCTCTAGGCTAGAGGATAAATTGCATTTGTTTGATTCCTTAACATCCTATTTGAACCTTATTTTTTTTTACACTTCCCCTATCGCTCTTTCTGTCTCTGGGGACAGCAGTGCTACCCAAGACCCTCGGTTGCCTTTCAGACGGTAGCGAGGGAACAGCCATGCACCCCATGCCAGGACAGCCGCCTGGCCAACGGGGACGCAAGCCAGGCCGCAGAAAAGCCAAGCTGACAGGGCCCTGGGGCCAGAAGGGGGCCGGAGTAGGAACACAGGCCCCCCTGCCCGGAAAGGGACTGGAGCATATCAAGGTCCCCAAGAAGAGAGGCCCCAAACCGGGGAGTAAGGTACAGAACAAGGACCCGGGTTGGGGAGTGATGGTTGGGAAGGGTGGATGGAGTAGGGTTGGATGTTTAATCCTGTGTCGCAGCACCCAAACACTATTTTCTAATAATGACCTTATTGGTCAAAAGTTGAACTAAAGTCAAGAATTTGCTTATATTCTAATTCCACTGCTACTGAGAAAAGTCATGTTTGCCCTCTAATTGACATCTAGAGGGGTTGACCTAAGCCTAACATTGTCCTCTCGCTCCTCCTCTGTGTTTAGATGGGCTGGGCGAAGAGAGCAGGCTGGCTGGAGGGTGTCATGGCAGGCCCAGGGCGACCCATGTCCCGGCCCAGAGGGAGGCTGCCAGCCAACTGGGCCCAGAGGATGGCCCTGCAGGAGGGTCAAGTGGAGTCCATCAAGATCCCCAAAAAGAGAGGGCCCAAGCCCGGCAGCAAGGTAACCACACACACACACACAATTTTATTTGTTTAGGTACAATGTAACTAATCCAGCACCTGGGACAAGTGTTTTTTTATTTTTATGGATGAGCGCATACCACCCCACTAAACGTTGTGTATATGTGTGTGTCTGTGTGAACAGAGAAAACCGCGGGTGGTGCCCAACCCCGTGCCCGTTTCCCCCAACAGCAGTATGCCAGAGCCAGACACCAGCACGGTGCCCCTGGACAACGCCACAATCCCCAGCGCGGCCTTGCATGCTGCAACAGGTACACGCACACAAAGTAGTACTTCATCACTACAATTAACACTCGTATGGATTTCTGTGGAGCGCAATGCAACTTTTATTATGAATACTTGTAATGCCTTCGGTCATCCTTGTGAGTCAATCATTGATGAAAATGTAATATTGTTAAATATGTTTGGAGCATTAAGTCAAATCTGCCTTTTTCAGCCAGAGTGGTATACACGCTGAATGTTAGATGCCTCTGTGTTTGTGTGCGTGACTGCCTGCATCTACCTACGTGTCCCACAGTGTGTGTATACCTGAACAAGTATGGGAAGGTGGGACCCCACTTGGACGGGCGGCGGGTGCAGCAGCTGCCCGACCACTTTGGTCCTGGCCGGGCTTCCTCGGTGCTACAGCAGTGTGTCCAGGCCTGTGTGGACTGTGCCCACAACCAGAGCTCTGTCTTCTCCTGCCTCAAGCCAGGTCACGGAGGAGAGGTCATATCAGGTAAGGACAGGTACCTGCTTTCTGTATGGGCTATGCTCTCTATAAGCTTTATTAGAAGTTTAGTTCTAGAGATAATCAAAGAGTCTTTGCATTTCCTTAAGAAATATGATTTTTCTTTCATTTATTTCAAGCCTCCCTGTGCACTACATCAGGACCAGTTGTTAAAACAGACTGGTAGATCCTTTTTTTCCTGTAATTGATCAAACCAAAGCTCTATATCTCCTATTCACTTGGCGTTGCTGCTAAATGTGAGGAATTGGCTGTCTGAGCCGAACCCTTGCCCTCTGTGTCCCATGCAGCCCACTTTGACCAGCAGCACCATACCCTCACCCTGCCCACGTTCAACAGCGTCACGTACGTCCTGCGCTTCCTGGCGAAACTCTGTCACAACCTCTACTGTGACCCTCTGTTTGGCAGCCAGCCCGTCCCCCGAGGGGGCCTGCATTACGACAGCCACGCCTACCCGGGTCAGCACACACACTGTACTGGGGCATAACCTTGACTTTACTGTTGGTTCAGGACAGAAAAGGGTTGCCTGTTTCTTTTTGACCTTTTCACCGTTGTAACCGTGTCGGTTTGAGTCAAGTATGTAGGTATTTGCTTTTCACTCCTCACTGTTTTTCTTTTCTGTTACGACTCTCGCCAGAAAGGAGAAGTTTTAGGGAGGGCCTCACGACGGGCCCAGGCAGAGGCTCCAAGCGGTTCCTTCAAGACTCCTACTACAGCCCCCTCCCCCACAAGCTGGCCAAAAACCTCTGCCTCTCCTCGGAAGGTACAGCCCCTTGGGAAATCCTTAACGCTTCGTTTGAAATAACTTGATTGATAAAAATAGAAACATGCACCTTTAATGGGACAAAGAAATGGGAAAACATTTGTGTACAAACAAAAACTCTTATTTTAGGGTGTAGCTAGGACTGGAGGTCAGCCTGTTTTTGTAATGCAAAAGTCTGCCGGTCTCACGGTAATTAAGAGAAACACGTTTAGCACTTCCAGGCCTCCACGAATACAAATTGCATACAAGCCACATACAAGCTGCTGAGTCTAAGATTAGACTATTTTAAATGTAGTTGTCCCAAAGGCACGCTCATCAGCAGCTTGTATCATGTCAGCTAAGTGAACGAAACTACGGCCTATGGCATGGAGCATAGCCAGATAACATACAGTATGCCGACTCGTATTCCGTTCTTCTGAAATACATTTTCTTCCAATCATGTTTCTTTAGACTTCAGACTCAACCAACGGTCACCGCCAACAGCCCAAGGTGTAGCCAGTAATGTCCCGCGAAGCAAACTGTTTGACTACAGTTAAGCTACAGGTGTGTCACTTGGGCCTTGTCATTGACTCGCCTGTCCATGTTGTTCCAGGTGAGCCCTTCCTCGTGGTGAACGGTGTAGGGGGGTCGGAGCACTTAAAGAAGAGCCCCCTGTCCCCGGGTTCGACAGGGCAGCCTCTGGGCCTGCGGTCCCCCACCAAGTTGCTACATCTCAACTCTTCAGGTAGGGGATTATCTTTAATGCAGTGCATGTCATTAAAGGCAAAAATGATATTGTCCAGTGGATTTGATTTGATTTTTAGCCAAGCTAATTTATGGATTGTGTATGGCTTTTCGGTAACACTTTAGATGGAGTTGCTCATCATTCCCATAATAACAAACCCCACTGGTGATTGGTGACTAATGTTCCTCTGTATCTCTACTCTGACCCGCCATCCGACAGGCTCTGAGCGTTTCAGAGAGAGCCCTCGGCCCAGTGGCCAGGACCCCAACCTGTGGACGGTGAAGGACGTCATGCAGTTCATCAGAGACATAGACCCCCTACTGGCCCCCCACGCAAATCTCTTCAGAAAACACGTACGTATCGACAGAATTTAATAGAACAGTACTATCCTATTGTATCTTTATGTACGTATCAGCCTGACAGAACACTCAGCATAGAGGGACACTTACAGTGCATTCGGAAAGTATTCACACCCCTTGACTTTTTCCACATTTTGTGACGTTACAGCTTTATTCTAAAATGTATTAAATTGTTTTTTCCCCCCTCAATCTACACACAATACCCCATAATGACAAAGCAGAAACAGGTTTTTATAAACATTTTGCAAATTTATAAAAAATATTTTAAAAAACACATTTACATATGTTTTCAGACCCTTTACTCAGTACTTTGTTGAAGCACCTTTAGCAATGATTAGAGTCTTCCCAAGAGTCTTGGGTATGATGCTACAAGCTTGGCACACCTGTATTTAGGGAGTTTCTCCCATTCTTCTCTGCAGATCCTCTCAAGCTCTGTCAGGTTGGATGGGGAGCGTCGCTGCACAGCTATTTTCAGGTCTCTCCAGGGATGTTTGATTGGGTTCAAGTCCGGGCTCTTGCTGGGCAGCTCAAGGACATTCAGAGACTTGTGTCGAAGCCACTCCTGAGTCTTGGTGGTTCCAAACTTCTTTCTTTTAAGAATGACAGAGGCCGCTGTGTTCTTGGGGACCAGAATTGTTTTGGTAGCCGTCCCCAGATCTGTGCCTTGACACAATCCTGTCTCGGAGCTCTACGGACAATTCCTTCGAACTCATGGCTTGGTTTTTGCTCTGACATGCACTGTCAACTGTGGGACCTTATATAGACAGGTGTGTGCCTTTCCAAATCATGTACAATCAAGTGAATTTACCACAGGTGGACTCCAATCAAGTTGTAGAAACATCAAGGATGATCAATGGAAACAGGATGCACCTGAGCTCAATTTCGAGTCTTATAAGCAAAGGGTCTGAATACTTATGTAAATAAGGTATTTCTGTTTTTGTCTTTAATACATTTGCAAACATTTATAAAAAACAGTTTTCACTTTGTCATTATGGGGTATTGTGTGTACATTGATGAGTGAAAGAAATGATTTAATCCCTTTTAGAATAAGGCTGTAACATAACAACATGTGGAAAAAGTCAAGGGGTGTGAATACTTTCCCAGTGCACTGTATGTTTTGCCATTGTTTTTAGTGGAAGGATTTTTTAATTCTTAAGTGTTTTGTTGAGTTTCTAACCTTCATAGCAAATGAAAATGTTATCCCACTCCTATGTGTTGCAGGAGATTGATGGCAAAGCCCTCTTGTTACTACGCAGCGACATGATGATGAAATACATGGGCTTGAAGCTCGGGCCTGCCCTCAAACTCACGTTCCACATCGACAAGCTCAAACATGGACGCCCTAATTGAGCTCATCAGCGCCCCCCCCCACCCCGCAACCCTACTACTACTACTCACCCCCCCTCCCCTCTACAGGATATAATGCACTGCATACTACTGGACTGACCATCACATGTAGCTTCCGCCACTAGGCTACGATACCTGGTGTCATATATCCCCCCTCCCTTTCTCTGCCGCATCTAAGAAGCCCTGTGGCGAACTTCTCTTATTTACATTTGATTTCTGTTGTGTGGCACAATCGGCAGCATTGGATATGCAGACTGACTGACTCGCCCACATCTCCTCCTCATCCATCATGTTACTTGCCTGTTTTTCTATTCCATATTCTCTTACAACAACCTCTACCAATGATGCCCTCCCTGTGTGTAGACATTTTTTTTACTGTAATGGCCATTTTAGGCCAGAGTTTTTAATTACATTGTTTTTGATGGCTTTCTTTTTGTTTGATCAAGTACATTTCTTTTTTTGTACCCTCCCTGAAAATATGGACTTGCATTAAGCCATTTTGGCTGTTTTTGTATGAAATAAGTATACTGAACATAAATACAAATGCAACATGTAAAGTGTTGGTCCCAAGTTTCATGAGCTGAAATAAAAGATCCCAGAAATGTTCCATACGCACAAAAAGCTTATTTCTCTCAAATGTTGTGCACAAATTTGTTTACATCCTTGTTAGTGAGCATTTTTCATTTGCCAAGATAATCCATCCACTTGACAGGTGTAGCATATCAAGAAGCTGATTAAACAGCATGATTATTACACAGGTGCACCTTGTGCTGGGTACAATAAAAGGCCACTAAAATGTGCTGTTTTGCCACAGATGTCTCAAGTTTTGAGGGAGCGTTCAATTGGCATGCTGACTGCAGGAATGTCCACCAGAGCTGTTGCCAGAGAATTGAATGTTCATTTCTCTACCATACGTCGCCTCCAACGTCATTTTAGAGAATTTGGCATTACTTCCAACCGGCCTCACAACCACAGACCACGTGTAACCACGCCAGCCCAGGACCTCCACATCTGGCTTCTTCACCTGCGGGATCGTTTGAGACCAGCCACCCGAACAGTTGATGAAACTGTGGGTTTACTGTGAATGTCTGCACAAACTGTTAGAAACCGTCTCAGGGAAGCTCATCTTTGTGCTCATCGTCCTCACCAGTGTCTTGACCTGACAGCAGTTCGGCGCCGCATCCGACTTCAGTAGGAAAATGCTCACCTTCGATGGCCAGTAGCACGCTATAGAAGTGTGCACTTCACAGATGAATCCCGGGTTTCAACTACCGGGCAGATGGCAGATAGCGTGTATGGTGTCGTGTGGGCGAGCAGTTTGCTGATGTCAATGTGAACAGAGTGCCCCATGGTAGCGGTGGGGTTATGGTATGGGCAGGCATAAGCTACGGACAACGAAGACAATTGCCTTTTATCATGACGAGATCCTGAGGCCCATTGTCGCGCCATTCATCCGCCGTCATCACGATAATGCACGGCCCCATGTCGCAAGGATCTGTACACAGTTCCTGGAAGATGAAAATGTCCCAGTTCTTCCATGGCCTGCATACTCACCAGACATTTCACCCATTGAGCATATTTGGGATGCTCTGGATTGACGTGTACGACAGCGTGTTCCAGTTCCCACCAATATCCAGCAACGTCGCACAGCCATTGAAAGTGGGACAACATTCCACAGGCCATAATCAACAGCCTGATCAACTCCTTGCGAAAGAGATGAGGCAAATGGTGGTCACACCAGATACTGACTGGTTTTCTGATCCACGCCCCTACTTTTCTTTTTAAAGATATCTGTGACCAACATATGCATATCTGTATTGCCAGTCATGTGAAATCCATAGATTAGGGCTTTTCTGTATATGAACTGTAACTTAGTAAAGTCTTTTAAATTGTTGCACATTGCGTTTTATATTTTTGTTCAGTGTAATTAATTCCAGGGGGGAAAAAACAAGGTTTTTCCCAGCTGTTTGGGATTTGTTCTGAATTGTATTTTTGTTTGGAGGCATGGTTTTCAAACAGTATGACACACTACATTATCAAAACACATTATACTGTGCTGAAGAAATATTGACATGATAAACTGTTGCTTTTATCTTGTTATGGATGTTTACAATGACTTATTTGTACTTTTTTAATTTTTATACTATATTATTAGAGTTCATACATTGAGAGCTTTATCATAGGCATTAATGTTCAATAAAGATACAATAACTGTTTATCTGTCAGTCATACTTTCTTCATTTGTAAACAGTATGGGCATAGCGTGAAGTTATTTAGCCGACATCCACATAGCGGTTTTTGGGTGGTCCAACTGTGTTAGAGTTGTCAAATCCACATACCTAAAGCGGACGTTGTCATTGAGATAAATCCCCATGAAGCCTTGTTTACAAGTTCGAACACTGGAATGTGAGATGTAATTTACACCTCGACTAGGCTGATAGAAGTCCTCATTTTGTTTAATGATTTTCATTTGGAGTGTAATTTCCATATGGCCCACACTTTCTCGTTCTGAACTTCTAACACAAGTGGGACGGGTGTGGCTTCATGAAAATGATCTAGAACAGCCGCTCACCGATTTGACATCTCCAACACAAGTTACACCTCGGTTATCGACATTAACGCTTGATCTGATTGAATCTCGGCCAAAGTCTCAAGATGAGTGAATAGCATGAAGAGTTATGCAGTAATTGTGTTTGTACATTTTCAGTTTTGGTATAGTGGCTCAAGATCGAGTAAATACTGAAATCATACTCTTTATTGCTCCAGGAAATTTTAGATGACCGACAGTTGACCAACAGAGGGCAGGTGAGCTCCATCCATCCAGATTTACTCAGTCCTGTCTCCTTGACTCCTCTCCTTGAGGCTCAGGCACATGTTCTGCCGTGAGTCAGTCACAATTAAGTCACAATCATGTTATTTGCGGAGGACATACTGCTTGCGTACGGTTTTTGCCTTTGAGGTGTCCCAAGTGATGCTACAACTTAATTAGCCCATATGTTGCGTAACACCTGGGTGCTTATTGAATTTAGTACCTCTTTTCTGACTGGTGAGCGAGATTCTCCAAAGCAAATTTGAACAATGCTTACGTCAAAGGTAGCCTATTATTTTCACGTTTCCCTGACAAAATAGCTTACCAGGAAAGTGATATTGATTTGAAGTGATAGTTATTCCAATTAATTAAAGTGTGAATGAGAGTTAGGCCTGTGTGCGTGACGTGTATTGATTGCAGCAGAAGCATTAAAAGTGCGGATGTCACCACATCCTCACAGCAAAAACAGGAAAGTGCATGCGAGGGTTACCTGGACCAAACCCACTGATCAGTGCCGATTAGGGCGGTGTGTGTGTATGCGTGCGTGTCAGTTAGACTTGTTCCTGTGTGTGTGTATTTATGTGCCTGTGTGCAAGACGCTTGTGACTTATGGTCAGGGCCCATCCAAGGGTATAGGCTATGTTTGTTGATGTCTAATAGTAGCCACAGTGTCATTCATGAAAAAAATTGCTATTTATAGACCTCCCGGCTCCTTGCTCTTTATGTTGCGCTCGCATCATGTGAGTTTCACAAACACTGAACAAACATGAATGAGTCAGGTTTAAACTGCTGACAGGGAGGCGAGCAGAGACTGTGGCGTTAATAGAAAGCCCACAGGTTTAGCTAACTGATGGTGATATTCTAGTGGGGATGCCAGAGACTTGTAGGAAAGACCCGACTAGGAAATTCTCTACCCATTGAGCAAAATCACATTGAAAATATGTATTTTAGACATATTTTCTAGACGTTAATCAGGTTAATTTTCAGTTCTGATGAAAGATGAAAATATGTATTTTCCAAACATTGAAAATATGTATTTTCCCGTCATTGAAAACGGATGCAGAACGCATCGGAGTAGGATTTTATTGCATTGACACACACTACTCAGCCCATACTCCACACAGACCTGTGTGGCATAAACAATCTGCAGTACACCTACATACAAATAGACCATTGTCGTGACGTTGGATTGATTAATGTGACGACTGCTGTTCATCGAATTATTGACTGTTTATAATTACTTGATTAAATTAATCATTATTATTATTAACTCAATAACCTGGGGCACCATGGGAAAGTTTGGCTTTATTGAGTTTCTATTTCCCAAATTAACTCAAAGAATACCAGAATATCGATTTTAGAACGGTCGCTAATAAATTAATTTCCTCTACAGTGTCATTCTGAACGTCGCATATTCCGTGAATCTGCACAAACCCGAGTCCCACTAAATAAGTCCGTACCACACCAATTGAGTTGATTATTTATTTACTAACAAGCTAAAATGATAATATAAGATACACATACACACAGTCCGGGCTATTGATTAAAACTTCCTACAATGAAACAGGTCACTAGCGGGCCAACACAATATGACACGTGTTTTCGAATTTCGATTTCGAAAGAGAGTGCACGAGAGAAAAGCACACTTGTGTACATTTGTAAACTATGCTTAGTTCAACTCTAACCTTGCCCCAAACTGCTGCTCTTATGGGTCAGAATATAATGATGTAATTATGTGTTGAAGGTCTCCAATGGGGTGTCTCTTCATGGACCGAGTTCCGAGATCTCCTCTGATGGCGACACTTCTGTTGTTACCGGGTGTAACTCTCTGATTGTGCACACGATGTCAGTGTCCTTTCTCTTAGTGGTCTGTTTCTTTGTCCGTTTTCTGATAGAGGGGTCTTCTGAGGACGGCTAATCAGCCATTTAGGTGCTTCCAGCGGGGGAATGAAAGCAGTGTAGACACACGATTCCTTGGAGAGAATAACCGGGTGGTTCTGCTTGAATTCACCTTCTTAGACACAGCTACTCATCCGTAGCATAGATTGTTAAAAGGTTCCTTTGTCTTCTTCAACCCCGGGTTGCGTTTTGGGGTTGCTGACTACTCAGACCTTGGCTACAGCGCTTGGTCACCTAGTCTGATATGTTAATTCTTCTTAACTCACATGTTTTATACCCTCAGGTCAGAAATGGGCGTTTCTGCCTTTAGGGCAAGTTCTCTGGGCGTAAGGTCTGGATTTTACTCATCCAATTTAGACAACTATAACTACATTTCATCTTTACAAAAACATTCTCTTTGATCTGAACATTTTCCACACAACGTACAGTATGCAAACTTCGGGTACATATTATGAAAATTCTTCAAGTTACAATGTTTTCGTTATAATGTCGTTATTTAACTTTTAATAGCATAACAAAAACGACATTCATTTTCATATTCCATCTATCGTCATTACTACCATTTTGGCTGATGAAACATATTGTCCCAAAGTCCATTTATTGCATGTTACTGTTCTGAGGTAGGTTCTCCATAGGCGCATCATACATTCCATTACTCCACAGTGAGAGGACAAAGGGATTTTGTCTGCTGCCTTAAGATTTACAGTGGACGTGAGGTGTCAACAAAACAAAACACCTCTCTGGTGGGTGTGAGAGATGTCTCTTGTAGGAGTGTGATCCACGGTAACCTGACCCGAACAGGCCAGTCATGACAGTCCCCCTCTGGTGGGTTAAACTTGGAAGGATTCTGCATGTTGCATCCCACCATAAGAATGACCATCGGATGTCCTGGTTTGTGGATCATCGTAGCAGTCCCCCCCTGGTGGTTTAACCTGGTATGATTTCTGAAAGCTGCAGATCACCACCAGAATGGACATGGGAGGTCCGGTGGTGGCTCTGTGTTCCGGCCCGTCGTCCGGTTGTCCCGGCTAGTGGATCTAGGCAGTAACTTGGGCAGACGTTAATAACGCACAACACTCAGGCAATACATCATTACATTTCTTCCCCAAATGAGCGGCGTTGTGGCTCTAATTGGTGGTTGTATGGGGAGCTTGCCTATGGCTCTATCACTTCCTAAGTATCAAAGGAAATGAAACAAAAATGAATAAAAACCCCCATCCCTTGCGGTTAGTTTGGCTCAACAGTGTTCTTCGCTGGTGATAGGTTTAAGACCACAAAGGCGCTCAGTGTTATCCCGATGAACGGTTTGCTAGGACAGAGGTAGTGGACGTCTTTGGTTAGAGTACACATTAACAGGTTAGGGGTGAGATAGAAATCTGGATTGTTTTCCTGATAAGCTACGACTGGTGTGGCAATTTTCACGTGGGTATTGTTGCGCCAATATCCAACATTTAGAACAGTTTTCAATCTATAGATATTCTCCAGTTCAACAAGCGGCAGCGTCAGTAAAAATCCCACTTCATTACGATCAACATCAATGTGTATTGAGATTGCCAAATGTAACCTTATCGTGGTTGTAGTAGCTGAGGTCAAAATGTTGTGCACCATTGACCATTTTATTAATGGCCAAGTGGTCCACAGAAGAGCTAACTTCACAGTTAAAAATCCTCCAATAACAATCAAACCAATTGGACATGGGCATAGTCATGGTTCATGACCTCTACTAGCATTCCTACAGACAGGAGGGTTTTGTTCAGGAGTGTAGCGTGTGTGTTTACCACCAGAATAGTGTCCTGGAGAGACTTTCCCACATGTTGCAACCTGAGTGCCTGTGCTTTCATCTGTTGCTGGATAAGTGGCATCTCTTCAGTAATCTCCCAAACATTTCTCTTGACTGTGGCTAGACTGACTGCGTTGACGGCAGTGGTACCTAGGGCAAATAGTGACCCTACGGTTGCACCTATCGAGAGTAGAGGCCCGAGGAATCGTTTTTCTCGCCTGAGCTCTGCTAGTTCTGACTGGGTGACTGGGAACATTTGGAGTTGGGCCAACATATGGGCAGTGGCCAGTCAACCCCGGCCCAACTCAAATGTGCCGCAGGTGGAATGTGTTGGTGGTACACGTTCTCCGCATCTCAGCAGACGTACACCCTCTGCGTGTGTACTCTGCAGTTAGTTATAAGGAGTCCTGGATCATCGTGGAGAACGATTCCCGTAGGGGGTCTGCTCATGATCACATCTGCTGGGGTGGTTTTGTCAGGATCAGCAGAGTGTCAGGATCAGCCAAAGGAACTCCATCCTATAGAAACGCATAATCAGAGATATTGTTTGATTATTTCAGTTATTTGCTTTTGTAAACGAAAATGTTTTGACAACAGTTTTTCAGATTTTCCTATTTTGGATAGCACAGGACAATATCAATAGTGACAACACGTATATCTTGTAGCTGGGAAGAGAAGAAAAGATGTTCGGTGCAATGTACTGATCTCCTGGAAGGGATCAGCTGAGGCTACTGAAGAATTTTCTTCGTACCTCTGACTAGATTTCTGTCTATTTGGTGCTGGCTAGCACCCCTTCTATTCCCATGGGGGGAGTGTACAACTTGATTTGGTTCCTGTGGACTCACTTTAATGTGGTGTTTTGTCGACCTTTGCTGATTCTGATTAAATAAGCTACAGGGGACAGCTTCACCACAATCTCGTGTGGCCCCGTCCAGTGGGGTAGGAACTTTGTCGCAACGCCTGCGGGTTTGGTGTATAGGTAGTACCACACCTTATCCCCGACCTTGAACACCTGGTGTGAGACCTTTTTGTCGTAATAGGTCTTGTCACCTTCTGCACTTCTCTCCAACTTTCCTTGAGCGTACGCAAAAGTAGTCTGGAGGTGGTTTCGTAAGTCCATCACGTATTGATGAGCCGTGGCTGTGGCGACATCTCCCGGTCGGTACAGGAGATGCAGTGGAAGTGTCATTTGCCGGCCCGTCATCATCTCGAATAGTGTTATTCCCGTAGACCCGTTGCGTGTGGCTCTGATCGCCATCAGTACCAGTGGGAGTTTGAGGTCCCAATCTTTGTGGTTGCCTGCCACATATTTCCTCAGGATTCTGACGACTATCTGATTGTTCCTTTCTACCCTGCCGGAGCTCCTAGAGTTGACATGTACTTTAGTAAATAGTAAATATTTTCTTAACTCTATTTCTTGAACTGCATTGTTGGTTAAGGGCTTGTAATTATTTCACAGTAAGGTCTACACCTGTTGTATTTGGCGCATGTGACAAATACAATTTGATTTGATCCCTTAAAATTAGTGGATTTGGCTATTTCAGCCACACCTGTTGCTGACAGGTGTATAAAATCGAGCACACAGCCATGCAATCTCCATAGACAAAAATTGGCAGTAGAATAGCCTTACTGATGAGCTCAGTGACTTTCAACATGGCACCGTAATAGGATGCCACCTTTCCAACAAGTCAGTTCTTAGAATTCCTGCCCTGCTAGAGCTGCCCCGGTCAACTGTAAGTGTTGTTATTGTGAAGTGGAAAATGTCTATGAGGAACAACGGCTCAGCTGCGAAGTGGTAGGCCACACAAGCTCACAGAACGGGACCGCCGAGTGCTGAAGTGCGTAAAAATCGTCTGTCCTCGGTTGCAACACTCACTACTGAGTTTCAAACTGCCTCTGGAAGCAACATTAGCACAATAACTGTTTGTCTGGAGCTTCATGAAATGGGTTTCCATGGCCGAGCAGCCGCACACATGCCTAAGATCACCATGTGCAATGCCAGGCGTCGGCTGGAGTGGTGTAAAGATCGCCGCCATTGGACTCTGGAACAGTGGAAAAGTATTCTCTGGAGTGATGAATCACTCTTCACCACTTGGCAGTCTGATGGACGAATCTGGGCTTGGCGGATGCCAGGAGAACGCTACCTGCCCGAATGCATAGTTTGGTGGAGGAATAATGATCTGGGGCTGTTTTTCATGGTTCGGGCTAGACCCCTTAGTTCCAGTGAAGGGAAATCTTAACGCTACATCATACAGTGACATTCTAGAGAATTCTGTGCTTTCAACTTCGTGGCAACAGTTTGGGGACATCCCTTTCCTGTTTCAGCATGACAATGCACACAAATGTACACAAAGCAAGGTGGATACATAAATGGTTTGTCGAGATTGGTGTGGAATAACTTGAACTCCTTGCACAGAGCCCTGACCTCAACACCATTAAACACCTTTGGGATGAATTCGAACACTGACTGCGAGTCAGGCCTAATCGCTCAACATCAGTGCTCGACCTCACTGCTCTTGTGGCTGAATGGAAGTAAGTCCCCGCAGCAATGTTCCAACATCTAGTGGAAAGCCTTCCCAGAAGAGTAGAGGCTGTTATAGCAGCAAAGGTGGGACCACCTCCATATTAATGCCGATGATTTGTGTATCATACAAATTGTAATTCGTAACATTTCATACGAAATGGATGGTGGACATCCAAAAAGTAATACATACCATACGTAACATATCATACTAATAGTTCTGGATCTTTGTTTACTATGTTACGTTTACCCCTGAGTCCAGGTTGAGGGCAGTGGTTCTAGCCAGGTGGTGTAGCGAGACAGGTGTGAACACAGCCAGAGGTTGACCAAAGGGATAAAGTGTTCGGGCCACCTTTACTTCTCTGGCGTCCCCGAATTCCCGAATTCCCAGAATGCTTTCACTGTCAGCAGAATGGATGTGCTGTAGGGTCCTTCTCTAATTGCCTCAGGTCTTGGTATGCATGCTGAATGGAGAGCAGCCCTCTCCATGGGCTCCTGCGACCTTGTTTGTGAGACAATCGTAGCTGAAAAGCCCCGTCTCAGCACCCCCAGGTCTCTGCAGATGGTGCCGGCTAATGTCAGGAAATGTAGCAGCAATAGTTGCAGGAACGTGGCTGATCGGTCACATGTCAGCAAGTGTATTATCTCTCAAGGGGAAAAGAAAATCTCTCACACACACATACAAACACACTCACATGGCTTCCTCAGTCAGTGAAAACATTGCTGTAAAAGTATAGAAACATGAACAAGAATACTGTGTGGAGCGTGATGGAGTGTATTTCAAAGCATGAGCATTGCAAGTAATGGGCAAGTAATAGGCTCCCTGCCATGCAGGACCTCTATACCAGGCGGTGTCAGAAGAAGGCCGTAAAAATTGTCAGACTCCAGCCACCCAAGTCATAGAATGTTCTCTCTGCTTCCGCCTGGCAAGCGGTACCGAGTCTAGAACCAACAGGACCCTGAACAGCTTCTACCCCCAAGCCATAAGACTGCTATGTAGTTAGTTACAGTAAATAGTTTACCAATAGCTACCCGTACTATTTGCATTGACCCTTTTTGCACTAACTCTTTTGACTCATCACATACAGTGCATTCGGAAAGTATTCAGACCCCTTGACTTTTTCACGCATTTTGTTACGTTACAGCCTTATTCAAAAAAATATGTTTTAAATGTCCTCATCAATCTACACACTATAATTACACCATAATTACAAAGCAAAAACAGTGTTTGATAAATGTTTGCAAATTTCTAAAAAATAAAACATTGAAATATAACATTTACATAAGTATTCAGACCCTTTACGCAGTACTTTGTTGAAGTACCTTTGGCAGCGATTAAAGCCTTGATTCTTCTTGGATATGACGCTACAAGCTTGGCACACCTGTATTTGGGGAGTTTCTCCCATTCTTCTCTGCAGATCATCTCAACCTCTGTTGGATGGGGAGCGTCACTGCACAGCTACTTTCAGGTCTCTCCAGAGATGTTTGATTGGGTTCAAGTCCGGGCTCTTGCTGGGCAGCTCAAGGACATTCAGAGACTTGTGTCGAAGCCACTCCTGAGTCTTGGTGGTTCCAAACTTCTTTCTTTTAAGAATGACAGAGGCCGCTGTGTTCTTGGGGACCAGAATTGTTTTGGTAGCCGTCCCCAGATTCAAGGTTCAAGTCTGGGCTCTGGCATTCAGATATTTGTCCCAAAGCCACTCTTGCGTTTTCTTGGCTGTGTGCTTAGGGACATCATCCTGTAGGAAGGTGATCTTTCGCCCCAGTCTGAGGTCCTGAGCGCTCTGGAGCAGGTTTTCATCAAGGATCTCTGTACTTTGATCCATTCATCTTTCCTCGGTCCTGACTAGTCTCCCAATCCCTGCCACTTAAAAACATTCCCACAGCATGATGCTACAACCACCATGCTTCACCATAGGGATAGTGCCAGGTTTCCTCCAGACATGATGCTTGGCATTCAGCCAAAGAGTTCAATCTTGGTTTCATCAGACCAGAGAATCTTGTTTCTCATGGTCTGAGAGTCCTTTAGGTGCCTTTGGCAAACTCCAAGCGGGCTATCATGTGTCTTTTACTGGGGAGTGGCTTCCATCTAGCCACTCTACCATAAAAGCCAGACTGGTGGAATGCTGCAGAGATGGTTGTCCTTCTAGAAGGTTCTCCCATCTCCACAGAGGACCTCGGGAGCTCTGTCAGAGTGACCGTTGGGTTCTTGGTCACCTTCCTGACCAAGGCCCTTCTCCCCCGATTGCACAGTTTGGCCGAGCGGCCAGCTCTAGGAAGAGTCTTGGTGGTTCCAAACTTCTTCCATTTAAGAATGATGGAGGCCACTGTGTTCTTGAGGGCCGTCAAGGCTGGAGAAATGTTTTGGTACCCTTCCCCAGATCTGTGCCTCGACACAATCCTGTCTCGGAGCTCTACGGACAATTCCTTCGAACTTCATGGCTTGGTTTTTGTTCTGACATGTACTGTCAACTGTGGGACCTTATATAGACAGGTGTGTGCCTTTCCAAATCATGTCCAATCAATAGAATGTACCACAGGTGGACTCCAGGTTGTAGAAACATCTCAAAGATGATCAATGGAAACAGGATGCACCTGAGCTCAATTTTGAGTCACATAGCAAAGGGTCTGAACACTTATGTAAATAAGATGTTTCAGATTTTATTTTTTATAAATTGGCAAACATTTCTAAAAACCTGTTTTCACTTTGTCATTATGGAGTATTGTGTGTAGATTGATGAGAAATGTATTTAATACATTTTAGAATAAACCGGTAATGTAACAAAATGTGGAAAAAGTGGAGGTGTCTCAATACTTTCCAAATGCACTGTATGCTGCTGTTACTGCTTATTATGTATCCTTTTGCCTATTCACTTTATCGCTACCTATATGTACATATCTACCTCAATTACCTTGTAACCCTGCACATAGACTCAGTACTGGTACCCCGTGTATATAGCCAAGTTATCACTACTCATTGTGTATTTATTCCTCATGTTATTATTTTTCTATTATGTAACAAAACAAATCTCTCTGCATTGTTGGGAAGTGTCTGTAAATAAGCATTTCACTAGAAGTCTACACCTGTTCGTAAGAAAGCATGTGACAAATACAATTTGATTTGATGTCATCTGAATTATCTCACACCATTGAAGCTGCAGTTTGTTTATTTACCTTCTAGATGGAGAGAGGTAAATTCAGATTTAGGTCCTAAAACAACCCTAAAACAACCATTCTCTGCAAATAGTCAGAATTCAGGCATGCAGGATAATGCAACCTCCCACATTCGACCAGGCTTTCAGGAACCTGCTCCTGCTATCAATAAATAACTCAGCAGCTGATCCTGTGTTAGTTCTGTCCTAATTCCCGTGAGGCTTCTACTTAGTCATCAAATAATCAACTAAACTACAAACTTTAGGGTCAACGTTTTTCTGAATAATATAGTGATAATATAGTCATATAGTAACAATGGGCACTAGTTCCACAACTAATTTATGTTTGGATAGTGTTATGTAAGAATCTAATGTATAACATTGTAGTAAAATGGTCCAATCACTACTACATAGTTGAAATCCCTGAATAGGATATTTTAGTGGTACAGAGAGAAGCTTACTCAATGTCATATTTACAAAGGGAATAGCCTACAGCATGAGATGCAACTGCAAATAAGGGCGGGTAGACGAGAGCCAATGCAATGATTAAAAAAACATGACAAAAAACTTTTTGCACAGAATTGCTCGCACTTTATGAGACAGATAATTCATAGCAAAATACTAGTGTTATCCAGTTAGCATGTTTGATCATTCCTGCAGGCCTGGACAGCTTGCTTTATCAGAGAGGGGTTGGGGGTGGGGAACACAGCCCATGCGTGACTAGGAATGGCCACTGTGCCCTCATTGGTGCAGGGCCCTGAGATTACACTGAGCTCATGGGAAGCCTCGACACCAGCTGTAGTACCTGGAAATAGAATGCTTGGGCCTGTTCAGGGGGTAGAGATGTAAAGTGTATATAGAATTGACTACCATGTGTAACAGAGAATGAGAGGAATATTAACATTACGCAATATATTTCCAGATGCAACAATCTGATCTTTCAGCCCCAGTGTGATCTCTCAGCCCCAGTGTGGTCTCTCAGCCCCAGTGTGATCTCTCAGCCCCAGTGTGGGGGTGCTGAAGCTAGGAGCTGTTAGAGATACAAATGGATAGGCTTGTGTAGAATGGACCATGTGTAACAGAGTGAGAGGAATATTAGCACTATACTTGTTTCCATATGCAGTGCGATCCGTCTGCCCAAGTGAGGGTGCTGAACACTGTTTAGGGGTGGTCTTTGTCAGGAATCCTAGGGCCTCTTAGGGGTAAATCCCACAGAGAAATCCCCATGCACCAAAAACTCTGTCCACGTAATTTCAAGAAGTCGTTTTTAATGTAACTTTTTTTCACATTGGAGAATTTCCTTGTTCACATGCAGAATTTTGTTTCTATCGGTCTTTCTCTCCATGTGGGTTTTGAGCTTTGACAGAGGAAACCGCAAGCCGACACAAGAAGAAAACAAGTTGCGTAGCTAGCAGTTGTTGTGGGTGGGCTGCCTTGTCTGAGAGAAAGAGAAAAACAAGAAACAGGCTAACTGTAAACGTCTTCCAGTCACACCCCGATTAACCTATGTCTACACTGGCCCCTCTGTAGGTAACAAACATAAGGGATTGAGTGAGCAAACACTCAAACACTCAATTGTAGCTTATGCATTTGGGACAGAATCCCATTTAACTCTGGATGCACAATGCTTAAGAAACCACCTCTTTTTTATTGACTCTAAAGAGGGACCTTGCAAGGCAGTGTTTTCAGATATAGTGTGAGGAGCCAGTGATCTGCCAGTTAGTCCTCCTGCCTCAGCACAACCTGCACTGTCCTGGCAGTTTCCAGGAAGACCCTGTAGACTGGGCAGGGACCCCGCAACCATTACTAAGGATGGTGCCATGAGGTGCAGCACAATTGTATCTTATGCCCCAGCCTTTCTCATGACAACCCAAGTAAAACCCACATGCCCTCGGCTGAATCTAGAGTTGTTGTGTTTGGCAAACACAAATGTAAGTTACATTAAGATCAAGTGAGTTTCAATTAGAGCAAGCCACCCGTGGATTCCATGTTTCAATTTGGCAGTAAGGGCTGACTTGTTCTACACAATTGAACTACTGAAAATAGATGTCTATTTTAGAATGAGTTAAGACAAAAGCGAGGACTTGTTCCTCATCAAGTTGCAAAAAAATATCTTAAACTGGCAATTTGTAACTTTTTGGGCAACCTGACCAAATGCACATATATATGTGAGTTATAGATGATCATTCTACTGGAAAGCAAGTCTAAGAAGCAGTATATCTGTCCTATGTGCGCTATTTCTATGCTTCCCGTTCTTCCCGTTTTGTTTTTGCGTCTTTTACTTTCGGTTTTGTACACCGTCGTCAAACAGCTGAAACAATATTTTTGGTTATGTAAAATATATTTCACAGCAGCTTAGACGGTACAATGACTCTCTACACTATACTAGCTTATTTTGTCACTAGCTGAAATTAGGCGAACTATGAGTTTTAGCAACCAGGAAATGGCAGAGCGATTTCTGCATAATGCACCTTTAACTGTTAGATGTGGAGGTGATATTCCCATAACATGACATCAATCAAGCATTCCATGCCCTGAGGCGAAAAGCATACCCCAACCCCATAGAATACGAAGAAACTCATTAGAATTGATATCAGGTGGCTATAACATTGCAAAAGGCATGGGATATTTATACAGATATTTTTTAAGGAAGCCATGCTTGTATATGCCATTTGTTATTGGCACAAACCTATATTAATTTTGCTTCCCCAACCACCCATTAAGTGCATTCTCTGTCACTAAAGGTGTGCCATACTTCTCTTTGGCCGTGGGGGTAGTAATTTACATGGGATGAATTCAGTTAAACCCCCATCAAGTTAAGCGTAGATTAACCCTGGCCCGCTCCACCTCCCCCGCCATACACATGCCTAGATCTCACCTACTTTTTTACCCAACAACAGATATGAGTTATGGTAACTTCTAGGAACCAGGAAATTCATTCCTCAATCGATTTTTTTTAATGGGAGTCAGGATGATCAGGAATGCAATGACTAAAACCACAATGTGGGTCCTTCTCCATATCAAAGGTCAAGAATTCAGATTAGAAATTCAGCTTTTTGGTGTATAGCAGTGCACCTTTGAGTTTGATTTTAACACACCAGTCATAATTTTCCATGACAAGATTGAAGGCAATTTGCTGCTTACAGCAGTAAATGTCTCAGTCATCATAAGACTGTGCATACTTTGAGGGAAATAAAGATATTCCTAAGAAACAGGGACACCTTTGAGATAAATTAATTCAGTATTAAGTTATTTAATATCCTGGACCCTGCAGGCTGGAAAGCCCTGAAGTGGCATATTCCCTTTAGCCCCAAGGTTACCTTTAATGCTCTCCTCTGCCTGAGGGAGTTGTGCAATGAATGTAAAAGCAGGCCACAATTATATCCAGGCCATTTTTATTGATCCTCAAAACCCCTTTACACCCCCCCCCCCCCCCCCCCCCCGTCTTGACCGCAAAGGGAAGATAAAAAAAAAACACCAATAAAGTAAAGAAAATAATAATAAATTGGCATAATTAAGGCAGTTCTACATCTTACATAGACGTTCCTGTAGTAACACAGATGTATACAGTACAAGCAGAAGGTTTGAGAACATCACAGCTAAAAGCAATACTTGCCAAAAGTGAGCTATTCAATTATGATGGACTTCCATTTAAATCCATGAAATTACATTCTACTTGTACTGCAGTCTCCATTCTTGGAGAGAAATCCAAGCTCTTGGAAGATCAAAAATTAATTTGAGGGGCTTACTTCCCCTAATCTTACCCAAAACACCAAAAGCACTTGATCCTCTCTCTGGAAGATCTGTCGGTCTCTGGTTTGTTCTATATTAATTTCTCTGAGAGAGTAATAAATAAATACATCTTACTACTAAACTGCCATTGAGTCCAAGGTAGGAGGCAAGTGTCTTAACATTTTTCAGAGTGGCTTCTCAAATTTAGCAGTTTTGTTTACATTCATCTCTGGAGAGAAGAGATGCGGGTGGACGATGTCCCTACACAGGTGAGCTGCGACCCAACACAGAACCACACCTCTGGTCACTTCACAAATGACACCATAGCACTGTGGTTATCCAGGCCAGCATCTCTCGCTCACTCTTCTCTGCCTTTCACGGCGACCTAGCACAGTTACAGTGAAAGGCACAACACAAAAAGCGGAGTTGTCTCCAGTGGGCAACACTCTACTCAAGTCTTTCCAAACTCTCCACCCTTCCAGGCCCCTTCACAGCACCATTGACTCAGGTCCTCTCTCACTCAGCAGCTGACGGTGCTGGGCAGCTGTTTGCTCACAAAGTCTGAGATGAAGTCAAACTCGTTCTGGCCCAGGAAGAGTTCGGGCAGCTCCTGAATGCGGTCCAGGCCCAGCTCCATGACCAGGGATGTCAAAACCTCCTCGTCAATCATGTCTGCGTCCATGCCATTCAAGGCCAGTGCCGGCCCGGCCATCTGCTGCATGTTAGCCAGCTGGGCCGGGCCAATGCAGTACTGGGCTGCCCCGTTGCCCATGTGGTTGCTGTTCATGGGCCCCAGTGGATGTCCGTGATACTGGGTGTTGAGTTTTTGCAGATGCATGCTGGCCATGAGCTGCTGGGACGTGAGACCACCGTTCATATACTGCTGTTGTTGCTGTGGGTGCTGCTGGACCTGCTGTTGCTGGCTCATGTGGTGGTGCTGGGGGTGGTGTTGCTGCTGGGCCTGCCCGTTGTTGTACATTATGTTACCAGACGTCATCTGGTGGTGGCCCATCTGAACCCCGTTGAGCTGTCCGTTCACGGGCCCCACCATGCCTTGCCGCTGCCTCATGGCCACCTCCATGGTGGCCTGCTGCTGAGGTCCCCCGCCGTAGTGCATCATCTGGCCATTGGGCAGGGCTCGGAGGCCAGGCTGAGGCACGGCGTGCTGCTGGTGGCCTGCCTGCAGGCCTCCGTTCATGCCCATTCTGTAGCCGTGGAGGCCCCCGCCCACGGAGCTGTGGTTCATGGGCATCATTAGATGATCCGCCATGGCTCCTGTCTTTGAGCATAGAGGAAACACAGTTAAAGCGATATAATTGATTTTCAACCCCTCATGTAGGTAGGTAGAAGTTCAATGAGCATGCAGTAGCCTACATTTGGCACGATTGAAACCAATTAGTGAATAGGTGACATGCCATGGACATATGACTTGGCTGCACTAGAGGAACCTGTCTGTTTGGATGCATAAGGGCAGTTTATGGCAGTTCATGTGGAAAAAAAGGTTGATTTGTCAACAAGACAATTTATTTCGATATATTTCTGAAACCTAAAATATTATTACGCAATATTATTTCCTGGAAGAATGTAGCCTACAATGTTCTAAACTGGCAGAGTGAAACCACAGGAGACGCTTCCTATTCAAGAATCCGCTGGGTTTGTGCTCTTTTCGCGAACACTAGAAAGCCTTTCCATGTCTTCCTCATTGTCACTGCAAATACTCCTTTGTGCCTTGCCGATTGAAACACAGGTAGGCTAACTATCAACCTTGTTACCTTTACAACTGGATATTCGATTGATTTAATAGATTATAAAATGCGTCTCGGTTAGTGATGATGCATTAAATGCATTAACTATAATTTGGTTTATATTCCCTCTCCACAGTGCACATCAAACACAATGAAACCAGCTCGGTTATTTTATGCACGTTGCAACAAAGAGGCGATATATTGGCATTATGCATTTTCCAACAGCTGTAGCCTATATTATATGGGTTGTTCAAATTTAGGATTGCTTCCCAAATTCAATTCATAACATCCATAACGTCTACGACCTCCTCCCTTTGTTAAAATACACACCACTATTTTATTTCAGTCAAATATGTCTAGCCTACAATTTCATTGCCGATTAATTATTCCCATACTCCTAAAAACAACGAAAAGGCAAACAATGGATCACCAACCCCAAGACCTTCACACAAACGCCAGACAGCGAATTCTACAATAAATTCATTAAAACAAACACGTACCCGTATCTACTCGGATTAAAGTTCAGGGATTTTGCTACTGCTACGTTTTATTTTAGTTTTGCACTGCAAAGCGAGGTGTCTTCAGATTACAGTATGTATTCCACAGGGTTACGCTTCATGCTCAAGCAGGGCCGATGCTCAGATTGCCGCATCAGATCTTGAAACAACTGCCTATTTTCTGGGTCAACTCAGGGATTATACATCTAAAAAAAACTCAGGGGGAAGGCATGGGGGGAGAGAGGTGGAGCTACGGTTGCCTCTCCTTTGTTCCGATTGGTCTTTACTTAATATAGTTGTGCATGTGCATAGAAAAAAGGAGCGGAGTACTGTGACACACTAGCCAATTTGAAAACCCCCTCTGTATTTTTTTTTAAATAATCAAGGATTCTCCCATAGAGAATGACAGAGGCCTTTAGTGGCCAGTTTTAGTGTGGGCAATGACATTGAGGACGTCCATGCTTCTGCCATTTTAAAGTAGTCAACTTTTTATTTAACTAGGCAAGTCAGTTAAGAACAAATTCTTATTTACAATGACAGACTACCCCGGCCAAACCAGTACTACATTGGGCCAATTGTGCGCCACCCTATGGGACTCCCAATCACGGCCAGATGTGATACAGCCTGGATTCGAACCAGGGACTGCAGTGACACCTCTTGCACTGAGATGCAGTGCCTAAGACTGCTGCACCACTCTGGAGCCTATCGCTATGGTTTCTCCCCTTCTCTGATAAATGTGGACAACAATGTGTTTTAATAAAATGATCTTGTTTCTAAGATGTTGCTGGGTTTTGTTTAACACACAAATACTATGTAATTCATAAGAGTTACAGTGGAAAATGTGTTTAATTATAATAGATAGGTAGGTGGTGTGTGTGTCTGTTTGTTTATACCTACTGGAGTGTGTGAGTGCATGAGTGCATGAGTGTGTATGCATATGTGTGTGTGTGTGTGTGTGTTTCATCTCGAAGATCACTGCCTGAGTGTGGACGGGGAGGGGCAGTGGAATGCCTGTGCTATTCTAGGCCACTGGCTTCAGTGGCTGTTGTGATAGTGTGCTCTGACTGCAGATGCACGTGCCTCATATCGCCTTTCACCACAAGGACCCTAGCCTGCAATTGCAATTGAATATAAACAACTTAGTATTTTGAGCAACCCATTGTGTAAAGCAGGTATTCCCAAACTGGGGTACGCGTACCCCTGGTAATGCCGTCGGAGGTACGCCAAATAAAAATGTGATTCACGTTAAAAATATATATATTTATTTTTTGTAAAAATAAAAAAATAATCAAATTTTCAAACAGTCCATTTATATTTTCCAAAGGGCTATACATTTGTGTACGTTTTTTTCTCTCGCCTAAGTAGCCTCGTTTCACTGCCAAAAATAAAATTAAACCATCTAGTGTTCAGCGAAATAACAACACAATGTCAAATACAGGTAGCCTAGTCAAATAATTAACATCCAATCACATTAACCGTTACTCTCTCACGGGAATTCCACTAAAGGTCTGTATGCAGCCAAACACATATGCTGCTCATTCCGTTTGCTCGAAAATTGATAAATGGTTAAAAAAGTATAAAAGCAACAGATACCATTAATAAGAAGGGGCTAGAAGCGTCTTATATTGTGAGCTACCGAGTGGCTAGGACAGGCAAGCCCCATACTATTGTGGAGAACTTAATTCTCCCTGCTGCCTCGGATATGGTTGGGACAATGCTGTGGGAAAAGGCCAACAAAACTATACAGACAATGCCTTCATCAAACAACACCGTTTCACGACGCATCAGTGACATGGCAGGAGATGTTTTGAAACAATTACTGCTTCGCATACAAACCAGTGAATTCTATGTGTTACAGCTGGATGAGTAAACAGACATGGCGGGCCTGGCACAGCTCCTGGTATATATCTGTTACGTTTATGGGGGGTCAATTAAGGAAGACATCCTCTTATGGAAACCAGGACAACAGGAATTTATATTTTTAAGTACTGGACAGCTTTGTGACATCAAATGGACTTTGGTGATCAAGATGTGTTTGTACTGATGGCACAAAGCCATGACATGGAGACATAGTGGAGTGGTAACGCGCGTGCAAGCAGTTGCTCCCGACGCCACTTGGGTACAATGCAGCCGCCACTGAGACGCTCTTGCTGCCAAAGATAATGTCTGACAGCTTGAAAGACATTTTGGACACTACAGTGAAAATGGTTAACTTCGTTAAAGCAAGGCTCCTGAACTCTTGTGTATTTTCTGCACTATGCAATGACATGGGCAGCGACCATGTAACGCAAGGGGCAAAGTATTGACATGTTTTTTTGAATGGAGAGATGAGCTTAAAGATTTCTTTACTGACCATCATTTTCACTTGTCTGACCGCTTCCACGATGATGAGTTTCTCACACGACTGACCTATCTGGGTGATGTTTTTTCTCGCCTGAATGTTCTGAATCTAGGATTACAGGGACTCACCGCAACTATATTCATTGTGCGGGACAAAATTGAGGTTATGATTAAGAAGTTGGAGCTCTTCTCTGTCTGCATTAACAAGGACAACACACAGGTCTTTCCACCATTGTATGATTTTTTTGTGTGCAAATGAACTCAAGCTTACAGACAATGTCAAATGTGATATAGCGAAGCACCTGAGTGAGTTGGGTGCGCAATTACACAGGTTACTTTCCCGAAACGGACGACACAAACAACCAAACAACAGCCCTGCCTCCAGTCCACTTACCGATATCTGAACAAGAGAGCCTCATCGAAATTGCAACAAGCGGTTCTGTGAAAATGTAATTTAATCAGAAGCCACTGCCAGATTTCTGGATTGGGCTGCGCTCAGAGTATCCTGCCTTGGCAAATCGCACTGTTAAGACACTGATGCCCTTTGCAACCACGTACCTATGTGAGAGTGGATTCTCGGCCCTCACTAGCATGAAAACTAAATACAGGCACAGACTGTGTGTGGGAAATGATTTAAGACTGAGACTCTCTCCGATACAACCCAACATTGCAGAGTTATGTGCATCCTTTCAAGCACACCCTTCTCATTAACCTGTTGTGAGTTATTCACAATTTTCGATGAACAAATAAAGTTTTATATGGAAGATGGCTAAATAAAAAGCTAAATTATTGATTATTATTGTATAATTATTTGTGCCCTGGTCCTATAAGAGCTCTTTGTCACTTCCCACGAGCCGGGTTGTGACAAACTCACACTCATTCTTATGTTTAATAAATGTATCGTAAAGTGTGTGTGTGGCAGGCTTACAATGATGACAAAAAAACAACATTTGAGAGTGCGCTGACCCTGCTGCTAGAAGGGGTACACAGCTGGACGTTGAATGTTTGAAGGGGTACGGGACTATAAAAAGTTTGGGAACCACTGGTGTAGAGCACATCTTTTATGGGTGAACCCTTGCCTAACGCTTGCCTTTGTCATCGTCACTTTAAGCAGGTGCTTATGACTTTTGGCCTCAGGTGTGTGGACTTTGAAAAACTCACAAATCCTGTCTGTTAGGCTTTACAGAGAATCCACATGGCTCTTTCTGTTTACTAACTGTCCCCATTCAACATGGCAATAGCTGTCTGACACAAATGTACATGTGTAGATGTACATGTTTTTTTACATTCACATGTGCATTGCCTAGTCATTGTTTTCTGGCAGGGCCTACATTTTTGCCCAAATTTGCATCAGAAATGGTTAGTGCCCTATTCAGGTCTATGATACGAATACACCAATCAAATCTGCACTGCCCACTCTGTTTTGATCTAGTGCAGAATGCAATCTGACTATCTTTGTATACATTAGTCATAGGGCTCCAGAGTGGCGCAGCGGTCTAAGGCACTGCATCTCAGTGATAGAGGCGTCACTACAGACCCTGGTTCGATTCCAGGCTGTATCACAACCGGCTGTGATTGGGAGTCCCATAGGGCGGCGCACAATTGGCCCAGCGTTGTCCGGTTTAGGGTTTGTCCGGGTTAGGGTTTGGACTTACCTAGTTAAATAAATATTATAATGCAAAGGAGAGTATGGTTGGTCTATATACATTTGAATACATCCTCTATATTGCTTGCCTGCAACATTTGAGGCATGTCGTAGACTATAGGATATACAGATACAGCAGTTTTGTGTCACAGGTATCTCAGAACCTAATTTTTGTTGTATGTTTCTCCACTGGTCTTTCATTCCCTCCCCTTGTAAACTGTGGCCTAAGGGATGGGGGAGGAGCTTCCGATGAGCCCTCAGCCATGTAGGCAAATATTTATTTATTTTATGTGTGTATGTGTCACAGGAGGTTGGTGGCACCTTAATTGGGGAGGACAGGCTTGTGGTACTGTCTGGAGTGGAATGGGTGGAAAGGTATCAGATACAGTAAACACATTCCATTTGCTCCGTTCCAGACATTATTCTGAATCGTCCTCCCCTCAGCAGCCTCCACTGTGTGTGTGTGTGTGTGTGTGTGTGTGTGTGTGTGTGTGTGTGTGTGTGTGTGTGCGTGCGTGCGTGCGTGCGTGCGTGCGTGCGTGCGTGCGTGCGTGCGTGCCTGTCTAAGCGTGTCATTGTTGTTTGGGAAAGATGTTAGCTTTAGTGGTGTTCATTACCTCGCATGCCAAAACTGGTTTTCTGAAGCTCTGATGCTTGCTGGACTGGAAAAGCAATCCAAAGCTTGAGTATGAGGACAATCAAATCCTTTCCATACTTGCTTCATCTAATATCATTTCATGAAAGTGCATCCCTTACAGTCAATTTAGATCAGGGCTCTCCAACCCTGTTCCTGAGGAGCAAACCTCCTGTAGGTTTTTTCTCCAACCCCAGTTGTAACTAACCTGATTTTGATGATCAACCAGCTAATTATTAGATTCAGGTGAGCTATATTAGGGTTGGAGCAAAAACCTACAGGATGGTACCTTTCTTACATTTGTGTCCTTTGAATTTGCGTAATGATCATCACCATGTGTACTTACCCACTGGGCACACATTGGTTGAATCAACGTTGTTTCCACGTCATCTCAGTTAAATTACATTGAACAAACGTGGAATAGACGTTGAATTGACGTCTGTGCCCAGTAGGTAGCTTTGTCTCTTGTGATTTTGTTGTTGTTGTTATTATTATTATTTATTTTATTTATTTGAGCTCCAGTAGTTGGCTACATGGCAAAAAAAGTGATTAACTATTGAAAAAACGACCAAGATTTTAATGTAGTACAACTACCACCAAGCTACAGACAAATGTAGTTAAATTACTAGTTGAACTATATGTAGTTTACTACTCCCCAACACTGCTGAAGACATTGTTATGCTGTGTGTTCTCCACTCTCATTTAGTTACTCTTTCCTACAATAGCAAAGTGGATACTCAATAAACTTTCTCCCTTCTTATACCGCCTCTTTTTTTTCAAGCCCTTGGTCATATTCATTATGCACCAAACAGAAGACAACTTAATCCGGAAGAGAATACCTGAACTTGTCCAATGAGAAACACACATTTTCAATTTCCGTTGCAAAATGTTTTTCTACTGTGCCATAATTCATATTATCATGGCACACACAGATCTGTGGGGCGACGCACAATTGGCATAGCGTCGTCCGGGTTAGGGAGGGTTTGGCCGGTAGGGAGGGTTTGGCCGGTAGGGATATCCTTGTCTCAGTATGTAAAAAAAAAAAAAAAATGTAATAAAATGTATGCACTCTACTGTAAGTCACTCTGGATAAGAGCGTCTGCTCTTGGCCGGTAGGGATATCCTTGTCTCAGTATGTAAAAATGTAATAAAATGTATGCACTCTACTGTAAGTCGCTCTGGATAAGAGCGTCTGCTAAATGACTAAAATGTAAATGTAAATGTAATGTAAATGCGACGGACACATAGTGCAATAAGGCCACCTTACACAAGTGATCTGCTTTCTGAAGAACAGGGTCAGCAGTCCAGAATGATGAGACAGTTGTTCACAATGTAGATCATGAGTCATTCACAGCCATGACAATGTGTGTGGTTGGATATTGCTTAACAGCCAGCCATGTCACTTATTGGCCCAAGCACTGAGAGGGCGTTGCAATCAGATGACTATATACAACAAAGCAGACCACTCTCTTGTTACGGGCATTATAACTACCTTTGTTACAGGTGTTAAAACTGAAACTTTTGGTGAAGGTAGGAAACAACACCTCCACTTCGCTGATCCTCAACACAGGGGCCCCACAGGGGTACGTGCTCAGCCCTCTCCTGTACTCCCTGTTCACCCATGACTGCGTGGCCACGCACGCCTCCAACTCAATCATCAAGTTTGCAGACGACACAACAGTGATAGGCCTGATCACCGACAACAACAAGACAGCCTATAGGGAGGAGGTCAGAGACCTGGCCGTGTGGTGCCAGGACAACAACCTCTCCGTCAACGTGATCAAGACAAGATGATTGGGGACTACAGGAAAAGGAGGACCGAGCATGCCCCCATTCTCGTTGACAGGGTTGTAGTAGAGCAGGTTGAGTTTCAAGTTCCTTGGTGTCCATATCACCAACAAACTAACATGGTCCAAACACACCAAGACAGTCGTGAAAAGGGCACGACAAAACCTATTCCCCCTCAGGAGAGGGCACGACAAAACCTATTCCCCCTCAGGAGAGGGCACAACAAAACCTATTCCCCCTCAGGAGAGGGCACGACAAAACCTATTCCCCCTCAGGATACTGAAAAGATTTGGCATGGGTCCTCAGATCCTCAAAAGGTTCTACAGCTGCACCATAGAGAGCATCCTGACTGGTTGCATCACTGCCTGGTATGGCAACTGCTCGGCCTCCAACCGCAAGTCACAACAGAGGGTAGTGTGTACGGCCCAGTACATCACTGGGGCCAAGCTTCCTGCCACCCAGGACCTCTATACCAGGCGGTGTCAGAGGAAGGACCTAAAAATTGTCAAAGACTCCATTCACCCTAGTCATAGACTGTTCTCTCTGCTACCGCACGGCAAGCGGTACCGGAGTGCCAAGTCTAGGTCCAAGAGGCTTCTAAACAGCTTCTACCCCCAAGCCATAAGACTCCTGAACATCTAATCAAATGGCTACCCAGACTATTTGCTGCTGCTGCTACTCTGTTTATTATTTATGCAAAGTCACTTTAATAACTCTACCTACATTTACGTCATTTAGCAGACGCTCTTATCCAGAGCAACTTACAAATTGGAAAGTTCATACATATTCATCCTGGTCCCCCCGTGGGGAATGAACCCACAACCCTGGCGTTGCAAGCGCCATGCTCTACCAACTGCGCCACACAGGACCTACATGTACATATTACCTCAATTACCTCGACTAACTGGTGACATTGACTCTGTACCGGTACCTCCGTATATAGCCTCGCTATTGTTATTTTACTGCTGCTCTTTAATTATTTGTTACTTTTATTTCTTATCTTTTTAGATATTTTCTTAAAACTGCATTGTTGGTTAATTAAGGTTTTGTAAACATTTCACTGTTGTATTCAGCGCATGTGACAAATACAATTTGATTTGATTTAATTACCAACAATGACAAGACAGCCTACAGGGAGGAGGTGATGGCCCTGGCAGAGTGGTGCCAGGAAAATAACCTCTCCCTCAACGTCAACAAAACGAAAGAGCTGATCGTGGATTTCAGGAAACAGCAGAGGGAGCACGCCCCTGTCCACATCGACGGGACCGCAGTGGAGAAGGTGGAAAACTTCAAGTTCCTCGGCATACACATCACTGACAATGTGAAATGGTTCACCCACATAGACAGTGTGGTGAAGAAGGCGCAAATTCGGCTTGGCCCCTAAGACCCTGAGAAACTTTTACATATCCACAATTGAGAGCATCCTGTCAGGCTGTATCACCGCCTGGTACAGCAACTGCACCGCCCTCAACCGCAGGGCTCTCCTGAGGGTGGTACGGTCTGCCCAACGAATCACCGGGGGCACACTGCCTGCCCTCCAGGACACCTACAGCACCCGATGTCACAGGAAGGCCAAAAAGATCATCAAGGACATCAACCACCCGAGCCACGGCCTGTTCACCCCGCTATCATCCAGAAGGCGAGGTCAGTACAGGTGCATCAAAGCTGGGACCGAGAGACTGAGAAACAGCTTCTATCTCAAGGCCATCAGACTGTTAAATAGCCATCACTAGCCGGCTACCACCCAGCTGCTAAACCCTGCACCTTAGAGGCTGCTGCCCTATATACATGGACATGGAATCACTGGCCACTTTGATAATGGAACACTAGTCACTTTAATAATATTTACATTCTGCTTTACTCATCTCATATGTATATAATGTATTCTATTCTACTGTATTTTAGTCAATGCCACTCCGACTTTGCTCGTCCAAATATTTATGTATTTCTTAATTCCATTTTTTTACTTTTAGACTTGTGTATTGTTGTGAATTGTTAGATACTACTTCAAGGTTGGAGCTAGGAACACAAGCATTTGGCTACTCCTGCAATAACATCTGCTTAATATGTGTATGTGACCAATAAGATTTGATTTGATTTTATATGTTACATATGTGGATTCTTTATTTAAGAAAGTTTTTTTTTTAGGCAAGTCAGTAAAGAACAAATTCGTATTTACAATGACTGCCTACCGGGGAACAGTGGGTTAACTGCCTTGTTCAGGGCAGAAGGACAGATTTTTACCTTGTCAGCTTGGGGATTCGATCCAGCAATCTTTCGGTTACTGGCCCAACGCTCTGATCACTGCCTCCCCGAACAATATCAATTGTTCTCCTGATATTTTGACGTGTTTCTTCTGAATAACGATATAGCTTTGACCCTGAATCCTTGATTGCTCGAGTTTGAATCTGACATTGAACAGCTGACAGAGCAGACAAGGCCTTGCCTGAATGAATCTTCTCCACAGTAACTAACTGACTCCCAGTGCTTGGTTTCATGGGCTCAGTCTGTGTGAGTTTCCTCATGTTTACAGTGAAGCAGGGGATTAGACAGGAAGCCTGATGGGAAACTATGCCGCACCACAGCATGAGCTAATCAGCTGGCCAGTGGACACTGATCTAGGAACAGGCAGTTCAACCTTCATTCTCACACACTCGCTCTCTCCGCCCGGCAATGAGCGCTAGCATTGAGCGGTATGGTTGCTCAGGAGCTGTAGCATTGAACCTTATGGTTGGTTGGGAGAGCTTGTGCTATCGTAGCAAGCCATATGGTGGAGTGGTTAGTTAAAAGCTTGCACATACTTCAACCTGAAAGGCCACTTCTTTCAGAGATCAGGGTACACACTATACACTGTGGGGTTATTCATCAAACTGTACCAGTACCACTGTTTTATTTAATTGGGAACCTGTTAAAGATATTGACAAAGCACAGAAGAGTGAATTGTTAGACAGTTAATTTTTTTATTGTGAATTGTTGAGAGTGAATTGAGTAAATGGGTTAAATTCTGGATACTGGGTATCTGGATAAACACAGGTGATACCACATTATTTTTTATTCCCTTTCAACATGTGCTATCATACTAACTTCATCTAAAAACATAGCTGGGAGAGTATAGATCTAGCCAGATGACCAATAATTATCCTACAGCTCTAGTCTTATATTTCTTGTCTTGTGTTCAAATCTCCAGTTGTGTTTTCTACAGGTTGTGAAAGGTTCATTCTTGAATTGTGGTGTCATTTACCTCCCTCGGAAAAACACTTTAAAATGACACATAGGTATATATCATAGATGTTTTTGATTATATTTAACTGTTTCTCAATGATAAAACATAATAAAAACTCCTTCATACTGCAAAACCTTACCTAAATGTATTGTTAAAAAAAAAAAAAGCAAATTGGCTTGCCACTGTAGTGATGAGTAGAGTTGTAGTGCCATGTTTTGGGGATTTAAAGATATCTATCTATTACTTTGAATGCTCGAAAGTATTTTATATATTGTACTGATCAATAAAAACAAAGAAGGCCACTAAAATACAAATATAATATGTATCCCTACTGCCTTGAAAATCACTAATTACAAATATATACATGGACCTTGAGCATTCCCTCCAGTGGAAAACTGTTATCGGGTGAGGGATCTATATTAAATAAAAATTATTAGCTAATCACACATTTTTAATATGTCATAAATTTGAGGATTCCATTGATAATGTGGTGTGTCTAAATAAAAGGTGTCTTGGTTTTTGTAATTTTAAATTAAGTGAAATTACATTCTTATCAAAATGATTAATTATATGACTTTAGTGAATTATTGTAACTTATTTTTAACCTTAGATTTGAACATATGGAGATTCTTATCTCCGTGTAAGAAAATCCTAAATTACCTCAAATTTGTCATTGGTGTTACCGTCATTGGTGTTACTACTCTGTGGCACAATGTTATCATAATGGTAAGCACATTTTAAAGTCATTAAGCTGCCGTATTAGTTTATTTAGAATCTACCCAAACACATTTAAATAAATATGAATCTAGAAAAGTTAACTTAATTTCCCCCAAAATTCCATGCTTCCGCAATTCAACAACAACCCAAAACTAAAAGTACTGTACATCCATGATATGCTCGCTCTTTCTTCATTTGGGGGTGGTGGTGTGGTTGGGGAATTGTTATTGTTCTGGTAAATGAGAGATGTCTATAAATACACTCAAGGGATCCTCTTGGACCCAGTGCCCAATCAGAAGTGAGTGTTGTGTACAGTGAGACAGCTCTGAGGGTGCAATTTGGCTAAATCAAGGCTGGGGGTGGGGGGGTGGGGGATGGGAGGGCCTGCCAGCATGCCTGCCTTGAGCACTGTGGTGGGGTGAGTTAGGGAAATTTGGATAGGGGGAAACCTGCTAAGCGTCACTTGATTAGGGACACACGTTAGGCATGTTTTCATTCAGTTCTATATTAGTATATATCTATATTACCATAGTCTGGAAAGCCCCATGAGCAACACTCTCAACATTACTACCCCCATAAAACAAAAACAAATGACTATCCAACTGATTGTGGTGACGCAAAGAGTTTGACTGAGTGGTTGAGGTGCTAAACATTCTTTGATTTATGTAGCTCATAATAATACATATAAGTTGTAAATAGAAAAATGCCATGGAATAGAATAAGAGATATAAATCTAATGTCAGTCCAGTGATCTTACCAACACTGTCCATACCTCAGCCATGAAGGTTGTGTTGATTTATGAATTCTGTAGGCAGAGTGATCGATCAAGCCAACCTCAATAGCTAAAGGGTATGAGCCAATCCCAGAGATCAATACTACAGGCTGGCCTCCATCCCTAAATGAAAACTGTGCCCTTGTCACGGATTCCCCCGGTACTGCTGCTCATTCCGTTCACCAGCTCTGGAGGTCTACATCACCGGCCTTCTAGGTGTCACTGAACTGGGTCATCACCACCAACCCTGCACTGTTTTGTCTCATTACGCACACCTGGTTCCCATTCTCCCTGATTAGTATGTGTATATATGTGCACTCTGTTCCCCATTGTCCTTGTCGATTATTATCCTATGTCCGTTGGTCTTGTGAGTACCTGTGCTCTGTTTTATTCTGTATTTTTGTGCACTTGTTGTTATTTCAGAGATTTAGACCTCGCTCTTTTGTTTTGGGTCAAGAATTTAAAAACCCTATTACGTATTCCTGCACCTGTCTCCCATCCTTATGCAACGGGACAGCCCCGGTCAGTAAGGAAAGCCTGGTACTGAATTAGATGATTTATTTGAGGCATTGGATATCTGTACATGAACAGGTCTATCCTAGAATATATATCAACGCTGAATCATTTATTTCATATTTTTTTATGATCAATGCCTGCCGGTTTCATTCTGTCTAGTGATGAGTTACTGTTTCTGGATGTGCATTGTATCTGTGACCAGTTTTCCCGGTCACTCTCCTATTGTCACTAGGCTCAGTTTAAAACGACACCATCTCTCTAGCCCTGTTGCTAACATGCGTCCATCATCCTTATCTTGCCTGTTTACACTTGTAAGATCTGCTCTAAATCAGTTCCCAATGCATATCTTAATCGTCTACACCTGTCTAAAAATGTGGGCACAATCAGAATGAGGACACAGGACAAAGATACATATTAGAACCAGGTATAAAGGTGGCTAGAGTCATACATTTTCCTCCCAACAATGTAGTGAAGACATTTCCACAATCCACACATTGTATTTTTGTGTTCCCTGCCCAGGGGGTCAGAGGGAAGACACACCTACAGTATCTCTCGGTCTTTTTCACTGCACTTCCTGCTCGGCATCCAGCCGCAACATTTCCACAGTCCTCATATTGAGTTTTTTTCAATTTTTGCCTAAAATGACATATCCAAATCTAACTGCCTGTAGCTCAGGCCCTGAAGCAGGGATATGCATATTCTTGGTACCATTTGAAAGGAAACAATTTGAAGTTTGTGTAAATGTGAATTGAATGTAGGAGAATAACACAATAGATCTGATCTCTACCACCATCTTTGAAATGCAACAGAAAGGTCCCACTTCTAGCCATCACTCTGGTTGTAATTCCGATAGTGTCCACAAGATGGCAGCAGTGTATGTGCAAAGTTTCAGATGAATAACTTGAAATATGAGCGAACTACATGACATTTAGTGTGAAGTCACCCAGGTACATTTGGGAAAATCGTGAAGGAGACATTTGCATTCATATTACATTTTTCTGCAAGAATATCGTCAAATCTGTATACTTGGACTTTGGTTTAGATTTTGGACAGTATTAGTAGCCATATTATAAGTTCAACATTTGCAAAACAACCAGTTTTCATAACTCTGAACATTCTTAATTTTTGTCCAAAAGGAAAAGGCACACAAGGTTAGCAGCTACATTTTTCGACAGATGCAGGGTTTCCGGATACTACCGTAAAGCCCAGCTCATTGGGTATCTAGCTTGACCCCGATTGGGCTAATGTTAGGGCGGCAGGTAGCCTAGTGGTTAGAGCGTTGGACTAGTAACCGAAAGGTTGCAAGATCAAATCGCAGAGCTGACAATGTATAAATCTGTTCTGCCCCTGAACAAGGCAGTTAACCCACTGTTCCTAGGCCATCCATGAATATAAGAATTTGTTCTTAACTAACTTGCCTAGTTAAATAAGGGTGCTTATTTGACAAAGTTAGAGTTGATCAAGTGAAGATTGGCGTGCCATGAAGGTGTTGCTCTCTGACCAAATTTGGTGTCCTATAGGATATACTACACCCCTAATGATATAGTGAAGTCTGGTTACATTCTAGGGAACCTCTGATGAATACATGACTGGTTGAAACAACGTTTAGGGTTAGATTTTCACAGATTCCTTTCTTTGCAAATTGAATGAGTGGAAATACAAAATCGATCTTGCATGCTATATGGACCTTTTTAGGATATGAAAAAGGATTTTATCTAACAAAAACGATTCTTCTTTTCTTCAAATTCTTCTTCATGTTATCTCTGGGACCCTTTGGATGATAAATCAGAGCAAGATTTCAAAATGTAAGTACACATTTCACCTTCAGAGGTGAGTTTATCAAACCTATCGCGTTGAAAAAAGTGTTTTGTTGTTAGGAGCTCTACTCAAACAATAGCATGGCATTTTTTCGCAGTAATAGCTACTGTAAATTGGACAGTGCAGTTATATTAACAAGAATTTAAGCTTTCAGCCGATATAAGACACTTATATGTACCGACATTTGTTGTTTCTCTAAAATCTGCCATCGTGACAAGGCGCTGCATGATTTACAACTGTTCTGGGACGCCGATCCCTAATAACAGCCAGAAACCTGACCAAACGAGGGGAGGGAGACACCAGGGTGGACAAACGGAGATAGAACCTGTGACGCAGGCAGGAGGGCTGAGGGACATGAACGGCGGTCGACGTGAAGAATGGCCCATAAATCATTTATTACCTCCCAACGCTGTTAATGAGGTGGTGGCTCTTAAATAATTAGCGATGTGACTGAAGCATAGTTCCATAGCATTAGCCCAAGGATACGGAGGAGGACATCGGAGACGGATGGTGAAGGGAATGTGGGACGCACCATCCGGGGGGAAGAAGGAAAAGATAAGCAAAGTGAATGTACAGTGTTTTGAGAGAGGTGAGCCAGAAAAAGAGATTAAATAGAGGAACAGAAAGAGTGGACTTTATCTATATGTTGTGGGTGGGTTAAGTTGTTCATCCTGTTCATACATTGTGCCTTACTTTAGAAAGGTAGCTAGCAAAAGGGCCTTTTGGTTTGTAAACAGGAGTCAATGGGGAGCTGTGGTTAGCTACTGTAGACTCATAGAAAAAAGGTTTACAAAAGGGTTCTTCGGCTGTCCCCATAGAAGAACCCTTTTGGGTTCCAGGTAGAACTCTTTTGGGTTCCATGTAGAACCCTCTGTGGAAAGAGGTCTACCTGGAACCCAAAGGGTTCTCATATGGGGACAGCCGAAGAACCCTTTTTGGTTCTAGATGGCACTTTTTTTTTTTTCTAAGAGTGTAGCAGACCCGCCCGTCGTGCACAAGTCTAATACAAAACATACAAAAGACAGACCATGAGCCACATTCTTGACATCCAACCTCCTCACCCCCACCACCCCTCGCTCTGACTAGCACCCCTCCCCCACCAACCTCTCACCAGGCAGGCTGCATTCACATTCAGTATGGATAGCAGGCTGGGGCTGTTGCCTGGCCGAGGGTTGTTTGGTGGAGGGGGCAGGGCTGTTTTCTCTCCAGTCAGCTAATTGACTCACAGATGTCAGGAGGAGCCATGGGGGCCAAAGCACCCACTGACACCAACCCTCCTCCTCTGCCCCCCACTCCTGCTCCGCTCTACTCTTTCTGACTGACTGTAAACAGATCTGTTACATCTGTGTTAGGGGGGCCTTACTCACTACTTCAGTATAAATCTATGGTCATAAACAAGAACGTCAGTGAGTGACGACATGGCAGTGAACAGCTCAGCAACTTGCATACACCAATACATTCTCCCTCGTGAGCTGGGATATCACTCGCTGAGGGCACTAACACAATTTGTTACCTCACTACAAAGGGAATTACTTGGGTTTTCCTGCATTGAAAATAGCTCTTGTTTTTGTAGCTATTAACAAGAGTGGGAGTGTAATTTAGACATCCTAGCTAGTAGCTACACCGCTTTATATGACCTACATAGAGCAGCCGATGTTTTGCATCACACACTATTTGCTCAGGGTTGATCTCCATCGGACATCTGCATACTACAGGATTTCTGGGAATTCAAATTTCTCCCGAAGCACCCGACTGCGAGAATGTGTCACGACTTCCACCGAAGGTAGCTCCTCTCCCTGTTCGGGCGGCGTCGCCGGTCTACTAGCCATCACCGATCCCATTTTCCCTTTCTGTTTGTTTTGTCTTTGGTTCTTTCACACCTGGCTTCATTTGCCTTAATTTCTGTGTGTATATATTTACCCTGTTGCCTGCCTAGGTTTGTGCGGGATTGTTTTATTTGTGATGTAGCTCAGTGAGGTTGTGCCCATTTCTTTTTTTGTTTCACACATTTAATAAGAGTGTTATTTAGGAGCCTTGTTTGTTCCTCCTTGCGTGAGTAACGGGTGTCTCTGTTGTCGAGGGCGTTTGACTTTTGGATTGTGCCATACCTGTATTTGGTGGACTTGCCTATTAAAAGTACACATCTCTGCTCTCCTGCGCCTGACTCCTTCACCTACCTCCTAACGCAACATTGTCACAGAATGTTAAACACCCAAGTCTGGCCTTTCGTTCACTATTACTCATTTTATTTACAGAATGATACACAATCCAATTATGGCTTGAGGATATGCTGTGTAAATACACTGTACATGCTGCTAACTCTGCATTCTTCATCCTGGTTAACAAAGAGATATGGTTTAATATATACGACTGACAAGGAGCTTCATATCTTGGTCAATAGCTACCTCAAATGGTAAATCTAGTCAGTTGTACAACTGAATGAATTCAATTGAAATGTGTCTTCTGCATTTAACCCAACCCCTCAATCAGAGAGGTGCAGGGAGCTGCCATAATCGACATCCACGGCACCCAGGGAACAGTTGGTTAACTGCCTTGTTCAGGGTCAGGACAGCTTTTTACCTTGTCCGCTTGGGGAGTCGATCCAGCAGCCTTTGTTACTGGCCCAATGCTCTAACTACTAGACTACGTGCCACCAGGTACAGTACAGCAATACCACATGTGAGCAGCCAGTCTGTACCAGTACTAACAGGAAACAGCCAGGCTGTCTTCCTGGCTGGGGGGGAGGCTATCTAGCTTGCACCATGGGTTCTGTGTGTTGAGCAATGTCCTGATGAGTACGTGTCTGTCTCCAGGTGGCAAAACGGGAACGCAGTCTGCCCACCAGCGTCTCATCCACTTCCTGTTTTTCCACTCATCCACACTCTGTTGTCATTTTGGCCAGGAAGCTGTGGGAGAGATACGGTTGACAAAGTCACGCTTTATTAAATTGTCAACAGCGTCTGTATGAGAGAGAGAAAGGGAAAGGGGGGATACCTAGTCAGTTGCATAACTGAATGCATTAAACCGAAATGTGTCTTCCGCATTTAACCCAACCCCTCTGAGTCAGGTTTGCGGGGGATTGCCTTAAGCCTCGTGTCCACCAGATAACTCAAACTCTGCGTTCAGGCGGTAGTCATTTACTGTCAATGGAGCAGTGCGCAACGCTGCAGTGTTTTCTGTGTACCGCATGCGTTTAATATTTTCAACTTGTGTGTTGCTTTACTAGCTATCTAACTACAAAGCTAACCACTCTGCTAGATACACTACATGATCAAAAGTATATGGACACCTGCTCGTCAAACATCTCATTCCAAAATCATGGGCATTAATATGGAGTTGGTCCCCCATTGCTGCTATAACAGCCTCCACTTTTCTGGGAAGGCTTTCCACTAGATGTTGGGACATTGCTGCGGGGTCTTGCTTCCATTCAGCCACGAGCATTAGTGAGGTTGGGCGATTAGGTCTGGCTCACAGTCGGTATTCCAAATCATCCCAAAGTTGTTCGATGGGGTTGAGGTCAGGGCTCTGTGCAGGCCAGTCAAGTTCTTCCACACCGATCTTGACAAACCATTTCTGTATGGACCTCATTTTGTGCACTGTGGCAGTGTCATGCTGAAACAGGAAACGGCCTTCCTCAAACTGTTCCCACAAAGTTGGAAGTACAGAATCGTCTAGAATGTCAATGTATGCTGTAGCGTTAAGATTTCCCTTCCCTGGAGCTAAGGGGCCTAGCCCGAACCATGAAAAACAGCCCAGAACATTATTCCTCCTCCACCAAACTTTGCAGTTGGCATCTGCCAAACCCAGATTTGTCCATCGGACTGCCAGATGGTGAAGCGTGATTCATCACTGCCGAGTGGCGCAGCAGTCTATGGCACAGCATCTCAATGCAAGAAGTGACACTACAGTCCCTGGTTTGAATCCAGGCTTTATCACGTCCGGCTGTGATTGTGAGTAGGGCGGCGCACAATTGGCCCAGGTTTGGCCGGTGCAGGCCGTCATTGTGAATAAGAATTAGTTCTTAACTGACCTGCCTAGTTAAATATATATATTTTTAAACTCCAGAGAATGTGTTTCCACTGCTCCAGAGTCCAATGGGGGCAAGCTTTACACCACTCCACCCTACGGATGGCATTGTGCATGGTGATCTTTGGCTTGTGTGCGGTTACTTGGCCATGGAAACCCATTTCATGAAGCTCCCGACGAACAGATCTTGTGCTGAAGTTGCTTCCAGAGGCAGTTTGGAACTTGCTAGTGAGTTTTGCAACCGAGGACAGACAATGTTTACGTGTTCGCGTTACAGCACTCCGCAGTCCTGTTCTGTGAGCTTGTGTGGCCTACCGCGGGCTGAGCCGTTGTTGTTCCTAGACATTTCCACTTCACAATAACAGCACGTACAGTTGACCGGGGCAGCTCTAGTAGGACAGAAATGTGACGAACTGACTTGTTGGAAAGCTGCCATTCTATGATGGTGCAACGTTGACCACTGAGCTCTTCAGTAAGGTCATTCTACTACTAATGTTTGTCTATGGAGATTGCATGGCTGTGTGCTCGATTTTATACACCTGTCAGCAATGGGTGGGGCTGAAATAGCAGTGTCCACTATTTTGAATGGGTGTACACATACTTTTGTGTATATACAGTGGACACCTTATGGAAGCTTCCACTTTCCAGTTAATTATTTCACATTCAACTGACCAGGTAATCCAATTGTTTGGCAATGTCTCCATTCATCATTTTTAGCAGCCATTTTCTGCAGCCCTGCGAAGCAATTGTGCTTCAAGTACGGAAAATGCGGACTAGACATCTGGCAAAAACAACATACAGGAAAACGTATGCGCATCTGGTGGACAAAACAAAAGATTTTTACCTTGTCGGCTCGGGGATTCGATCCAGCAACCTACCAGTTACTGGCCCAATGCTCCTACGCGAGAAAGAAAGAGTCAGTCATTGGCAGCCATTTGTTTAGAATGTCAACTAAAATAAACATATCCCATATTTGACCTTTATTTCAACAGGTAGTCCCATTGAGACCATGGTCCCTTTTACAAGGGAGCCCTGCATTTCACAATTTACACATTATAGATACAAGCAACAGTTAAAATACACAAAAAAGGTAGAGAACAACCTTCTTATATATTTATTTAACTAGGCAAGTCAGTTAAGAACAAATTCGTATTTACAATGACAGCCTACCCCAGGAACACTGGGTCAATTGTGTGCCACCCTATGGGACTCCCAATTATGGCCAGATGTGATTCAGCCTGGATTCAAACCAGGGACTGTAGTGACACCTCTTGCACTCTTGCCTTAGACCACTGCGCCACTCAGGAGCCCTTCTACCTGGAACTTGTAAGCAATACATATGGCAGCAAATACACTTGTAATGTCTGACATAACATTTAGACATAACAGAAATGTTGCATATATTATATGAAAAAGATACATGAGACATGTAAGCTAAGCCTTCTAAGGTCTCATCAAAAACAGTGCATTCGGAAAGTATTCAGACCCCATGACTTGTTCCACATTTTGTTACATTACAGCATTATTCTACCATGGATTAAATAGTTTTTTCCCCTCACCAATCTACACACAATACCCCATAATGACAAAGCAAAAACAGCTTATATATATAAAATAAAAACGGAAATATCCCATTTACGTAAGTATTCAGATCCTTTATTCCGTACTTTGTTGAGGCACCTTTGGCAGCGATTACAGTCTTGGGTATGACGCTACTTGGCACATGTATTTGGGAAGTTTCTCCAATTCTTCTCTGCAGATCCTCTCAAACTCTGTCAGGTTGGATGGGGAGTGTTGCCGCACAGCTATTTTCAGGTCTCTCCAGAGATGTTTGATCGGGCTCTGGCTGGGCCACTCAAGGACGTTCAGAGACTTGTCCCGAAATCACTCCTGCATTGTCTTGGCTGTGTGCTTACGGTCGTTGTCCTATTGGAAGGTGAACCTTCGCCTGAGTCTAAGGTTCTGAGTGCTCTGGAGCAGGTTTTCATCAAGGATCTCTCATACTTTGCTCCGTTCATCTTTCCTCGATCCTGACTAGTCTCCCAGTCCCTGCCACTTAAAAACATCCCCACAGCATGATGCTTCCACCACCATGCTTTACCATAGGGATGGTGCCAGGTTTCCTCCAGATGTGATGCTTGGCATTCAGGCCAAAGAGTTCAATCTTGGTTTCCTCAGACCAGAGAATTTTGTTTCCACGGTCTGAGAGTCTTTAGGGGCCTTTTGGCAAACTCCAAGCGGGCTGTCATGTGCCTTTCAATGACGGGCTTCCATCTGGCCACTCTACCATAAAGGCCTGATTGGTAGAGTGCTGCAGAGATGGTTGTCCTTCTGGAAGGTTCTCCCCATCACCACAGAGGAACTCTGGAGCTCTGTCAGTGACCATCGGGTTTTTGGTCACCTCCCTGACGAAGGCCCTTCTCCCCCAATTACTCAGTTGGGCCGGGCGGCCAGCTCTGGGAAGAGTCTTGGTGGTTCCAAACTTCCATTTAAGAATAATGGAGGCCACTGTGTTCTTGGAGGCCTTCAATGCTGCAGATATTTTTTGGTACCCTTCCCCAGATCTGTGCCTCAACACAATCCTGTCTCGGAGCTCTACGGACAATTCCTTCGATCTCATGGCTTGGTTTTTGCTCTGACATGCACTGTCAACAGTGGGACCTTATATAGACAGTTGGGTGCCTTTCCAAATCATGTCCATTCAAGTGAATTTACAACATGTGGACTCCAATCAAGTTGTAGAAACATCAAGGGTGATCAATGGAAACAGGATGCACCTGAGCTCAATTTCGAGTCTCATAGCAAAGGGTCTGAATACTTACGTAAAGGTATTTTTTTTATATTTTTTTTTTAAATTGCAAAAATGTCTGAAACAGTTTTCACTTTGTCATTATGGGGTATTATGTGTAGATTAATGAGGATTTATTTTTATTTAATACATTTTAGAATAAGGCTGTAAAGTAACAATCTGGAAAAAGTCGAGGTCTGAATACTTTCTGACGGCACTGTAGAAGGGAGACGAGGAGGTGGTGGAGGAGAAGAAAGAAAGACCGGAGAGGAGGAGGGGTAGGGGGAGGAGGAGAGAGAAGGACAGGAGAAGAGGGGGGGGGGGGGGTGAAGGAGGAATGACTTTGATAGCAGCAGTGAATCTATTTAGTTAATAAGTGGACGGCTCTCAACAATCATTCTCACGATAGCACATTGGTAGTGACAAATATCAAAGCTAAGCTAGGCTGGGCTTGGTTAAACCCTGGATAGGAGACCAAAGGCATAGCTGTAGATAAAACAACCGTCCATTAGTAGGTGCTGCCCAGTCTTAGTCTTAACCATGGAAGCTCATACATGAAAATGTATATACAAAAATGGTATTTATCTTTGAGTAATTGTCTTAGTTTTTATAAGTCAACATATAAAAAAACATGTGAAATCTATACTGCCCTACCAAGCAAAAAGGCAGTAAGTGTTAATTTGGTTGAAAAATGAGTTAGTCATTTTTGTTATACATGCTTAATCATGTGGACAAGTATCCTGCCTCTATTGTTTTGGAGAAAACGGGGGTCATGTTAGCAGTAACTGCATAAAGTTACTGTGAAACCAAGGTAAATAAGCCATTTTTCTCAGTTCCACGCTATGATCAGTTACTGTCTTTTTTGCTTGGTAGGACAGTATAAGGAAAGCAGTTATTTTTTAAAGGTTACATTATCAGAACATACACTATTCATAGATGACTAATATAATTCATATTTTGTCTCAAATGTCATGTCTTTGTAGGAAATTCACATTAATCATGTATTCAATGGTGTATGTCATAAGGCTCATAAGTTAACACATATACAAATAAAATACACCACTGACAAATAAGGAAAAACATACAAAATCTTATTAGATTACTTATTAGATTTTTGTACAAATAATCTTCTTCTGCCATACAAGATTCTTATTTGATTTTCATGATTCTTTTCAATTTGGGATGGTCCAGATTTTGCATATGGTCAATTGGACAGAACATTGTGGTCAAAGCGTTTATAGTAGGTCATATTTCAAATTAAGTTACTGCCCGCTGATCTTTTAAGAATTGACTCATGAGTCATGATGATACAGTATTAATTTAGACGGAAAGATACAACAAGAGAGCCATCAAACTCTTAACTTAAAAGGATCGGACCCTTTTTTTTAAAAAATGTTCACCTAAAATGATATCCAAATCTAACTGCCTGTAGCTCAGGCCCTGAAGCAAGGATATGCATTTTCTTGGTACCCTTTGAAAGGAAACACTTTGAAGTGTGTGTAAATGTGAAATGAATGTAGGAGAATAACACATTAGATCTGGTAAAAGATAATATTAATATAAAAAAAATATATATTTTGTATTTGTTTTTTGTGACATCTTCGAAATGCAAGAGGCCATAATGTATTATTCCAGCCCAGGTGCAATTTAGATATTGGCCACTAGATGGCAGCAGTGTATGTGCACAGTTTTATTCTGATCCAATGAACCATTGCATTTCTGTTCAACATTTTGTATCAAGACTGCCCAAATGTACCTCATTTGTTTATTAATAACTTTTCATGTTCAAAACTGTGCACTCTCCTCAAACAATTGCATAGTATTATTTCACTGTAATAGCTACTGTAAATTGGACAGTGCAGTTAGATTAACAAGAATTTAAGCTTTCTGCCAATATCAGATATGTCTATGTCCTGGGAAATTGTCTTGTTACTTATAACCTCATGCTAATCACATTAGCCTACGTTAGCTTAACCGTCCCACAGGGGACCCACCAATCCTGAAGAAGTTTTAAGGACAACAAAGTCAAGGTATTGGAGTGGCCATCACAAAAGCCTGACCTCAATCCTATAGAACATTTGTGGGCAGAACTGAAAAAGTGTGTGCGAGCAAGGAGGCCTACAAACCTGACTCAGTTACACCAGCTCTGTCGGGAGGAATAGGCCAAAATTCACCCACCTTATTGGGGGAAGCTTGTGGAAGGCTACCTGAAACGTTGACCCAAGTTAAACAATTTAAAGGCAATGCTACCAAATACTAATTGAGTGTATGTAAACTTCTGACCCACTGGGAATGTGATGAAAGAAATAAAAGATTAAATAAATAATTCTCTCTACTATTATTCTATTTCACATTCATAAAATAAAGGGGTGATCCTAACTGACCTAAGACAGGGAATTTTTACTAGGATTAAATGTCAGGAATTGTGAAAAACTGAGTTTAAATGTATTTGGCTAAGGTGGATGTAAATTTCCGACTTCAGCTGTATTTAGGGAAGAAGCAGTCAGCTAGTATTCTTTCTATAATGGAGTTGCCAGCACTGTCACCGGATCTCAACCCTATTGAGCTGTTGTGGGAGCAGCTTGACCATATGGTATGTAAGAAGTGCCCATCAAGCCAATCCAACTTGTGGGAGGTGCTTCAGGAAGCATGGGGTGAAATCTCTTCAGATTACCTCAACAAACTGACAACTAGAATGCCAAAGGTTTGTAAGGCTGTAATTGCTGCAAATGGAGGATTCTTTGACGAAAGCAAAGTTTGAGGGACACAATGATTATTTCAATTAAAAATCATTATTTTTTTTATAACCTTGTCAACGTCTTGAATATATTTCCTATTCATTTAGCAACTCATTTCATGTATGTTTTTGTGGAAAACAAGGACATTTCTAAGTGACCCCAAACTTTTGAACGGTAGTGTATGTGGTAGTTGTGGAGTAGGAGCCTGAGGGCACACAGTGTGTTGTGAAATCTGTGAATGTATTGTAATGTTTTTAAAATGGTATAAACTGCCTTAATTTCGCTGGACCCCTGGAAGAGTAGCTGCTGCCTTGGCAGATTTGCAATAGTCTCTGTGTAGGGCTACGTGGCAGTTCAAGAGGAGAGTCAAAGGTTTCTTTGTTTTTATTGTTGTTGATTAGGCCTAGTCTATAGCATATGTTCTGTTCAGTTTGAGAAGGAGAGTGCGAAGATGAGGAGGACCTGAGGTCAACTTTGATAGCTTGCTACTACTATAATTTATTTCAATAAAAACAATATGTTTCTTGCCCATGATGTATTTATCAGAGTTATTGATCTTACAATAAGCCAGACTCAAGTAACATTGTGGTGCTAAAACTTGAAGCAGCAGCCACGGCACAATCAATCGGAAATGAACAGGTCATGGAGCTGAAGGTGGGCAAATTCGAGTAGGCATAATTAATTTCAACAGTCTTCATTTTAATTAGACTTCACTAACAATGAGGGCTTTGTGTTGGAGCCTATTTTGTCCTATTTAAGAAATAAGAGGTAGCCCTACCTGTTTGACAGAAATTAGGCTGTAGGCTGCTATATCCATAGATTTGTTGGTCAATTCCTCCACACACCTTGCACTCTTTAAATAGCCTACCTCTGTGTCAATTAACAGCTGTTAAGATAAAACCAAGACTCAAACTGAGGGGGTATGAGGGTATGCCGCAGGCCTACCTTTTATTAAAGAAGCACAGGCCTATCCCTTTTTAGCTTAAGATGAAAAAATAAATTAAATGGATCCGATTCTATGAAGTGATCTATAACAGCCCTTAGGTCCACAATACTTTATGATAGAAACAAGCGGTAAAATACCCGGGAAAGACGTGACTCCGATGCATATGGGGATATCACTGTTTGTTTCTTTGACATTCAGAGGCTGACTTTGCTTGGAAAATAATCAAATTCTGTCACTATCAATTGATTAAGCTATTCACTGTTTAAAACCCAGATTGTAGAGAAACGCTTGTGACCATCTCTCATTGGGTTAAGCCACGAAAGAAGAGTAGCCAGCAGTTAAAGCTTACAGTGCATTTGGAAACTATTCAGACTATCAGACCTCAGGATAAGACCCAGATGCAGACAGTTCGAAGTAACAATAGTTTATTACAAAAACAGTAGGCAGGCAAACGACAGGTCAAGCCAGGCAGAGGTCAGTAATCCAGAGCAGAGTCCGAAAGGTACAGAACGGCAGTCAGGGTCAGGGCAGGCAGAGGTCAGTAATCCAGTGCAGTGTCACAAGGTACAGAACGGCAGGCAGGCTCAGGGTCAGGGCAGGCAGAATGTTCAAAACCAGGAAGACTAGAAAAGAGGAGACAGGGCTGTGAGACGGAGGTTTAATCCGTGATACATGAAACGTGGGATGTATACGGAGGGTGTGGGGCAACATAAGATGAACAGCAGAGGGGCTAAGGATCTTGGAAATGGGAAAAGGGACGATAAAATGGGGGGGAAAGTTTGCGGGACTCTACCCGGAGGGGAAGATCCCGAGTAGACAGCCATACCCTCTGCCCAAGACGATAGTAGGGAGCTGGGGTCTGGTGGCGGTCTGCCTGTCGACGAATGCTGGAGGTGGTCTTGAGAAGAGCAGACCGAGCTCTCTTCCAGATACGCCGACAGTGGCGGACGAACATCTGGGCAGAGGGTATGTTGACCTCTTCATCTTGCTCTGGGAAGAGTGGGGGTGATAACCCCCGGAGCACTCAAAGGGTGAGAGCTCAGTGGCCGAGTAGGTAAGCGTGTTCCGGGCGTACTCCACCCACACGAGTTGCTGGCTCCAGGTGGTGGGGTTGGTCGAGATGAGGCATCGAAGAATCATCTCCAGGTCATGATTGGCACGCTCTGACTGGCCGTTGGATTGGGGATGAAACCCGAAGGACAGGCTGGCCGACGACCTAATGAGTGTGCAGAACGCCTTCCAGAACTGGGACGAGAACTGAGGACCATGGTCGGAAACCATGTCCACCGGAAGTCAATGGATCCAGAAGACGTGCTGCACCATGAGCTGAGCCGTCTCCTTGGCTGAAGGTAGCTTAAGGAGGGGAATGAAATGGGTGGCTTTGGAAAACCTGTCCACCACCGTGCGGATAGTGGTGTTGCCATCAGACGGAGGGAGACCAGTGACAAAGTCCAGGGATATATATGGCCAGGGACGGTGAGGGACAGGAAGAGGTTGAAGGAGGCCAGCCGGAGCTTGCAGAGGAGTCTTGTTCTGAGCACAGACAGTGCAGGCTGCGACGAACGCAGAGATGTCTGGAACCATGGTGGGCCACCAAAGTGTTGTTGCACAAAGACCCCCCCCCCCCCCCCCCCGTCCGGGGTCCTGCTGGGAATGCTGCGCCTCACGGACCTGGTTCTCTATCCCCAGACGAAAGTAGCCGCCAGGCACAAGGTAGGAAGAATAGTCTCTGGGTTCGAGGGTGTGGAAGCTGGCAGTAGCGGCGTGAAAGCGCGTCCGGCTTAACATTCTTAGACCTCGGGCGGTAGGAGATGGTGAAGTTGAACCGGGTGTACAACAGGGCCCATCGTGCTTGCCTGGAGTTGAGATGCTTGGTGGTATTCTAGGTTCTTGTGATCCGTCCACACTACGAATGGAAGTTCCGCCCCCTCTAACCAATGTCTTCACTCCTCCAAGGCTGTCTTCAACGCGAGTAGTTCTCAATTCCCCACATCCTAATTCCTCTCTGTGGCATTAAGGCGATGGGAGAAGAAGGCACACGGATGCAGCTTAAGGACCAAGGCAGAATGCTGGGACAGTACAAGCCTCACTCTGACATCCGAAGCGTCTACCTCCTCCACGAACTGATGGGACGTGTCCGGATGGATCAAATTGGGAGCTGTGGTGAAACGGTACATAAGGTTCACGAACGCCCGGTCAGCAACTGGGGACCATGTGAACGGGACCTTGGGAGAGGTGAGTGATGAAAGGGGGGAAGCCAGGGTGCTGTAACTCCGAATAAAATGACAATAGAAATTGGCAAATCCTAAGAAACGTTGCAGCTGCACTCTGGATGTGGGTTGGGGTCAATCCACAACCGCTATCACCTTTCCCGGATCCATCTGCACATTCCCAGCAGTGATGATGTCTCCAAGGAAGGAGATGGTGGAGCGATGGAACTCACATGTTTTGGCTTTGACAAACAGCTGGTTCTCCAGAAGACGCCGGAGGACTTGTTGGACGTGGAGAACGTGTTCTTGAGCCGAGCGGGAAAAGACGAGGATGTCGTTGAGGTAGATGAACATGTCCCGGAGAACGTCATTAACCAGGGCCTGGAACACAGCAGGAGCATTGGTCAAACCGAATGGCATCACCATGTATTCATAGTGTCCGCTAACAGTGTTGAAGGCTGTCTTCCACTCGTCACCTTCCCGTATCCGTACCAGGTGTAGGCATTCTGCAGGTCTAACTTAGGGAAAATAGTGGCCCCCTGGAGCGGCTCAAAAGGCGACGAGTGGTAGCGGGTAGCGATTCTTATTGGTGATGTCATTGAGGCCCTGGTAGTCGATGCACGGGCACAGTTTTGTCCTTCTCCACAAAAAAAGAACCCTGTGCCTGCGGGGGAGGCAGAAGGACGTATACCCCCTGCAGCCAGGGAGTCCTCGACTAGCCTTGGTCTCCGGAACCGACAGTAAATCGAGCCAATCCCCGGGTGGTGTAGTGCCCGGAAGAAGGTTAATCCCGCAGTCATAGGGTCGATGCAGAGTGAACAAAGTGGCCCGGGCCTTGCTGAAAACCTCCCGGAGATCCTGGTACTCCGCGGGAACAGCAGAAAGATCCGAGGCTTCTTCCGAGCCCACACAAAGAAGTCCCGGGGCAGGCTGTGCCGACTTCAGACAATGTGCGTGTAAGGACAGGCTCCAGCCCACGATAGCACCAGCAGTCAGTTGATAAGGGGATTGTGTTGCTGGAGCCAAGAAAACCACGGTAACCTGAGGAGACTTGATAAGCATAAACTGTATAGACTCACTGTGGTTCCCGGACACACGCAGGTGGATAGGAGTAGTATTGTGGGTAACCCTGCCTATAGAGCGCCCATCCAGTGCTCTAACATCCAGGGGACTGGAGAGGGGCTGAGTGGGGATGCCCAGCTCAGACACCAGGGTGGCGTCCATGAAACTCTCGTTGGCCCCAGAGTCAATGAGAACCCAGAGAGAGCAGAGAGCAGAGAGAGCAGGATGGCATGGAGAAGGGTGTGAGTAAGGGGAGAAAACATCTCCATATGACCCACCAGAGTACTTGTACCTGCTGATGAGCCTGGTCTCTAAAGGACAGGTAGACACATAATGACCGGCAGTTCCCAATACAGACAACTCTGGGTGTTAAGTCTGTGTAAATGTTTGGCTGGAGACAGCCTAGCTCTCCGAAAAAGGCGAGTCGGCAGACCTCAGATTCTCGGGGGAACTCGGGTAAGCTCGGATCCTCTCGGGGACTTAGACGCCGGAGACTTCCAGAGTTCCTCGCCGGCAAGGTGGAATCCTTGGGCGAGCGATTGGGACCGGAATCAGACCTCCTCTCCCTCCTATGTTCCCGTAGCCGCCCATTGATCCGGATGGTCAAGGCGATGAGCGAATTAAGATCCGTAGGCAGCTCCCGGGCTGCGAGCTTGTCCTTAACCTCCTCCAATAATCCATGAAGGAACGTGTCGAACAGTGATTCCGGGTTCCAGGCACACTCGGCAGCCAACGTGCGGAAATCAACCACATAGTCCGCCAAACTGCGGGAGTCTTGGCGAAGCTGGAGTAACTTCTGAGCAGCCTCTTTCCCGGACAACAGAGAATCGAAAACCTTTTTCACCACAAACTCCTCCAGGCTGAAACACACAGCAGATTGTTGTTCCCACACCACAGTTGCCCAGGCGAGAGCCCTCCCAGACATTAGCATTATGAGATACGCTATCTTCGAGCGGTCCGAGGGGAAGGACGAGGGCTGCAGCTTGAAGATGAGGGAACACTGGGAGAGAAACGCACAACAGGTTCCTGACCCTTCAGCGAAGCATTCTGGAGGACGTAAGCAGAGTTCTCGGGAAGCCGGGGTGGCCTGGAGAGATGCACTGCTAACAGCGGTGTTACTGGGGGGCTGGGAAGCTGCTGTCGTGGCTGGCGGCCTCACAGATAATCCGCAGATTTGCTCCAGCAATGTATTCAAGGCACAGTCATGGTGTTCTACCAAGGTCTGGGATCCGAAAAAAAAGACCACGGAGTAACTCCTTGTGTCTCCCAATGGTGGCTCCTTGGGAGGAGATGGCGTTGCGGAGCTGGTCCGAGTCTGCTGGGTCAGTCATGGCCAGTTCGTACTATCAGACCTCAGGATAACACCCAAATGCAAAGAGTTCGAAGAACAAACGTTGGGGAACAAACGGGGGGCAGGAAAACGACAGGTCAAGGGCAGGCAGAGGTCAGTAATCCAGAGCAGAGTCCGAAAGGTACAGAACGGCAGGCGGGCTCAGGGTCAGGGCAGGCAGAGGTCAGTAATCCAGGGCAGTGTCACAAGGTTTTAGATATTTGTGCAAATGTATTAGAAATAAAACACAAGTATTCAACTGACTTGTTGGAAAGCTGCCATTCTATGATGGTGCAACGTTGACCACTGAGCTCTTCAGTAAGGTCATTCTACTACTAATGTTTGTCTATGGAGATTGCATGGCTGTGTGCTCGATTTTATACACCTGTCAGCAATGGGCGGGGCTGAAATAGCAGTGTCCACTATTTTGAATGGGTGTACACATACTTTTGTGTATATACAGTGGACACCTTATGGAAGCTTCCACTTTCCAGTTAATTATTTCACATTCAACTGACCAGGTAATCCAATTGTTTGGCAATGTCTCCATTCATCATTTTTAGCAGCCATTTTCTGCAGCCCTGCGAAGCAATTGTGCTTCAAGTACGGAAAATGCGGACTAGACATCTGGCAAAAACAACATACAGGAAAACGTATGCGCATCTGGTGGACAAAACAAAAGATTTTTACCTTGTCGGCTCGGGGATTCGATCCAGCAACCTACCAGTTACTGGCCCAATGCTCCTACGCGAGAAAGAAAGAGTCAGTCATTGGCAGCCATTTGTTTAGAATGTCAACTAAAATAAACATATCCCATATTTGACCTTTATTTCAACAGGTAGTCCCATTGAGACCATGGTCCCTTTTACAAGGGAGCCCTGCATTTCACAATTTACACATTATAGATACAAGCAACAGTTAAAATACACAAAAAAGGTAGAGAACAACCTTCTTATATATTTATTTAACTAGGCAAGTCAGTTAAGAACAAATTCGTATTTACAATGACAGCCTACCCCAGGAACACTGGGTCAATTGTGTGCCACCCTATGGGACTCCCAATTATGGCCAGATGTGATTCAGCCTGGATTCAAACCAGGGACTGTAGTGACACCTCTTGCACTCTTGCCTTAGACCACTGCGCCACTCAGGAGCCCTTCTACCTGGAACTTGTAAGCAATACATATGGCAGCAAATACACTTGTAATGTCTGACATAACATTTAGACATAACAGAAATGTTGCATATATTATATGAAAAAGATACATGAGACATGTAAGCTAAGCCTTCTAAGGTCTCATCAAAAACAGTGCATTCGGAAAGTATTCAGACCCCATGACTTGTTCCACATTTTGTTACATTACAGCATTATTCTACCATGGATTAAATAGTTTTTTCCCCTCACCAATCTACACACAATACCCCATAATGACAAAGCAAAAACAGCTTATATATATAAAATAAAAACGGAAATATCCCATTTACGTAAGTATTCAGATCCTTTATTCCGTACTTTGTTGAGGCACCTTTGGCAGCGATTACAGTCTTGGGTATGACGCTACTTGGCACATGTATTTGGGAAGTTTCTCCAATTCTTCTCTGCAGATCCTCTCAAACTCTGTCAGGTTGGATGGGGAGTGTTGCCGCACAGCTATTTTCAGGTCTCTCCAGAGATGTTTGATCGGGCTCTGGCTGGGCCACTCAAGGACGTTCAGAGACTTGTCCCGAAATCACTCCTGCATTGTCTTGGCTGTGTGCTTACGGTCGTTGTCCTATTGGAAGGTGAACCTTCGCCTGAGTCTAAGGTTCTGAGTGCTCTGGAGCAGGTTTTCATCAAGGATCTCTCATACTTTGCTCCGTTCATCTTTCCTCGATCCTGACTAGTCTCCCAGTCCCTGCCACTTAAAAACATCCCCACAGCATGATGCTTCCACCACCATGCTTTACCATAGGGATGGTGCCAGGTTTCCTCCAGATGTGATGCTTGGCATTCAGGCCAAAGAGTTCAATCTTGGTTTCCTCAGACCAGAGAATTTTGTTTCCACGGTCTGAGAGTCTTTAGGGGCCTTTTGGCAAACTCCAAGCGGGCTGTCATGTGCCTTTCAATGACGGGCTTCCATCTGGCCACTCTACCATAAAGGCCTGATTGGTAGAGTGCTGCAGAGATGGTTGTCCTTCTGGAAGGTTCTCCCCATCACCACAGAGGAACTCTGGAGCTCTGTCAGTGACCATCGGGTTTTTGGTCACCTCCCTGACGAAGGCCCTTCTCCCCCAATTACTCAGTTGGGCCGGGCGGCCAGCTCTGGGAAGAGTCTTGGTGGTTCCAAACTTCCATTTAAGAATAATGGAGGCCACTGTGTTCTTGGAGGCCTTCAATGCTGCAGATATTTTTTGGTACCCTTCCCCAGATCTGTGCCTCAACACAATCCTGTCTCGGAGCTCTACGGACAATTCCTTCGATCTCATGGCTTGGTTTTTGCTCTGACATGCACTGTCAACAGTGGGACCTTATATAGACAGTTGGGTGCCTTTCCAAATCATGTCCATTCAAGTGAATTTACAACATGTGGACTCCAATCAAGTTGTAGAAACATCAAGGGTGATCAATGGAAACAGGATGCACCTGAGCTCAATTTCGAGTCTCATAGCAAAGGGTCTGAATACTTACGTAAAGGTATTTTTTTTATATTTTTTTTTTAAATTGCAAAAATGTCTGAAACAGTTTTCACTTTGTCATTATGGGGTATTATGTGTAGATTAATGAGGATTTATTTTTATTTAATACATTTTAGAATAAGGCTGTAAAGTAACAATCTGGAAAAAGTCGAGGTCTGAATACTTTCTGACGGCACTGTAGAAGGGAGACGAGGAGGTGGTGGAGGAGAAGAAAGAAAGACCGGAGAGGAGGAGGGGTAGGGGGAGGAGGAGAGAGAAGGACAGGAGAAGAGGGGGGGGGGGGGGGTGAAGGAGGAATGACTTTGATAGCAGCAGTGAATCTCTTTAGTTAATAAGTGGACGGCTCTCAACAATCATTCTCACGATAGCACATTGGTAGTGACAAATATCAAAGCTAAGCTAGGCTGGGCTTGGTTAAACCCTGGATAGGAGACCAAAGGCATAGCTGTAGATAAAACAACCGTCCATTAGTAGGTGCTGCCCAGTCTTAGTCTTAACCATGGAAGCTCATACATGAAAATGTATATACAAAAATGGTATTTATCTTTGAGTAATTGTCTTAGTTTTTATAAGTCAACATATAAAAAAACATGTGAAATCTATACTGCCCTACCAAGCAAAAAGGCAGTAAGTGTTAATTTGGTTGAAAAATGAGTTAGTCATTTTTGTTATACATGCTTAATCATGTGGACAAGTATCCTGCCTCTATTGTTTTGGAGAAAACGGGGGTCATGTTAGCAGTAACTGCATAAAGTTACTGTGAAACCAAGGTAAATAAGCCATTTTTCTCAGTTCCACGCTATGATCAGTTACTGTCTTTTTTGCTTGGTAGGACAGTATAAGGAAAGCAGTTATTTTTTAAAGGTTACATTATCAGAACATACACTATTCATAGATGACTAATATAATTCATATTTTGTCTCAAATGTCATGTCTTTGTAGGAAATTCACATTAATCATGTATTCAATGGTGTATGTCATAAGGCTCATAAGTTAACACATATACAAATAAAATACACCACTGACAAATAAGGAAAAACATACAAAATCTTATTAGATTACTTATTAGATTTTTGTACAAATAATCTTCTTCTGCCATACAAGATTCTTATTTGATTTTCATGATTCTTTTCAATTTGGGATGGTCCAGATTTTGCATATGGTCAATTGGACAGAACATTGTGGTCAAAGCGTTTATAGTAGGTCATATTTCAAATTAAGTTACTGCCCGCTGATCTTTTAAGAATTGACTCATGAGTCATGATGATACAGTATTAATTTAGACGGAAAGATACAACAAGAGAGCCATCAAACTCTTAACTTAAAAGGATCGGACCCTTTTTTTTAAAAAATGTTCACCTAAAATGATATCCAAATCTAACTGCCTGTAGCTCAGGCCCTGAAGCAAGGATATGCATTTTCTTGGTACCCTTTGAAAGGAAACACTTTGAAGTGTGTGTAAATGTGAAATGAATGTAGGAGAATAACACATTAGATCTGGTAAAAGATAATATTAATATAAAAAAAATATATATTTTGTATTTGTTTTTTGTGACATCTTCGAAATGCAAGAGGCCATAATGTATTATTCCAGCCCAGGTGCAATTTAGATATTGGCCACTAGATGGCAGCAGTGTATGTGCACAGTTTTATTCTGATCCAATGAACCATTGCATTTCTGTTCAACATTTTGTATCAAGACTGCCCAAATGTACCTCATTTGTTTATTAATAACTTTTCATGTTCAAAACTGTGCACTCTCCTCAAACAATTGCATAGTATTATTTCACTGTAATAGCTACTGTAAATTGGACAGTGCAGTTAGATTAACAAGAATTTAAGCTTTCTGCCAATATCAGATATGTCTATGTCCTGGGAAATTGTCTTGTTACTTATAACCTCATGCTAATCACATTAGCCTACGTTAGCTTAACCGTCCCACAGGGGACCCACCAATCCTGAAGAAGTTTTAAGGACAACAAAGTCAAGGTATTGGAGTGGCCATCACAAAAGCCTGACCTCAATCCTATAGAACATTTGTGGGCAGAACTGAAAAAGTGTGTGCGAGCAAGGAGGCCTACAAACCTGACTCAGTTACACCAGCTCTGTCGGGAGGAATAGGCCAAAATTCACCCACCTTATTGGGGGAAGCTTGTGGAAGGCTACCTGAAACGTTGACCCAAGTTAAACAATTTAAAGGCAATGCTACCAAATACTAATTGAGTGTATGTAAACTTCTGACCCACTGGGAATGTGATGAAAGAAATAAAAGATTAAATAAATAATTCTCTCTACTATTATTCTATTTCACATTCATAAAATAAAGGGGTGATCCTAACTGACCTAAGACAGGGAATTTTTACTAGGATTAAATGTCAGGAATTGTGAAAAACTGAGTTTAAATGTATTTGGCTAAGGTGGATGTAAATTTCCGACTTCAGCTGTATTTAGGGAAGAAGCAGTCAGCTAGTATTCTTTCTATAATGGAGTTGCCAGCACTGTCACCGGATCTCAACCCTATTGAGCTGTTGTGGGAGCAGCTTGACCATATGGTATGTAAGAAGTGCCCATCAAGCCAATCCAACTTGTGGGAGGTGCTTCAGGAAGCATGGGGTGAAATCTCTTCAGATTACCTCAACAAACTGACAACTAGAATGCCAAAGGTTTGTAAGGCTGTAATTGCTGCAAATGGAGGATTCTTTGACGAAAGCAAAGTTTGAGGGACACAATGATTATTTCAATTAAAAATCATTATTTTTTTTATAACCTTGTCAACGTCTTGAATATATTTCCTATTCATTTAGCAACTCATTTCATGTATGTTTTTGTGGAAAACAAGGACATTTCTAAGTGACCCCAAACTTTTGAACGGTAGTGTATGTGGTAGTTGTGGAGTAGGAGCCTGAGGGCACACAGTGTGTTGTGAAATCTGTGAATGTATTGTAATGTTTTTAAAATGGTATAAACTGCCTTAATTTCGCTGGACCCCTGGAAGAGTAGCTGCTGCCTTGGCAGATTTGCAATAGTCTCTGTGTAGGGCTACGTGGCAGTTCAAGAGGAGAGTCAAAGGTTTCTTTGTTTTTATTGTTGTTGATTAGGCCTAGTCTATAGCATATGTTCTGTTCAGTTTGAGAAGGAGAGTGCGAAGATGAGGAGGACCTGAGGTCAACTTTGATAGCTTGCTACTACTATAATTTATTTCAATAAAAACAATATGTTTCTTGCCCATGATGTATTTATCAGAGTTATTGATCTTACAATAAGCCAGACTCAAGTAACATTGTGGTGCTAAAACTTGAAGCAGCAGCCACGGCACAATCAATCGGAAATGAACAGGTCATGGAGCTGAAGGTGGGCAAATTCGAGTAGGCATAATTAATTTCAACAGTCTTCATTTTAATTAGACTTCACTAACAATGAGGGCTTTGTGTTGGAGCCTATTTTGTCCTATTTAAGAAATAAGAGGTAGCCCTACCTGTTTGACAGAAATTAGGCTGTAGGCTGCTATATCCATAGATTTGTTGGTCAATTCCTCCACACACCTTGCACTCTTTAAATAGCCTACCTCTGTGTCAATTAACAGCTGTTAAGATAAAACCAAGACTCAAACTGAGGGGGTATGAGGGTATGCCGCAGGCCTACCTTTTATTAAAGAAGCACAGGCCTATCCCTTTTTAGCTTAAGATGAAAAAATAAATTAAATGGATCCGATTCTATGAAGTGATCTATAACAGCCCTTAGGTCCACAATACTTTATGATAGAAACAAGCGGTAAAATACCCGGGAAAGACGTGACTCCGATGCATATGGGGATATCACTGTTTGTTTCTTTGACATTCAGAGGCTGACTTTGCTTGGAAAATAATCAAATTCTGTCACTATCAATTGATTAAGCTATTCACTGTTTAAAACCCAGATTGTAGAGAAACGCTTGTGACCATCTCTCATTGGGTTAAGCCACGAAAGAAGAGTAGCCAGCAGTTAAAGCTTACAGTGCATTTGGAAACTATTCAGACTATCAGACCTCAGGATAAGACCCAGATGCAGACAGTTCGAAGTAACAATAGTTTATTACAAAAACAGTAGGCAGGCAAACGACAGGTCAAGCCAGGCAGAGGTCAGTAATCCAGAGCAGAGTCCGAAAGGTACAGAACGGCAGTCAGGGTCAGGGCAGGCAGAGGTCAGTAATCCAGTGCAGTGTCACAAGGTACAGAACGGCAGGCAGGCTCAGGGTCAGGGCAGGCAGAATGTTCAAAACCAGGAAGACTAGAAAAGAGGAGACAGGGCTGTGAGACGGAGGTTTAATCCGTGATACATGAAACGTGGGATGTATACGGAGGGTGTGGGGCAACATAAGATGAACAGCAGAGGGGCTAAGGATCTTGGAAATGGGAAAAGGGACGATAAAATGGGGGGGAAAGTTTGCGGGACTCTACCCGGAGGGGAAGATCCCGAGTAGACAGCCATACCCTCTGCCCAAGACGATAGTAGGGAGCTGGGGTCTGGTGGCGGTCTGCCTGTCGACGAATGCTGGAGGTGGTCTTGAGAAGAGCAGACCGAGCTCTCTTCCAGATACGCCGACAGTGGCGGACGAACATCTGGGCAGAGGGTATGTTGACCTCTTCATCTTGCTCTGGGAAGAGTGGGGGTGATAACCCCCGGAGCACTCAAAGGGTGAGAGCTCAGTGGCCGAGTAGGTAAGCGTGTTCCGGGCGTACTCCACCCACACGAGTTGCTGGCTCCAGGTGGTGGGGTTGGTCGAGATGAGGCATCGAAGAATCATCTCCAGGTCATGATTGGCACGCTCTGACTGGCCGTTGGATTGGGGATGAAACCCGAAGGACAGGCTGGCCGACGACCTAATGAGTGTGCAGAACGCCTTCCAGAACTGGGACGAGAACTGAGGACCATGGTCGGAAACCATGTCCACCGGAAGTCAATGGATCCAGAAGACGTGCTGCACCATGAGCTGAGCCGTCTCCTTGGCTGAAGGTAGCTTAAGGAGGGGAATGAAATGGGTGGCTTTGGAAAACCTGTCCACCACCGTGCGGATAGTGGTGTTGCCATCAGACGGAGGGAGACCAGTGACAAAGTCCAGGGATATATATGGCCAGGGACGGTGAGGGACAGGAAGAGGTTGAAGGAGGCCAGCCGGAGCTTGCAGAGGAGTCTTGTTCTGAGCACAGACAGTGCAGGCTGCGACGAACGCAGAGATGTCTGGAACCATGGTGGGCCACCAAAGTGTTGTTGCACAAAGACCCCCCCCCCCCCCCCCCCGTCCGGGGTCCTGCTGGGAATGCTGCGCCTCACGGACCTGGTTCTCTATCCCCAGACGAAAGTAGCCGCCAGGCACAAGGTAGGAAGAATAGTCTCTGGGTTCGAGGGTGTGGAAGCTGGCAGTAGCGGCGTGAAAGCGCGTCCGGCTTAACATTCTTAGACCTCGGGCGGTAGGAGATGGTGAAGTTGAACCGGGTGTACAACAGGGCCCATCGTGCTTGCCTGGAGTTGAGATGCTTGGTGGTATTCTAGGTTCTTGTGATCCGTCCACACTACGAATGGAAGTTCCGCCCCCTCTAACCAATGTCTTCACTCCTCCAAGGCTGTCTTCACCGCGAGTAGTTCTCAATTCCCCACATCCTAATTCCTCTCTGTGGCATTAAGGCGATGGGAGAAGAAGGCACACGGATGCAGCTTAAGGACCAAGGCAGAATGCTGGGACAGTACAAGCCTCACTCTGACATCCGAAGCGTCTACCTCCTCCACGAACTGATGGGACGTGTCCGGATGGATCAAATTGGGAGCTGTGGTGAAACGGTACATAAGGTTCACGAACGCCCGGTCAGCAACTGGGGACCATGTGAACGGGACCTTGGGAGAGGTGAGTGATGAAAGGGGGGAAGCCAGGGTGCTGTAACTCCGAATAAAATGACAATAGAAATTGGCAAATCCTAAGAAACGTTGCAGCTGCACTCTGGATGTGGGTTGGGGTCAATCCACAACCGCTATCACCTTTCCCGGATCCATCTGCACATTCCCAGCAGTGATGATGTCTCCAAGGAAGGAGATGGTGGAGCGATGGAACTCACATGTTTTGGCTTTGACAAACAGCTGGTTCTCCAGAAGACGCCGGAGGACTTGTTGGACGTGGAGAACGTGTTCTTGAGCCGAGCGGGAAAAGACGAGGATGTCGTTGAGGTAGATGAACATGTCCCGGAGAACGTCATTAACCAGGGCCTGGAACACAGCAGGAGCATTGGTCAAACCGAATGGCATCACCATGTATTCATAGTGTCCGCTAACAGTGTTGAAGGCTGTCTTCCACTCGTCACCTTCCCGTATCCGTACCAGGTGTAGGCATTCTGCAGGTCTAACTTAGGGAAAATAGTGGCCCCCTGGAGCGGCTCAAAAGGCGACGAGTGGTAGCGGGTAGCGATTCTTATTGGTGATGTCATTGAGGCCCTGGTAGTCGATGCACGGGCACAGTTTTGTCCTTCTCCACAAAAAAAGAACCCTGCGCCTGCGGGGGAGGCAGAAGGACGTATACCCCCTGCAGCCAGGGAGTCCTCGACTAGCCTTGGTCTCCGGAACCGACAGTAAATCGAGCCAATCCCCGGGTGGTGTAGTGCCCGGAAGAAGGTCAATCCCGCAGTCATAGGGTCGATGCAGAGTGAACAAAGTGGCCCGGGCCTTGCTGAAAACCTCCCGGAGATCCTGGTACTCCGCGGGAACAGCAGAAAGATCCGAGGCTTCTTCCGAGCCCACACAAAGAAGTCCCGGGGCAGGCTGTGCCGACTTCAGACAATGTGCGTGTAAGGACAGGCTCCAGCCCACGATAGCACCAGCAGTCAGTTGATAAGGGGATTGTGTTGCTGGAGCCAAGAAAACCACGGTAACCTGAGGAGACTTGATAAGCATAAACTGTATAGACTCACTGTGGTTCCCGGACACACGCAGGTGGATAGGAGTAGTATTGTGGGTAACCCTGCCTATAGAGCGCCCATCCAGTGCTCTAACATCCAGGGGACTGGAGAGGGGCTGAGTGGGGATGCCCAGCTCAGACACCAGGGTGGCGTCCATGAAACTCTCGTTGGCCCCAGAGTCAATGAGAACCCAGAGAGAGCAGAGAGCAGAGAGAGCAGGATGGCATGGAGAAGGGTGTGAGTAAGGGGAGAAAACATCTCCATATGACCCACCAGAGTACTTGTACCTGCTGATGAGCCTGGTCTCTAAAGGACAGGTAGACACATAATGACCGGCAGTTCCCAATACAGACAACTCTGGGTGTTAAGTCTGTGTAAATGTTTGGCTGGAGACAGCCTAGCTCTCCGAAAAAGGCGAGTCGGCAGACCTCAGATTCTCGGGGGAACTCGGGTAAGCTCGGATCCTCTCGGGGACTTAGACGCCGGAGACTTCCAGAGTTCCTCGCCGGCAAGGTGGAATCCTTGGGCGAGCGATTGGGACCGGAATCAGACCTCCTCTCCCTCCTATGTTCCCGTAGCCGCCCATTGATCCGGATGGTCAAGGCGATGAGCGAATTAAGATCCGTAGGCAGCTCCCGGGCTGCGAGCTTGTCCTTAACCTCCTCCAATAATCCATGAAGGAACGTGTCGAACAGTGATTCCGGGTTCCAGGCACACTCGGCAGCCAACGTGCGGAAATCAACCACATAGTCCGCCAAACTGCGGGAGTCTTGGCGAAGCTGGAGTAACTTCTGAGCAGCCTCTTTCCCGGACAACAGAGAATCGAAAACCTTTTTCACCACAAACTCCTCCAGGCTGAAACACACAGCAGATTGTTGTTCCCACACCACAGTTGCCCAGGCGAGAGCCCTCCCAGACATTAGCATTATGAGATACGCTATCTTCGAGCGGTCCGAGGGGAAGGACGAGGGCTGCAGCTTGAAGATGAGGGAACACTGGGAGAGAAACGCACAACAGGTTCCTGACCCTTCAGCGAAGCATTCTGGAGGACGTAAGCAGAGTTCTCGGGAAGCCGGGGTGGCCTGGAGAGATGCACTGCTAACAGCGGTGTTACTGGGGGGCTGGGAAGCTGCTGTCGTGGCTGGCGGCCTCACAGATAATCCGCAGATTTGCTCCAGCAATGTATTCAAGGCACAGTCATGGTGTTCTACCAAGGTCTGGGATCCGAAAAAAAAGACCACGGAGTAACTCCTTGTGTCTCCCAATGGTGGCTCCTTGGGAGGAGATGGCGTTGCGGAGCTGGTCCGAGTCTGCTGGGTCAGTCATGGCCAGTTCGTACTATCAGACCTCAGGATAACACCCAAATGCAAAGAGTTCGAAGAACAAACGTTGGGGAACAAACGGGGGGCAGGAAAACGACAGGTCAAGGGCAGGCAGAGGTCAGTAATCCAGAGCAGAGTCCGAAAGGTACAGAACGGCAGGCGGGCTCAGGGTCAGGGCAGGCAGAGGTCAGTAATCCAGGGCAGTGTCACAAGGTTTTAGATATTTGTGCAAATGTATTAGAAATAAAACACAAGTATTCAACTGACTTGTTGGAAAGCTGCCATTCTATGATGGTGCAACGTTGACCACTGAGCTCTTCAGTAAGGTCATTCTACTACTAATGTTTGTCTATGGAGATTGCATGGCTGTGTGCTCGATTTTATACACCTGTCAGCAATGGGCGGGGCTGAAATAGCAGTGTCCACTATTTTGAATGGGTGTACACATACTTTTGTGTATATACAGTGGACACCTTATGGAAGCTTCCACTTTCCAGTTAATTATTTCACATTCAACTGACCAGGTAATCCAATTGTTTGGCAATGTCTCCATTCATCATTTTTAGCAGCCATTTTCTGCAGCCCTGCGAAGCAATTGTGCTTCAAGTACGGAAAATGCGGACTAGACATCTGGCAAAAACAACATACAGGAAAACGTATGCGCATCTGGTGGACAAAACAAAAGATTTTTACCTTGTCGGCTCGGGGATTCGATCCAGCAACCTACCAGTTACTGGCCCAATGCTCCTACGCGAGAAAGAAAGAGTCAGTCATTGGCAGCCATTTGTTTAGAATGTCAACTAAAATAAACATATCCCATATTTGACCTTTATTTCAACAGGTAGTCCCATTGAGACCATGGTCCCTTTTACAAGGGAGCCCTGCATTTCACAATTTACACATTATAGATACAAGCAACAGTTAAAATACACAAAAAAGGTAGAGAACAACCTTCTTATATATTTATTTAACTAGGCAAGTCAGTTAAGAACAAATTCGTATTTACAATGACAGCCTACCCCAGGAACACTGGGTCAATTGTGTGCCACCCTATGGGACTCCCAATTATGGCCAGATGTGATTCAGCCTGGATTCAAACCAGGGACTGTAGTGACACCTCTTGCACTCTTGCCTTAGACCACTGCGCCACTCAGGAGCCCTTCTACCTGGAACTTGTAAGCAATACATATGGCAGCAAATACACTTGTAATGTCTGACATAACATTTAGACATAACAGAAATGTTGCATATATTATATGAAAAAGATACATGAGACATGTAAGCTAAGCCTTCTAAGGTCTCATCAAAAACAGTGCATTCGGAAAGTATTCAGACCCCATGACTTGTTCCACATTTTGTTACATTACAGCATTATTCTACCATGGATTAAATAGTTTTTTCCCCTCACCAATCTACACACAATACCCCATAATGACAAAGCAAAAACAGCTTATATATATAAAATAAAAACGGAAATATCCCATTTACGTAAGTATTCAGATCCTTTATTCCGTACTTTGTTGAGGCACCTTTGGCAGCGATTACAGTCTTGGGTATGACGCTACTTGGCACATGTATTTGGGAAGTTTCTCCAATTCTTCTCTGCAGATCCTCTCAAACTCTGTCAGGTTGGATGGGGAGTGTTGCCGCACAGCTATTTTCAGGTCTCTCCAGAGATGTTTGATCGGGCTCTGGCTGGGCCACTCAAGGACGTTCAGAGACTTGTCCCGAAATCACTCCTGCATTGTCTTGGCTGTGTGCTTACGGTCGTTGTCCTATTGGAAGGTGAACCTTCGCCTGAGTCTAAGGTTCTGAGTGCTCTGGAGCAGGTTTTCATCAAGGATCTCTCATACTTTGCTCCGTTCATCTTTCCTCGATCCTGACTAGTCTCCCAGTCCCTGCCACTTAAAAACATCCCCACAGCATGATGCTTCCACCACCATGCTTTACCATAGGGATGGTGCCAGGTTTCCTCCAGATGTGATGCTTGGCATTCAGGCCAAAGAGTTCAATCTTGGTTTCCTCAGACCAGAGAATTTTGTTTCCACGGTCTGAGAGTCTTTAGGGGCCTTTTGGCAAACTCCAAGCGGGCTGTCATGTGCCTTTCAATGACGGGCTTCCATCTGGCCACTCTACCATAAAGGCCTGATTGGTAGAGTGCTGCAGAGATGGTTGTCCTTCTGGAAGGTTCTCCCCATCACCACAGAGGAACTCTGGAGCTCTGTCAGTGACCATCGGGTTTTTGGTCACCTCCCTGACGAAGGCCCTTCTCCCCCAATTACTCAGTTGGGCCGGGCGGCCAGCTCTGGGAAGAGTCTTGGTGGTTCCAAACTTCCATTTAAGAATAATGGAGGCCACTGTGTTCTTGGAGGCCTTCAATGCTGCAGATATTTTTTGGTACCCTTCCCCAGATCTGTGCCTCAACACAATCCTGTCTCGGAGCTCTACGGACAATTCCTTCGATCTCATGGCTTGGTTTTTGCTCTGACATGCACTGTCAACAGTGGGACCTTATATAGACAGTTGGGTGCCTTTCCAAATCATGTCCATTCAAGTGAATTTACAACATGTGGACTCCAATCAAGTTGTAGAAACATCAAGGGTGATCAATGGAAACAGGATGCACCTGAGCTCAATTTCGAGTCTCATAGCAAAGGGTCTGAATACTTACGTAAAGGTATTTTTTTTATATTTTTTTTTTAAATTGCAAAAATGTCTGAAACAGTTTTCACTTTGTCATTATGGGGTATTATGTGTAGATTAATGAGGATTTATTTTTATTTAATACATTTTAGAATAAGGCTGTAAAGTAACAATCTGGAAAAAGTCGAGGTCTGAATACTTTCTGACGGCACTGTAGAAGGGAGACGAGGAGGTGGTGGAGGAGAAGAAAGAAAGACCGGAGAGGAGGAGGGGTAGGGGGAGGAGGAGAGAGAAGGACAGGAGAAGAGGGGGGGGGGGGGGTGAAGGAGGAATGACTTTGATAGCAGCAGTGAATCTATTTAGTTAATAAGTGGACGGCTCTCAACAATCATTCTCACGATAGCACATTGGTAGTGACAAATATCAAAGCTAAGCTAGGCTGGGCTTGGTTAAACCCTGGATAGGAGACCAAAGGCATAGCTGTAGATAAAACAACCGTCCATTAGTAGGTGCTGCCCAGTCTTAGTCTTAACCATGGAAGCTCATACATGAAAATGTATATACAAAAATGGTATTTATCTTTGAGTAATTGTCTTAGTTTTTATAAGTCAACATATAAAAAAACATGTGAAATCTATACTGCCCTACCAAGCAAAAAGGCAGTAAGTGTTAATTTGGTTGAAAAATGAGTTAGTCATTTTTGTTATACATGCTTAATCATGTGGACAAGTATCCTGCCTCTATTGTTTTGGAGAAAACGGGGGTCATGTTAGCAGTAACTGCATAAAGTTACTGTGAAACCAAGGTAAATAAGCCATTTTTCTCAGTTCCACGCTATGATCAGTTACTGTCTTTTTTGCTTGGTAGGACAGTATAAGGAAAGCAGTTATTTTTTAAAGGTTACATTATCAGAACATACACTATTCATAGATGACTAATATAATTCATATTTTGTCTCAAATGTCATGTCTTTGTAGGAAATTCACATTAATCATGTATTCAATGGTGTATGTCATAAGGCTCATAAGTTAACACATATACAAATAAAATACACCACTGACAAATAAGGAAAAACATACAAAATCTTATTAGATTACTTATTAGATTTTTGTACAAATAATCTTCTTCTGCCATACAAGATTCTTATTTGATTTTCATGATTCTTTTCAATTTGGGATGGTCCAGATTTTGCATATGGTCAATTGGACAGAACATTGTGGTCAAAGCGTTTATAGTAGGTCATATTTCAAATTAAGTTACTGCCCGCTGATCTTTTAAGAATTGACTCATGAGTCATGATGATACAGTATTAATTTAGACGGAAAGATACAACAAGAGAGCCATCAAACTCTTAACTTAAAAGGATCGGACCCTTTTTTTTAAAAAATGTTCACCTAAAATGATATCCAAATCTAACTGCCTGTAGCTCAGGCCCTGAAGCAAGGATATGCATTTTCTTGGTACCCTTTGAAAGGAAACACTTTGAAGTGTGTGTAAATGTGAAATGAATGTAGGAGAATAACACATTAGATCTGGTAAAAGATAATATTAATATAAAAAAAATATATATTTTGTATTTGTTTTTTGTGACATCTTCGAAATGCAAGAGGCCATAATGTATTATTCCAGCCCAGGTGCAATTTAGATATTGGCCACTAGATGGCAGCAGTGTATGTGCACAGTTTTATTCTGATCCAATGAACCATTGCATTTCTGTTCAACATTTTGTATCAAGACTGCCCAAATGTACCTCATTTGTTTATTAATAACTTTTCATGTTCAAAACTGTGCACTCTCCTCAAACAATTGCATAGTATTATTTCACTGTAATAGCTACTGTAAATTGGACAGTGCAGTTAGATTAACAAGAATTTAAGCTTTCTGCCAATATCAGATATGTCTATGTCCTGGGAAATTGTCTTGTTACTTATAACCTCATGCTAATCACATTAGCCTACGTTAGCTTAACCGTCCCACAGGGGACCCACCAATCCTGAAGAAGTTTTAAGGACAACAAAGTCAAGGTATTGGAGTGGCCATCACAAAAGCCTGACCTCAATCCTATAGAACATTTGTGGGCAGAACTGAAAAAGTGTGTGCGAGCAAGGAGGCCTACAAACCTGACTCAGTTACACCAGCTCTGTCGGGAGGAATAGGCCAAAATTCACCCACCTTATTGGGGGAAGCTTGTGGAAGGCTACCTGAAACGTTGACCCAAGTTAAACAATTTAAAGGCAATGCTACCAAATACTAATTGAGTGTATGTAAACTTCTGACCCACTGGGAATGTGATGAAAGAAATAAAAGATTAAATAAATAATTCTCTCTACTATTATTCTATTTCACATTCATAAAATAAAGGGGTGATCCTAACTGACCTAAGACAGGGAATTTTTACTAGGATTAAATGTCAGGAATTGTGAAAAACTGAGTTTAAATGTATTTGGCTAAGGTGGATGTAAATTTCCGACTTCAGCTGTATTTAGGGAAGAAGCAGTCAGCTAGTATTCTTTCTATAATGGAGTTGCCAGCACTGTCACCGGATCTCAACCCTATTGAGCTGTTGTGGGAGCAGCTTGACCATATGGTATGTAAGAAGTGCCCATCAAGCCAATCCAACTTGTGGGAGGTGCTTCAGGAAGCATGGGGTGAAATCTCTTCAGATTACCTCAACAAACTGACAACTAGAATGCCAAAGGTTTGTAAGGCTGTAATTGCTGCAAATGGAGGATTCTTTGACGAAAGCAAAGTTTGAGGGACACAATGATTATTTCAATTAAAAATCATTATTTTTTTTATAACCTTGTCAACGTCTTGAATATATTTCCTATTCATTTAGCAACTCATTTCATGTATGTTTTTGTGGAAAACAAGGACATTTCTAAGTGACCCCAAACTTTTGAACGGTAGTGTATGTGGTAGTTGTGGAGTAGGAGCCTGAGGGCACACAGTGTGTTGTGAAATCTGTGAATGTATTGTAATGTTTTTAAAATGGTATAAACTGCCTTAATTTCGCTGGACCCCTGGAAGAGTAGCTGCTGCCTTGGCAGATTTGCAATAGTCTCTGTGTAGGGCTACGTGGCAGTTCAAGAGGAGAGTCAAAGGTTTCTTTGTTTTTATTGTTGTTGATTAGGCCTAGTCTATAGCATATGTTCTGTTCAGTTTGAGAAGGAGAGTGCGAAGATGAGGAGGACCTGAGGTCAACTTTGATAGCTTGCTACTACTATAATTTATTTCAATAAAAACAATATGTTTCTTGCCCATGATGTATTTATCAGAGTTATTGATCTTACAATAAGCCAGACTCAAGTAACATTGTGGTGCTAAAACTTGAAGCAGCAGCCACGGCACAATCAATCGGAAATGAACAGGTCATGGAGCTGAAGGTGGGCAAATTCGAGTAGGCATAATTAATTTCAACAGTCTTCATTTTAATTAGACTTCACTAACAATGAGGGCTTTGTGTTGGAGCCTATTTTGTCCTATTTAAGAAATAAGAGGTAGCCCTACCTGTTTGACAGAAATTAGGCTGTAGGCTGCTATATCCATAGATTTGTTGGTCAATTCCTCCACACACCTTGCACTCTTTAAATAGCCTACCTCTGTGTCAATTAACAGCTGTTAAGATAAAACCAAGACTCAAACTGAGGGGGTATGAGGGTATGCCGCAGGCCTACCTTTTATTAAAGAAGCACAGGCCTATCCCTTTTTAGCTTAAGATGAAAAAATAAATTAAATGGATCCGATTCTATGAAGTGATCTATAACAGCCCTTAGGTCCACAATACTTTATGATAGAAACAAGCGGTAAAATACCCGGGAAAGACGTGACTCCGATGCATATGGGGATATCACTGTTTGTTTCTTTGACATTCAGAGGCTGACTTTGCTTGGAAAATAATCAAATTCTGTCACTATCAATTGATTAAGCTATTCACTGTTTAAAACCCAGATTGTAGAGAAACGCTTGTGACCATCTCTCATTGGGTTAAGCCACGAAAGAAGAGTAGCCAGCAGTTAAAGCTTACAGTGCATTTGGAAACTATTCAGACTATCAGACCTCAGGATAAGACCCAGATGCAGACAGTTCGAAGTAACAATAGTTTATTACAAAAACAGTAGGCAGGCAAACGACAGGTCAAGCCAGGCAGAGGTCAGTAATCCAGAGCAGAGTCCGAAAGGTACAGAACGGCAGTCAGGGTCAGGGCAGGCAGAGGTCAGTAATCCAGTGCAGTGTCACAAGGTACAGAACGGCAGGCAGGCTCAGGGTCAGGGCAGGCAGAATGTTCAAAACCAGGAAGACTAGAAAAGAGGAGACAGGGCTGTGAGACGGAGGTTTAATCCGTGATACATGAAACGTGGGATGTATACGGAGGGTGTGGGGCAACATAAGATGAACAGCAGAGGGGCTAAGGATCTTGGAAATGGGAAAAGGGACGATAAAATGGGGGGGAAAGTTTGCGGGACTCTACCCGGAGGGGAAGATCCCGAGTAGACAGCCATACCCTCTGCCCAAGACGATAGTAGGGAGCTGGGGTCTGGTGGCGGTCTGCCTGTCGACGAATGCTGGAGGTGGTCTTGAGAAGAGCAGACCGAGCTCTCTTCCAGATACGCCGACAGTGGCGGACGAACATCTGGGCAGAGGGTATGTTGACCTCTTCATCTTGCTCTGGGAAGAGTGGGGGTGATAACCCCCGGAGCACTCAAAGGGTGAGAGCTCAGTGGCCGAGTAGGTAAGCGTGTTCCGGGCGTACTCCACCCACACGAGTTGCTGGCTCCAGGTGGTGGGGTTGGTCGAGATGAGGCATCGAAGAATCATCTCCAGGTCATGATTGGCACGCTCTGACTGGCCGTTGGATTGGGGATGAAACCCGAAGGACAGGCTGGCCGACGACCTAATGAGTGTGCAGAACGCCTTCCAGAACTGGGACGAGAACTGAGGACCATGGTCGGAAACCATGTCCACCGGAAGTCAATGGATCCAGAAGACGTGCTGCACCATGAGCTGAGCCGTCTCCTTGGCTGAAGGTAGCTTAAGGAGGGGAATGAAATGGGTGGCTTTGGAAAACCTGTCCACCACCGTGCGGATAGTGGTGTTGCCATCAGACGGAGGGAGACCAGTGACAAAGTCCAGGGATATATATGGCCAGGGACGGTGAGGGACAGGAAGAGGTTGAAGGAGGCCAGCCGGAGCTTGCAGAGGAGTCTTGTTCTGAGCACAGACAGTGCAGGCTGCGACGAACGCAGAGATGTCTGGAACCATGGTGGGCCACCAAAGTGTTGTTGCACAAAGACCCCCCCCCCCCCCCCCCCCCGTCCGGGGTCCTGCTGGGAATGCTGCGCCTCACGGACCTGGTTCTCTATCCCCAGACGAAAGTAGCCGCCAGGCACAAGGTAGGAAGAATAGTCTCTGGGTTCGAGGGTGTGGAAGCTGGCAGTAGCGGCGTGAAAGCGCGTCCGGCTTAACATTCTTAGACCTCGGGCGGTAGGAGATGGTGAAGTTGAACCGGGTGTACAACAGGGCCCATCGTGCTTGCCTGGAGTTGAGATGCTTGGTGGTATTCTAGGTTCTTGTGATCCGTCCACACTACGAATGGAAGTTCCGCCCCCTCTAACCAATGTCTTCACTCCTCCAAGGCTGTCTTCACCGCGAGTAGTTCTCAATTCCCCACATCCTAATTCCTCTCTGTGGCATTAAGGCGATGGGAGAAGAAGGCACACGGATGCAGCTTAAGGACCAAGGCAGAATGCTGGGACAGTACAAGCCTCACTCTGACATCCGAAGCGTCTACCTCCTCCACGAACTGATGGGACGTGTCCGGATGGATCAAATTGGGAGCTGTGGTGAAACGGTACATAAGGTTCACGAACGCCCGGTCAGCAACTGGGGACCATGTGAACGGGACCTTGGGAGAGGTGAGTGATGAAAGGGGGGAAGCCAGGGTGCTGTAACTCCGAATAAAATGACAATAGAAATTGGCAAATCCTAAGAAACGTTGCAGCTGCACTCTGGATGTGGGTTGGGGTCAATCCACAACCGCTATCACCTTTCCCGGATCCATCTGCACATTCCCAGCAGTGATGATGTCTCCAAGGAAGGAGATGGTGGAGCGATGGAACTCACATGTTTTGGCTTTGACAAACAGCTGGTTCTCCAGAAGACGCCGGAGGACTTGTTGGACGTGGAGAACGTGTTCTTGAGCCGAGCGGGAAAAGACGAGGATGTCGTTGAGGTAGATGAACATGTCCCGGAGAACGTCATTAACCAGGGCCTGGAACACAGCAGGAGCATTGGTCAAACCGAATGGCATCACCATGTATTCATAGTGTCCGCTAACAGTGTTGAAGGCTGTCTTCCACTCGTCACCTTCCCGTATCCGTACCAGGTGTAGGCATTCTGCAGGTCTAACTTAGGGAAAATAGTGGCCCCCTGGAGCGGCTCAAAAGGCGACGAGTGGTAGCGGGTAGCGATTCTTATTGGTGATGTCATTGAGGCCCTGGTAGTCGATGCACGGGCACAGTTTTGTCCTTCTCCACAAAAAAAGAACCCTGCGCCTGCGGGGGAGGCAGAAGGACGTATACCCCCTGCAGCCAGGGAGTCCTCGACTAGCCTTGGTCTCCGGAACCGACAGTAAATCGAGCCAATCCCCGGGTGGTGTAGTGCCCGGAAGAAGGTCAATCCCGCAGTCATAGGGTCGATGCAGAGTGAACAAAGTGGCCCGGGCCTTGCTGAAAACCTCCCGGAGATCCTGGTACTCCGCGGGAACAGCAGAAAGATCCGAGGCTTCTTCCGAGCCCACACAAAGAAGTCCCGGGGCAGGCTGTGCCGACTTCAGACAATGTGCGTGTAAGGACAGGCTCCAGCCCACGATAGCACCAGCAGTCAGTTGATAAGGGGATTGTGTTGCTGGAGCCAAGAAAACCACGGTAACCTGAGGAGACTTGATAAGCATAAACTGTATAGACTCACTGTGGTTCCCGGACACACGCAGGTGGATAGGAGTAGTATTGTGGGTAACCCTGCCTATAGAGCGCCCATCCAGTGCTCTAACATCCAGGGGACTGGAGAGGGGCTGAGTGGGGATGCCCAGCTCAGACACCAGGGTGGCGTCCATGAAACTCTCGTTGGCCCCAGAGTCAATGAGAACCCAGAGAGAGCAGAGAGCAGAGAGAGCAGGATGGCATGGAGAAGGGTGTGAGTAAGGGGAGAAAACATCTCCATATGACCCACCAGAGTACTTGTACCTGCTGATGAGCCTGGTCTCTAAAGGACAGGTAGACACATAATGACCGGCAGTTCCCAATACAGACAACTCTGGGTGTTAAGTCTGTGTAAATGTTTGGCTGGAGACAGCCTAGCTCTCCGAAAAAGGCGAGTCGGCAGACCTCAGATTCTCGGGGGAACTCGGGTAAGCTCGGATCCTCTCGGGGACTTAGACGCCGGAGACTTCCAGAGTTCCTCGCCGGCAAGGTGGAATCCTTGGGCGAGCGATTGGGACCGGAATCAGACCTCCTCTCCCTCCTATGTTCCCGTAGCCGCCCATTGATCCGGATGGTCAAGGCGATGAGCGAATTAAGATCCGTAGGCAGCTCCCGGGCTGCGAGCTTGTCCTTAACCTCCTCCAATAATCCATGAAGGAACGTGTCGAACAGTGATTCCGGGTTCCAGGCACACTCGGCAGCCAACGTGCGGAAATCAACCACATAGTCCGCCAAACTGCGGGAGTCTTGGCGAAGCTGGAGTAACTTCTGAGCAGCCTCTTTCCCGGACAACAGAGAATCGAAAACCTTTTTCACCACAAACTCCTCCAGGCTGAAACACACAGCAGATTGTTGTTCCCACACCACAGTTGCCCAGGCGAGAGCCCTCCCAGACATTAGCATTATGAGATACGCTATCTTCGAGCGGTCCGAGGGGAAGGACGAGGGCTGCAGCTTGAAGATGAGGGAACACTGGGAGAGAAACGCACAACAGGTTCCTGACCCTTCAGCGAAGCATTCTGGAGGACGTAAGCAGAGTTCTCGGGAAGCCGGGGTGGCCTGGAGAGATGCACTGCTAACAGCGGTGTTACTGGGGGGCTGGGAAGCTGCTGTCGTGGCTGGCGGCCTCACAGATAATCCGCAGATTTGCTCCAGCAATGTATTCAAGGCACAGTCATGGTGTTCTACCAAGGTCTGGGATCCGAAAAAAAAGACCACGGAGTAACTCCTTGTGTCTCCCAATGGTGGCTCCTTGGGAGGAGATGGCGTTGCGGAGCTGGTCCGAGTCTGCTGGGTCAGTCATGGCCAGTTCGTACTATCAGACCTCAGGATAACACCCAAATGCAAAGAGTTCGAAGAACAAACGTTGGGGAACAAACGGGGGGCAGGAAAACGACAGGTCAAGGGCAGGCAGAGGTCAGTAATCCAGAGCAGAGTCCGAAAGGTACAGAACGGCAGGCGGGCTCAGGGTCAGGGCAGGCAGAGGTCAGTAATCCAGGGCAGTGTCACAAGGTTTTAGATATTTGTGCAAATGTATTAGAAATAAAACACAAGTATTCAACTGACTTGTTGGAAAGCTGCCATTCTATGATGGTGCAACGTTGACCACTGAGCTCTTCAGTAAGGTCATTCTACTACTAATGTTTGTCTATGGAGATTGCATGGCTGTGTGCTCGATTTTATACACCTGTCAGCAATGGGCGGGGCTGAAATAGCAGTGTCCACTATTTTGAATGGGTGTACACATACTTTTGTGTATATACAGTGGACACCTTATGGAAGCTTCCACTTTCCAGTTAATTATTTCACATTCAACTGACCAGGTAATCCAATTGTTTGGCAATGTCTCCATTCATCATTTTTAGCAGCCATTTTCTGCAGCCCTGCGAAGCAATTGTGCTTCAAGTACGGAAAATGCGGACTAGACATCTGGCAAAAACAACATACAGGAAAACGTATGCGCATCTGGTGGACAAAACAAAAGATTTTTACCTTGTCGGCTCGGGGATTCGATCCAGCAACCTACCAGTTACTGGCCCAATGCTCCTACGCGAGAAAGAAAGAGTCAGTCATTGGCAGCCATTTGTTTAGAATGTCAACTAAAATAAACATATCCCATATTTGACCTTTATTTCAACAGGTAGTCCCATTGAGACCATGGTCCCTTTTACAAGGGAGCCCTGCATTTCACAATTTACACATTATAGATACAAGCAACAGTTAAAATACACAAAAAAGGTAGAGAACAACCTTCTTATATATTTATTTAACTAGGCAAGTCAGTTAAGAACAAATTCGTATTTACAATGACAGCCTACCCCAGGAACACTGGGTCAATTGTGTGCCACCCTATGGGACTCCCAATTATGGCCAGATGTGATTCAGCCTGGATTCAAACCAGGGACTGTAGTGACACCTCTTGCACTCTTGCCTTAGACCACTGCGCCACTCAGGAGCCCTTCTACCTGGAACTTGTAAGCAATACATATGGCAGCAAATACACTTGTAATGTCTGACATAACATTTAGACATAACAGAAATGTTGCATATATTATATGAAAAAGATACATGAGACATGTAAGCTAAGCCTTCTAAGGTCTCATCAAAAACAGTGCATTCGGAAAGTATTCAGACCCCATGACTTGTTCCACATTTTGTTACATTACAGCATTATTCTACCATGGATTAAATAGTTTTTTCCCCTCACCAATCTACACACAATACCCCATAATGACAAAGCAAAAACAGCTTATATATATAAAATAAAAACGGAAATATCCCATTTACGTAAGTATTCAGATCCTTTATTCCGTACTTTGTTGAGGCACCTTTGGCAGCGATTACAGTCTTGGGTATGACGCTACTTGGCACATGTATTTGGGAAGTTTCTCCAATTCTTCTCTGCAGATCCTCTCAAACTCTGTCAGGTTGGATGGGGAGTGTTGCCGCACAGCTATTTTCAGGTCTCTCCAGAGATGTTTGATCGGGCTCTGGCTGGGCCACTCAAGGACGTTCAGAGACTTGTCCCGAAATCACTCCTGCATTGTCTTGGCTGTGTGCTTACGGTCGTTGTCCTATTGGAAGGTGAACCTTCGCCTGAGTCTAAGGTTCTGAGTGCTCTGGAGCAGGTTTTCATCAAGGATCTCTCATACTTTGCTCCGTTCATCTTTCCTCGATCCTGACTAGTCTCCCAGTCCCTGCCACTTAAAAACATCCCCACAGCATGATGCTTCCACCACCATGCTTTACCATAGGGATGGTGCCAGGTTTCCTCCAGATGTGATGCTTGGCATTCAGGCCAAAGAGTTCAATCTTGGTTTCCTCAGACCAGAGAATTTTGTTTCCACGGTCTGAGAGTCTTTAGGGGCCTTTTGGCAAACTCCAAGCGGGCTGTCATGTGCCTTTCAATGACGGGCTTCCATCTGGCCACTCTACCATAAAGGCCTGATTGGTAGAGTGCTGCAGAGATGGTTGTCCTTCTGGAAGGTTCTCCCCATCACCACAGAGGAACTCTGGAGCTCTGTCAGTGACCATCGGGTTTTTGGTCACCTCCCTGACGAAGGCCCTTCTCCCCCAATTACTCAGTTGGGCCGGGCGGCCAGCTCTGGGAAGAGTCTTGGTGGTTCCAAACTTCCATTTAAGAATAATGGAGGCCACTGTGTTCTTGGAGGCCTTCAATGCTGCAGATATTTTTTGGTACCCTTCCCCAGATCTGTGCCTCAACACAATCCTGTCTCGGAGCTCTACGGACAATTCCTTCGATCTCATGGCTTGGTTTTTGCTCTGACATGCACTGTCAACAGTGGGACCTTATATAGACAGTTGGGTGCCTTTCCAAATCATGTCCATTCAAGTGAATTTACAACATGTGGACTCCAATCAAGTTGTAGAAACATCAAGGGTGATCAATGGAAACAGGATGCACCTGAGCTCAATTTCGAGTCTCATAGCAAAGGGTCTGAATACTTACGTAAAGGTATTTTTTTTATATTTTTTTTTTAAATTGCAAAAATGTCTGAAACAGTTTTCACTTTGTCATTATGGGGTATTATGTGTAGATTAATGAGGATTTATTTTTATTTAATACATTTTAGAATAAGGCTGTAAAGTAACAATCTGGAAAAAGTCGAGGTCTGAATACTTTCTGACGGCACTGTAGAAGGGAGACGAGGAGGTGGTGGAGGAGAAGAAAGAAAGACCGGAGAGGAGGAGGGGTAGGGGGAGGAGGAGAGAGAAGGACAGGAGAAGAGGGGGGGGGGGGGGGGTGAAGGAGGAATGACTTTGATAGCAGCAGTGAATCTATTTAGTTAATAAGTGGACGGCTCTCAACAATCATTCTCACGATAGCACATTGGTAGTGACAAATATCAAAGCTAAGCTAGGCTGGGCTTGGTTAAACCCTGGATAGGAGACCAAAGGCATAGCTGTAGATAAAACAACCGTCCATTAGTAGGTGCTGCCCAGTCTTAGTCTTAACCATGGAAGCTCATACATGAAAATGTATATACAAAAATGGTATTTATCTTTGAGTAATTGTCTTAGTTTTTATAAGTCAACATATAAAAAAACATGTGAAATCTATACTGCCCTACCAAGCAAAAAGGCAGTAAGTGTTAATTTGGTTGAAAAATGAGTTAGTCATTTTTGTTATACATGCTTAATCATGTGGACAAGTATCCTGCCTCTATTGTTTTGGAGAAAACGGGGGTCATGTTAGCAGTAACTGCATAAAGTTACTGTGAAACCAAGGTAAATAAGCCATTTTTCTCAGTTCCACGCTATGATCAGTTACTGTCTTTTTTGCTTGGTAGGACAGTATAAGGAAAGCAGTTATTTTTTAAAGGTTACATTATCAGAACATACACTATTCATAGATGACTAATATAATTCATATTTTGTCTCAAATGTCATGTCTTTGTAGGAAATTCACATTAATCATGTATTCAATGGTGTATGTCATAAGGCTCATAAGTTAACACATATACAAATAAAATACACCACTGACAAATAAGGAAAAACATACAAAATCTTATTAGATTACTTATTAGATTTTTGTACAAATAATCTTCTTCTGCCATACAAGATTCTTATTTGATTTTCATGATTCTTTTCAATTTGGGATGGTCCAGATTTTGCATATGGTCAATTGGACAGAACATTGTGGTCAAAGCGTTTATAGTAGGTCATATTTCAAATTAAGTTACTGCCCGCTGATCTTTTAAGAATTGACTCATGAGTCATGATGATACAGTATTAATTTAGACGGAAAGATACAACAAGAGAGCCATCAAACTCTTAACTTAAAAGGATCGGACCCTTTTTTTTAAAAAATGTTCACCTAAAATGATATCCAAATCTAACTGCCTGTAGCTCAGGCCCTGAAGCAAGGATATGCATTTTCTTGGTACCCTTTGAAAGGAAACACTTTGAAGTGTGTGTAAATGTGAAATGAATGTAGGAGAATAACACATTAGATCTGGTAAAAGATAATATTAATATAAAAAAAATATATATTTTGTATTTGTTTTTTGTGACATCTTCGAAATGCAAGAGGCCATAATGTATTATTCCAGCCCAGGTGCAATTTAGATATTGGCCACTAGATGGCAGCAGTGTATGTGCACAGTTTTATTCTGATCCAATGAACCATTGCATTTCTGTTCAACATTTTGTATCAAGACTGCCCAAATGTACCTCATTTGTTTATTAATAACTTTTCATGTTCAAAACTGTGCACTCTCCTCAAACAATTGCATAGTATTATTTCACTGTAATAGCTACTGTAAATTGGACAGTGCAGTTAGATTAACAAGAATTTAAGCTTTCTGCCAATATCAGATATGTCTATGTCCTGGGAAATTGTCTTGTTACTTATAACCTCATGCTAATCACATTAGCCTACGTTAGCTTAACCGTCCCACAGGGGACCCACCAATCCTGAAGAAGTTTTAAGGACAACAAAGTCAAGGTATTGGAGTGGCCATCACAAAAGCCTGACCTCAATCCTATAGAACATTTGTGGGCAGAACTGAAAAAGTGTGTGCGAGCAAGGAGGCCTACAAACCTGACTCAGTTACACCAGCTCTGTCGGGAGGAATAGGCCAAAATTCACCCACCTTATTGGGGGAAGCTTGTGGAAGGCTACCTGAAACGTTGACCCAAGTTAAACAATTTAAAGGCAATGCTACCAAATACTAATTGAGTGTATGTAAACTTCTGACCCACTGGGAATGTGATGAAAGAAATAAAAGATTAAATAAATAATTCTCTCTACTATTATTCTATTTCACATTCATAAAATAAAGGGGTGATCCTAACTGACCTAAGACAGGGAATTTTTACTAGGATTAAATGTCAGGAATTGTGAAAAACTGAGTTTAAATGTATTTGGCTAAGGTGGATGTAAATTTCCGACTTCAGCTGTATTTAGGGAAGAAGCAGTCAGCTAGTATTCTTTCTATAATGGAGTTGCCAGCACTGTCACCGGATCTCAACCCTATTGAGCTGTTGTGGGAGCAGCTTGACCATATGGTATGTAAGAAGTGCCCATCAAGCCAATCCAACTTGTGGGAGGTGCTTCAGGAAGCATGGGGTGAAATCTCTTCAGATTACCTCAACAAACTGACAACTAGAATGCCAAAGGTTTGTAAGGCTGTAATTGCTGCAAATGGAGGATTCTTTGACGAAAGCAAAGTTTGAGGGACACAATGATTATTTCAATTAAAAATCATTATTTTTTTTATAACCTTGTCAACGTCTTGAATATATTTCCTATTCATTTAGCAACTCATTTCATGTATGTTTTTGTGGAAAACAAGGACATTTCTAAGTGACCCCAAACTTTTGAACGGTAGTGTATGTGGTAGTTGTGGAGTAGGAGCCTGAGGGCACACAGTGTGTTGTGAAATCTGTGAATGTATTGTAATGTTTTTAAAATGGTATAAACTGCCTTAATTTCGCTGGACCCCTGGAAGAGTAGCTGCTGCCTTGGCAGATTTGCAATAGTCTCTGTGTAGGGCTACGTGGCAGTTCAAGAGGAGAGTCAAAGGTTTCTTTGTTTTTATTGTTGTTGATTAGGCCTAGTCTATAGCATATGTTCTGTTCAGTTTGAGAAGGAGAGTGCGAAGATGAGGAGGACCTGAGGTCAACTTTGATAGCTTGCTACTACTATAATTTATTTCAATAAAAACAATATGTTTCTTGCCCATGATGTATTTATCAGAGTTATTGATCTTACAATAAGCCAGACTCAAGTAACATTGTGGTGCTAAAACTTGAAGCAGCAGCCACGGCACAATCAATCGGAAATGAACAGGTCATGGAGCTGAAGGTGGGCAAATTCGAGTAGGCATAATTAATTTCAACAGTCTTCATTTTAATTAGACTTCACTAACAATGAGGGCTTTGTGTTGGAGCCTATTTTGTCCTATTTAAGAAATAAGAGGTAGCCCTACCTGTTTGACAGAAATTAGGCTGTAGGCTGCTATATCCATAGATTTGTTGGTCAATTCCTCCACACACCTTGCACTCTTTAAATAGCCTACCTCTGTGTCAATTAACAGCTGTTAAGATAAAACCAAGACTCAAACTGAGGGGGTATGAGGGTATGCCGCAGGCCTACCTTTTATTAAAGAAGCACAGGCCTATCCCTTTTTAGCTTAAGATGAAAAAATAAATTAAATGGATCCGATTCTATGAAGTGATCTATAACAGCCCTTAGGTCCACAATACTTTATGATAGAAACAAGCGGTAAAATACCCGGGAAAGACGTGACTCCGATGCATATGGGGATATCACTGTTTGTTTCTTTGACATTCAGAGGCTGACTTTGCTTGGAAAATAATCAAATTCTGTCACTATCAATTGATTAAGCTATTCACTGTTTAAAACCCAGATTGTAGAGAAACGCTTGTGACCATCTCTCATTGGGTTAAGCCACGAAAGAAGAGTAGCCAGCAGTTAAAGCTTACAGTGCATTTGGAAACTATTCAGACTATCAGACCTCAGGATAAGACCCAGATGCAGACAGTTCGAAGTAACAATAGTTTATTACAAAAACAGTAGGCAGGCAAACGACAGGTCAAGCCAGGCAGAGGTCAGTAATCCAGAGCAGAGTCCGAAAGGTACAGAACGGCAGTCAGGGTCAGGGCAGGCAGAGGTCAGTAATCCAGTGCAGTGTCACAAGGTACAGAACGGCAGGCAGGCTCAGGGTCAGGGCAGGCAGAATGTTCAAAACCAGGAAGACTAGAAAAGAGGAGACAGGGCTGTGAGACGGAGGTTTAATCCGTGATACATGAAACGTGGGATGTATACGGAGGGTGTGGGGCAACATAAGATGAACAGCAGAGGGGCTAAGGATCTTGGAAATGGGAAAAGGGACGATAAAATGGGGGGGAAAGTTTGCGGGACTCTACCCGGAGGGGAAGATCCCGAGTAGACAGCCATACCCTCTGCCCAAGACGATAGTAGGGAGCTGGGGTCTGGTGGCGGTCTGCCTGTCGACGAATGCTGGAGGTGGTCTTGAGAAGAGCAGACCGAGCTCTCTTCCAGATACGCCGACAGTGGCGGACGAACATCTGGGCAGAGGGTATGTTGACCTCTTCATCTTGCTCTGGGAAGAGTGGGGGTGATAACCCCCGGAGCACTCAAAGGGTGAGAGCTCAGTGGCCGAGTAGGTAAGCGTGTTCCGGGCGTACTCCACCCACACGAGTTGCTGGCTCCAGGTGGTGGGGTTGGTCGAGATGAGGCATCGAAGAATCATCTCCAGGTCATGATTGGCACGCTCTGACTGGCCGTTGGATTGGGGATGAAACCCGAAGGACAGGCTGGCCGACGACCTAATGAGTGTGCAGAACGCCTTCCAGAACTGGGACGAGAACTGAGGACCATGGTCGGAAACCATGTCCACCGGAAGTCAATGGATCCAGAAGACGTGCTGCACCATGAGCTGAGCCGTCTCCTTGGCTGAAGGTAGCTTAAGGAGGGGAATGAAATGGGTGGCTTTGGAAAACCTGTCCACCACCGTGCGGATAGTGGTGTTGCCATCAGACGGAGGGAGACCAGTGACAAAGTCCAGGGATATATATGGCCAGGGACGGTGAGGGACAGGAAGAGGTTGAAGGAGGCCAGCCGGAGCTTGCAGAGGAGTCTTGTTCTGAGCACAGACAGTGCAGGCTGCGACGAACGCAGAGATGTCTGGAACCATGGTGGGCCACCAAAGTGTTGTTGCACAAAGACCCCCCCCCCCCCCCCCGTCCGGGGTCCTGCTGGGAATGCTGCGCCTCACGGACCTGGTTCTCTATCCCCAGACGAAAGTAGCCGCCAGGCACAAGGTAGGAAGAATAGTCTCTGGGTTCGAGGGTGTGGAAGCTGGCAGTAGCGGCGTGAAAGCGCGTCCGGCTTAACATTCTTAGACCTCGGGCGGTAGGAGATGGTGAAGTTGAACCGGGTGTACAACAGGGCCCATCGTGCTTGCCTGGAGTTGAGATGCTTGGTGGTATTCTAGGTTCTTGTGATCCGTCCACACTACGAATGGAAGTTCCGCCCCCTCTAACCAATGTCTTCACTCCTCCAAGGCTGTCTTCACCGCGAGTAGTTCTCAATTCCCCACATCCTAATTCCTCTCTGTGGCATTAAGGCGATGGGAGAAGAAGGCACACGGATGCAGCTTAAGGACCAAGGCAGAATGCTGGGACAGTACAAGCCTCACTCTGACATCCGAAGCGTCTACCTCCTCCACGAACTGATGGGACGTGTCCGGATGGATCAAATTGGGAGCTGTGGTGAAACGGTACATAAGGTTCACGAACGCCCGGTCAGCAACTGGGGACCATGTGAACGGGACCTTGGGAGAGGTGAGTGATGAAAGGGGGGAAGCCAGGGTGCTGTAACTCCGAATAAAATGACAATAGAAATTGGCAAATCCTAAGAAACGTTGCAGCTGCACTCTGGATGTGGGTTGGGGTCAATCCACAACCGCTATCACCTTTCCCGGATCCATCTGCACATTCCCAGCAGTGATGATGTCTCCAAGGAAGGAGATGGTGGAGCGATGGAACTCACATGTTTTGGCTTTGACAAACAGCTGGTTCTCCAGAAGACGCCGGAGGACTTGTTGGACGTGGAGAACGTGTTCTTGAGCCGAGCGGGAAAAGACGAGGATGTCGTTGAGGTAGATGAACATGTCCCGGAGAACGTCATTAACCAGGGCCTGGAACACAGCAGGAGCATTGGTCAAACCGAATGGCATCACCATGTATTCATAGTGTCCGCTAACAGTGTTGAAGGCTGTCTTCCACTCGTCACCTTCCCGTATCCGTACCAGGTGTAGGCATTCTGCAGGTCTAACTTAGGGAAAATAGTGGCCCCCTGGAGCGGCTCAAAAGGCGACGAGTGGTAGCGGGTAGCGATTCTTATTGGTGATGTCATTGAGGCCCTGGTAGTCGATGCACGGGCACAGTTTTGTCCTTCTCCACAAAAAAAGAACCCTGCGCCTGCGGGGGAGGCAGAAGGACGTATACCCCCTGCAGCCAGGGAGTCCTCGACTAGCCTTGGTCTCCGGAACCGACAGTAAATCGAGCCAATCCCCGGGTGGTGTAGTGCCCGGAAGAAGGTCAATCCCGCAGTCATAGGGTCGATGCAGAGTGAACAAAGTGGCCCGGGCCTTGCTGAAAACCTCCCGGAGATCCTGGTACTCCGCGGGAACAGCAGAAAGATCCGAGGCTTCTTCCGAGCCCACACAAAGAAGTCCCGGGGCAGGCTGTGCCGACTTCAGACAATGTGCGTGTAAGGACAGGCTCCAGCCCACGATAGCACCAGCAGTCAGTTGATAAGGGGATTGTGTTGCTGGAGCCAAGAAAACCACGGTAACCTGAGGAGACTTGATAAGCATAAACTGTATAGACTCACTGTGGTTCCCGGACACACGCAGGTGGATAGGAGTAGTATTGTGGGTAACCCTGCCTATAGAGCGCCCATCCAGTGCTCTAACATCCAGGGGACTGGAGAGGGGCTGAGTGGGGATGCCCAGCTCAGACACCAGGGTGGCGTCCATGAAACTCTCGTTGGCCCCAGAGTCAATGAGAACCCAGAGAGAGCAGAGAGCAGAGAGAGCAGGATGGCATGGAGAAGGGTGTGAGTAAGGGGAGAAAACATCTCCATATGACCCACCAGAGTACTTGTACCTGCTGATGAGCCTGGTCTCTAAAGGACAGGTAGACACATAATGACCGGCAGTTCCCAATACAGACAACTCTGGGTGTTAAGTCTGTGTAAATGTTTGGCTGGAGACAGCCTAGCTCTCCGAAAAAGGCGAGTCGGCAGACCTCAGATTCTCGGGGGAACTCGGGTAAGCTCGGATCCTCTCGGGGACTTAGACGCCGGAGACTTCCAGAGTTCCTCGCCGGCAAGGTGGAATCCTTGGGCGAGCGATTGGGACCGGAATCAGACCTCCTCTCCCTCCTATGTTCCCGTAGCCGCCCATTGATCCGGATGGTCAAGGCGATGAGCGAATTAAGATCCGTAGGCAGCTCCCGGGCTGCGAGCTTGTCCTTAACCTCCTCCAATAATCCATGAAGGAACGTGTCGAACAGTGATTCCGGGTTCCAGGCACACTCGGCAGCCAACGTGCGGAAATCAACCACATAGTCCGCCAAACTGCGGGAGTCTTGGCGAAGCTGGAGTAACTTCTGAGCAGCCTCTTTCCCGGACAACAGAGAATCGAAAACCTTTTTCACCACAAACTCCTCCAGGCTGAAACACACAGCAGATTGTTGTTCCCACACCACAGTTGCCCAGGCGAGAGCCCTCCCAGACATTAGCATTATGAGATACGCTATCTTCGAGCGGTCCGAGGGGAAGGACGAGGGCTGCAGCTTGAAGATGAGGGAACACTGGGAGAGAAACGCACAACAGGTTCCTGACCCTTCAGCGAAGCATTCTGGAGGACGTAAGCAGAGTTCTCGGGAAGCCGGGGTGGCCTGGAGAGATGCACTGCTAACAGCGGTGTTACTGGGGGGCTGGGAAGCTGCTGTCGTGGCTGGCGGCCTCACAGATAATCCGCAGATTTGCTCCAGCAATGTATTCAAGGCACAGTCATGGTGTTCTACCAAGGTCTGGGATCCGAAAAAAAAGACCACGGAGTAACTCCTTGTGTCTCCCAATGGTGGCTCCTTGGGAGGAGATGGCGTTGCGGAGCTGGTCCGAGTCTGCTGGGTCAGTCATGGCCAGTTCGTACTATCAGACCTCAGGATAACACCCAAATGCAAAGAGTTCGAAGAACAAACGTTGGGGAACAAACGGGGGGCAGGAAAACGACAGGTCAAGGGCAGGCAGAGGTCAGTAATCCAGAGCAGAGTCCGAAAGGTACAGAACGGCAGGCGGGCTCAGGGTCAGGGCAGGCAGAGGTCAGTAATCCAGGGCAGTGTCACAAGGTTTTAGATATTTGTGCAAATGTATTAGAAATAAAACACAAGTATTCAACTGACTTGTTGGAAAGCTGCCATTCTATGATGGTGCAACGTTGACCACTGAGCTCTTCAGTAAGGTCATTCTACTACTAATGTTTGTCTATGGAGATTGCATGGCTGTGTGCTCGATTTTATACACCTGTCAGCAATGGGCGGGGCTGAAATAGCAGTGTCCACTATTTTGAATGGGTGTACACATACTTTTGTGTATATACAGTGGACACCTTATGGAAGCTTCCACTTTCCAGTTAATTATTTCACATTCAACTGACCAGGTAATCCAATTGTTTGGCAATGTCTCCATTCATCATTTTTAGCAGCCATTTTCTGCAGCCCTGCGAAGCAATTGTGCTTCAAGTACGGAAAATGCGGACTAGACATCTGGCAAAAACAACATACAGGAAAACGTATGCGCATCTGGTGGACAAAACAAAAGATTTTTACCTTGTCGGCTCGGGGATTCGATCCAGCAACCTACCAGTTACTGGCCCAATGCTCCTACGCGAGAAAGAAAGAGTCAGTCATTGGCAGCCATTTGTTTAGAATGTCAACTAAAATAAACATATCCCATATTTGACCTTTATTTCAACAGGTAGTCCCATTGAGACCATGGTCCCTTTTACAAGGGAGCCCTGCATTTCACAATTTACACATTATAGATACAAGCAACAGTTAAAATACACAAAAAAGGTAGAGAACAACCTTCTTATATATTTATTTAACTAGGCAAGTCAGTTAAGAACAAATTCGTATTTACAATGACAGCCTACCCCAGGAACACTGGGTCAATTGTGTGCCACCCTATGGGACTCCCAATTATGGCCAGATGTGATTCAGCCTGGATTCAAACCAGGGACTGTAGTGACACCTCTTGCACTCTTGCCTTAGACCACTGCGCCACTCAGGAGCCCTTCTACCTGGAACTTGTAAGCAATACATATGGCAGCAAATACACTTGTAATGTCTGACATAACATTTAGACATAACAGAAATGTTGCATATATTATATGAAAAAGATACATGAGACATGTAAGCTAAGCCTTCTAAGGTCTCATCAAAAACAGTGCATTCGGAAAGTATTCAGACCCCATGACTTGTTCCACATTTTGTTACATTACAGCATTATTCTACCATGGATTAAATAGTTTTTTCCCCTCACCAATCTACACACAATACCCCATAATGACAAAGCAAAAACAGCTTATATATATAAAATAAAAACGGAAATATCCCATTTACGTAAGTATTCAGATCCTTTATTCCGTACTTTGTTGAGGCACCTTTGGCAGCGATTACAGTCTTGGGTATGACGCTACTTGGCACATGTATTTGGGAAGTTTCTCCAATTCTTCTCTGCAGATCCTCTCAAACTCTGTCAGGTTGGATGGGGAGTGTTGCCGCACAGCTATTTTCAGGTCTCTCCAGAGATGTTTGATCGGGCTCTGGCTGGGCCACTCAAGGACGTTCAGAGACTTGTCCCGAAATCACTCCTGCATTGTCTTGGCTGTGTGCTTACGGTCGTTGTCCTATTGGAAGGTGAACCTTCGCCTGAGTCTAAGGTTCTGAGTGCTCTGGAGCAGGTTTTCATCAAGGATCTCTCATACTTTGCTCCGTTCATCTTTCCTCGATCCTGACTAGTCTCCCAGTCCCTGCCACTTAAAAACATCCCCACAGCATGATGCTTCCACCACCATGCTTTACCATAGGGATGGTGCCAGGTTTCCTCCAGATGTGATGCTTGGCATTCAGGCCAAAGAGTTCAATCTTGGTTTCCTCAGACCAGAGAATTTTGTTTCCACGGTCTGAGAGTCTTTAGGGGCCTTTTGGCAAACTCCAAGCGGGCTGTCATGTGCCTTTCAATGACGGGCTTCCATCTGGCCACTCTACCATAAAGGCCTGATTGGTAGAGTGCTGCAGAGATGGTTGTCCTTCTGGAAGGTTCTCCCCATCACCACAGAGGAACTCTGGAGCTCTGTCAGTGACCATCGGGTTTTTGGTCACCTCCCTGACGAAGGCCCTTCTCCCCCAATTACTCAGTTGGGCCGGGCGGCCAGCTCTGGGAAGAGTCTTGGTGGTTCCAAACTTCCATTTAAGAATAATGGAGGCCACTGTGTTCTTGGAGGCCTTCAATGCTGCAGATATTTTTTGGTACCCTTCCCCAGATCTGTGCCTCAACACAATCCTGTCTCGGAGCTCTACGGACAATTCCTTCGATCTCATGGCTTGGTTTTTGCTCTGACATGCACTGTCAACAGTGGGACCTTATATAGACAGTTGGGTGCCTTTCCAAATCATGTCCATTCAAGTGAATTTACAACATGTGGACTCCAATCAAGTTGTAGAAACATCAAGGGTGATCAATGGAAACAGGATGCACCTGAGCTCAATTTCGAGTCTCATAGCAAAGGGTCTGAATACTTACGTAAAGGTATTTTTTTTATATTTTTTTTTTAAATTGCAAAAATGTCTGAAACAGTTTTCACTTTGTCATTATGGGGTATTATGTGTAGATTAATGAGGATTTATTTTTATTTAATACATTTTAGAATAAGGCTGTAAAGTAACAATCTGGAAAAAGTCGAGGTCTGAATACTTTCTGACGGCACTGTAGAAGGGAGACGAGGAGGTGGTGGAGGAGAAGAAAGAAAGACCGGAGAGGAGGAGGGGTAGGGGGAGGAGGAGAGAGAAGGACAGGAGAAGAGGGGGGGGGGGGGGGGTGAAGGAGGAATGACTTTGATAGCAGCAGTGAATCTATTTAGTTAATAAGTGGACGGCTCTCAACAATCATTCTCACGATAGCACATTGGTAGTGACAAATATCAAAGCTAAGCTAGGCTGGGCTTGGTTAAACCCTGGATAGGAGACCAAAGGCATAGCTGTAGATAAAACAACCGTCCATTAGTAGGTGCTGCCCAGTCTTAGTCTTAACCATGGAAGCTCATACATGAAAATGTATATACAAAAATGGTATTTATCTTTGAGTAATTGTCTTAGTTTTTATAAGTCAACATATAAAAAAACATGTGAAATCTATACTGCCCTACCAAGCAAAAAGGCAGTAAGTGTTAATTTGGTTGAAAAATGAGTTAGTCATTTTTGTTATACATGCTTAATCATGTGGACAAGTATCCTGCCTCTATTGTTTTGGAGAAAACGGGGGTCATGTTAGCAGTAACTGCATAAAGTTACTGTGAAACCAAGGTAAATAAGCCATTTTTCTCAGTTCCACGCTATGATCAGTTACTGTCTTTTTTGCTTGGTAGGACAGTATAAGGAAAGCAGTTATTTTTTAAAGGTTACATTATCAGAACATACACTATTCATAGATGACTAATATAATTCATATTTTGTCTCAAATGTCATGTCTTTGTAGGAAATTCACATTAATCATGTATTCAATGGTGTATGTCATAAGGCTCATAAGTTAACACATATACAAATAAAATACACCACTGACAAATAAGGAAAAACATACAAAATCTTATTAGATTACTTATTAGATTTTTGTACAAATAATCTTCTTCTGCCATACAAGATTCTTATTTGATTTTCATGATTCTTTTCAATTTGGGATGGTCCAGATTTTGCATATGGTCAATTGGACAGAACATTGTGGTCAAAGCGTTTATAGTAGGTCATATTTCAAATTAAGTTACTGCCCGCTGATCTTTTAAGAATTGACTCATGAGTCATGATGATACAGTATTAATTTAGACGGAAAGATACAACAAGAGAGCCATCAAACTCTTAACTTAAAAGGATCGGACCCTTTTTTTAAAAAATGTTCACCTAAAATGATATCCAAATCTAACTGCCTGTAGCTCAGGCCCTGAAGCAAGGATATGCATTTTCTTGGTACCCTTTGAAAGGAAACACTTTGAAGTGTGTGTAAATGTGAAATGAATGTAGGAGAATAACACATTAGATCTGGTAAAAGATAATATTAATATAAAAAAAATATATATTTTGTATTTGTTTTTTGTGACATCTTCGAAATGCAAGAGGCCATAATGTATTATTCCAGCCCAGGTGCAATTTAGATATTGGCCACTAGATGGCAGCAGTGTATGTGCACAGTTTTATTCTGATCCAATGAACCATTGCATTTCTGTTCAACATTTTGTATCAAGACTGCCCAAATGTACCTCATTTGTTTATTAATAACTTTTCATGTTCAAAACTGTGCACTCTCCTCAAACAATTGCATAGTATTATTTCACTGTAATAGCTACTGTAAATTGGACAGTGCAGTTAGATTAACAAGAATTTAAGCTTTCTGCCAATATCAGATATGTCTATGTCCTGGGAAATTGTCTTGTTACTTATAACCTCATGCTAATCACATTAGCCTACGTTAGCTTAACCGTCCCACAGGGGACCCACCAATCCTGAAGAAGTTTTAAGGACAACAAAGTCAAGGTATTGGAGTGGCCATCACAAAAGCCTGACCTCAATCCTATAGAACATTTGTGGGCAGAACTGAAAAAGTGTGTGCGAGCAAGGAGGCCTACAAACCTGACTCAGTTACACCAGCTCTGTCGGGAGGAATAGGCCAAAATTCACCCACCTTATTGGGGGAAGCTTGTGGAAGGCTACCTGAAACGTTGACCCAAGTTAAACAATTTAAAGGCAATGCTACCAAATACTAATTGAGTGTATGTAAACTTCTGACCCACTGGGAATGTGATGAAAGAAATAAAAGATTAAATAAATAATTCTCTCTACTATTATTCTATTTCACATTCATAAAATAAAGGGGTGATCCTAACTGACCTAAGACAGGGAATTTTTACTAGGATTAAATGTCAGGAATTGTGAAAAACTGAGTTTAAATGTATTTGGCTAAGGTGGATGTAAATTTCCGACTTCAGCTGTATTTAGGGAAGAAGCAGTCAGCTAGTATTCTTTCTATAATGGAGTTGCCAGCACTGTCACCGGATCTCAACCCTATTGAGCTGTTGTGGGAGCAGCTTGACCATATGGTATGTAAGAAGTGCCCATCAAGCCAATCCAACTTGTGGGAGGTGCTTCAGGAAGCATGGGGTGAAATCTCTTCAGATTACCTCAACAAACTGACAACTAGAATGCCAAAGGTTTGTAAGGCTGTAATTGCTGCAAATGGAGGATTCTTTGACGAAAGCAAAGTTTGAGGGACACAATGATTATTTCAATTAAAAATCATTATTTTTTTTATAACCTTGTCAACGTCTTGAATATATTTCCTATTCATTTAGCAACTCATTTCATGTATGTTTTTGTGGAAAACAAGGACATTTCTAAGTGACCCCAAACTTTTGAACGGTAGTGTATGTGGTAGTTGTGGAGTAGGAGCCTGAGGGCACACAGTGTGTTGTGAAATCTGTGAATGTATTGTAATGTTTTTAAAATGGTATAAACTGCCTTAATTTCGCTGGACCCCTGGAAGAGTAGCTGCTGCCTTGGCAGATTTGCAATAGTCTCTGTGTAGGGCTACGTGGCAGTTCAAGAGGAGAGTCAAAGGTTTCTTTGTTTTTATTGTTGTTGATTAGGCCTAGTCTATAGCATATGTTCTGTTCAGTTTGAGAAGGAGAGTGCGAAGATGAGGAGGACCTGAGGTCAACTTTGATAGCTTGCTACTACTATAATTTATTTCAATAAAAACAATATGTTTCTTGCCCATGATGTATTTATCAGAGTTATTGATCTTACAATAAGCCAGACTCAAGTAACATTGTGGTGCTAAAACTTGAAGCAGCAGCCACGGCACAATCAATCGGAAATGAACAGGTCATGGAGCTGAAGGTGGGCAAATTCGAGTAGGCATAATTAATTTCAACAGTCTTCATTTTAATTAGACTTCACTAACAATGAGGGCTTTGTGTTGGAGCCTATTTTGTCCTATTTAAGAAATAAGAGGTAGCCCTACCTGTTTGACAGAAATTAGGCTGTAGGCTGCTATATCCATAGATTTGTTGGTCAATTCCTCCACACACCTTGCACTCTTTAAATAGCCTACCTCTGTGTCAATTAACAGCTGTTAAGATAAAACCAAGACTCAAACTGAGGGGGTATGAGGGTATGCCGCAGGCCTACCTTTTATTAAAGAAGCACAGGCCTATCCCTTTTTAGCTTAAGATGAAAAAATAAATTAAATGGATCCGATTCTATGAAGTGATCTATAACAGCCCTTAGGTCCACAATACTTTATGATAGAAACAAGCGGTAAAATACCCGGGAAAGACGTGACTCCGATGCATATGGGGATATCACTGTTTGTTTCTTTGACATTCAGAGGCTGACTTTGCTTGGAAAATAATCAAATTCTGTCACTATCAATTGATTAAGCTATTCACTGTTTAAAACCCAGATTGTAGAGAAACGCTTGTGACCATCTCTCATTGGGTTAAGCCACGAAAGAAGAGTAGCCAGCAGTTAAAGCTTACAGTGCATTTGGAAACTATTCAGACTATCAGACCTCAGGATAAGACCCAGATGCAGACAGTTCGAAGTAACAATAGTTTATTACAAAAACAGTAGGCAGGCAAACGACAGGTCAAGCCAGGCAGAGGTCAGTAATCCAGAGCAGAGTCCGAAAGGTACAGAACGGCAGTCAGGGTCAGGGCAGGCAGAGGTCAGTAATCCAGTGCAGTGTCACAAGGTACAGAACGGCAGGCAGGCTCAGGGTCAGGGCAGGCAGAATGTTCAAAACCAGGAAGACTTAGAAAAGAGGAGACAGGGCTGTGAGACGGAGGTTTAATCCGTGATACATGAAACGTGGGATGTATACGGAGGGTGTGGGGCAACATAAGATGAACAGCAGAGGGGCTAAGGATCTTGGAAATGGGAAAAGGGACGATAAA